>NC_140532.1:26775953-27108453 GCF_057382185.1 Mchenga conophoros | reverse complement strand
TTTTCAAACTTTTCCAACATCTCATTCTGTGTATCTGTATGTTCCTGTCTCTGCACTGGAATATCATTAAAAAGTTGGTCAAAGCTGACTCGATCATATACATCTGTCTTCAACCCAGCTTCAGCAGACACAAAGCCAGATTACAAAATGTGATTTTGTCACACAACACATGATGTGATGTCAAAATTGATGTGCGACACAGGCAATATAGCAAGCATAATAGCCCCATTATGCTCTTCCTGAGGTGGAGGATTGTAGAGTTGGCAGCTTCAATACTAGCTGGTGGCTACCCAGTTAGAATTTTAAATCTATGTTGCGAATCTTTGTGCTTTTGGATACACTGATCACTTATTTTTGATCAGATGAGTGTGATGCAGCCTTTCTAAGTTTTACACACACATTTGCACTCTTATGGATGCATTGGGGGCAACTCAGCGTTCACAATCTTCACTCGAGATACTTCAGTATGTGGACTGGAGGACTATTGCATTTTTTATGATATTAGGAATTACAGCCATTTTTATACAGTTCACTACTTTCTTAGCTTCAAAAGTAACTGGACAAGTTAAAGGTAAAGTAACAAGGTCTTTCCCTAAAACTTGTTAGAATACTTCGTGGTCATTCCATTTAAAATAAAATGCTTAAAGGCTTTCTTATTAAGTAGGACAGATTTTAATAAGAGCCTCAGTCAATGACCCAGCAAATTACTTCATGAACTGGATCCAGAAGGATGGAATTTACAAGATTGATCTTCCTGGTCTGGCACAGTACAGCAGATTTAATTGGATTAGATTGGCCTCGTCTACCAAACAGTGACTGTTCACTTTTACAGCTTAAGCAGACTAAAGTAAATATTAATCAGCAAGAAAGGATGCTGATGTAAAGCTGACTGCTACGCCCCAACCTCTGACAAAGGACCTTTGCTGTGAGGGAATAGTGTTAGTGCCTGCAATGCCAATTTTATTTCCTGACATATCAAAATGTATTGTAGTGCTACATAGAGAATTAAGGAAAATGATAAAAACGCAAAAACATCAATTAAAAACATCTTCAAAACACTAAAAACAAAAACAATCAACTATAATACAATAAAAATAAGGTCATAACATCATACACATAGTAATAAAGTCAATATCTCAAGACAAAAATTATAACTGTGTTTTAAGATGACTTTTAAAGATGGGCAACACAAGTTATTGTTGTGCAAAAGCAATTTATTTATTGCCCCTTGTAACTTAGGGGCAGCAATAGAGAACGCTTTGTACACTCTGAGGTTCTGCTTAGATTTCTGTATATGTACTGGTCAGATGACCTAAGAGCTTGGACAAGAGTGTCAGGCTAAAGCAGCTCGAAGGTAAGGTGGGGCAAGAGCTGCTCAATTTTACATGTTCTTGTCAAAAGACACTCAGTGAGACTTTGAACAAAAGTAAGACGGAAGACTGGCTAACTTCAATATAAAGTGGATTACAGTAATCCAGCCCAGACATCATAAAAGAGGATTCAACTTTGCCAGCCGCCTTAAATGAAAGAAGCTAGATTTAACTACTGCACTGTTTGGTCGAGCCAGGTTTTGCTTTGTTGCATGTTTAAAGTTTGAAGGGACCAAACCAGAACACAAACTGATATTAATAATGGCAATAACCAACTGCACTAAACTATACAGAGCCTCTGAGAGATGAAGAGGAACAACATCATGGGGAGAACCCGAAGGCTCAATATGTTGAATTACATTCTATATGAACGCCGGATTCACAGGTTCAAACTGGTTAAAAATAACAGACCAAGAGACAGAGACAGTTGGGTCAGAATCAGGAGCCTATATGAGAGCCATTGTGGCGGCAGCCTGATCAATAAAGTGCAAATATCAAACATCAAGCTTTAAAAAAGACAGACTGTGAGGCACTAAGAATGGAGTTGATAACTTGGATCAGAGTCAGAATCAGAATCAGAGAGACTTTATTTATCCCCAAGGGGCAATTAGGATACAATAATGCTTGATAAGCTATCTCTTATAGCCTCTGTAACAGTGTTCAGATAGTGTTCCTCCCCTCACCCTCAACCCCCACTGCCCCTCCCTGACTCTGGTTCTACTGGGGGGTTCTTCCTGTTTCTTCCCAATCTCATCAAGCACTCACCCCTGTTCAGCACTCAGCCATGTGTGGTTAAAAAAAAAAAGGAAAGAAAGAAAGAAACTACATTTAATGGGAGCCCCCCCAAAATCTCTAAGGATAAAGGTTTTGATTCCCTGGCAACTAGCAAATAAATAAATAATTAATTAAATGTGTCATTAATTAGATAACATTAGAAATAAATAAATATATTTTATTTAATGAAGTGAATTTGCATTTAGATGAAATGAATGGGCATTTAATTCATTATTGAACTATTTATTTAATTAACAAATTCAAATGTTAATTAATTAATGAAACATTTAATTATTTAATGGCGTATTTAATTAAATCATTTTGTCACTCCTGTTCCTCCATTACACACGAGCACAGATTGTGCTGCAGGAAGGAAGAGCAAGACAGGACGTATGTGTCGCACCACCCCGTACTTTTTTAAAATATTATTTATTTTTGCTAAAATATGCAAGTCTATTAAATAAATGTGTTCTCTGGCTCTGGTATGAATTAAATGCTTACATTTGTAAGCCAACTAGCCCCATTATGCATTTCTTTGATAAGTAGCAGAAAATGTAAGTATAAAAAAATCTATATATTTATTATCATTTATAACAACTCATTTAAGATTGTGATAAGCGGAAGAATTTATTTTGAAAACCGGAAATTCATCAAAAAGCTAGCAAGCTAACAGGTAGCCGGTAGATGTTTTCCTGTTCAGGTCTTGCCGTAGCTTGTCTTTACCGTGTTAAATTTATACCGTCTCTGCAGCAGGCTAGATCTGTCACTTTAAAGGCTGTAACGTTACCCAACCTTGTGCTGGTGCTCAGCTGCCGGTACAGAGCCCCTCTGCCCGGTGTCGCCCTGCACAGAAGGCACTACTCCAGAAACAGACAAATGCCCAAAAAGGTAAGAGCGGTTATTCCACTTTTGTGTATATAGATTTTTTTTTTTACTTCATTTTCTCATTGATATGAGTCAATTAAAGTAAAGTAAGTACTTCTTTCAACCATCTTTTTGATGGACATTGTTTATGCTAAAGGTCCAAACAGTTTGATTTGAATTTTAAGGAGTTTAAAGATTGAGTGCAGGGCTTCTTCGTTTGTTGCGACCTTTGTTATTAAGTGTGCCAGTGCAACAGCATTAAGTCACAATATCTTCTTCTTCTTATTATTAGTATTATTATTAGTAGTATTAGTAGTATTAGTCGTAGTATTCAACCCTTACAAAAGTAGGTTTTGTTTTTTGTTTTTACTAATTCATGAACAGACAAATACCCAAAAAGGTAGAACAGCTCCCATATTTAGGATGAAAAGAAGAAGAACATGCTGTCTATTGTCTGTCTGTTGAACATGTATATTGGAACTGTGTCCTTATAATACACACTGGAGAAGTGAAAAATGTGTATTTTGTACTTGGGAAGTTGCTGCTGCTGCTCCCACAGAATACTTCTTATACAACTTCTAGTTTTCACGTGGTAAGCTTTTCTCTGAGATTGAACTTCTAGTCTTCTATCCTTTCTGTTTCTCTACCTGATGCAGACAGCAGGGGTTTTCACTCCTCTTCATTTTACTGTCTTTAGTCGCCATAGAAACACTTCTCCACAGCTGTGTGGTGATAGCACACTTACTCCACTTACTCCAGATTAGAATGGAATTTCTGAGTTTCCAGTCCCAACAGCTAGAATTACCAACTCTGAAAGAAGGAGCAGCTCCACCAACCCCGTGTTACTGATCCAATGTGGCAGCAGTGAACGTAAACAGTAGTAAAAGTGTAAAACTTGAAATCTGTTACAAGATTGATGGGGAAACCTGCAGTCAGCTCAGACTGAAGAAGTCACTTGGATGAGTTATGAAATGTTTCTCCCACTGAAAACGCTACGTCCAGATGAACAGAATCCACTTTTTTGGATTTCTGTACCTGGATGATTCAGCATGCATCAAGACTGGCAAATAATGAAGCTAGAAGATGGTGGTGTGTTATAGTCTTTTGTAATGTTCCTAACAGGATATTTAAATGCAATGTCTGGTATCAGCTGCATGAGAGACTTGGATAATGTCACTACTATAAAAACACTTGTGAACAAACTCCCCTATAAGCTTAGAAAGCTCATATGATCTGCAGGAAAAATCAAAAAGGAAGGTTGAAGATTTTGTCAAGTGTGTTACTTATGGTGTAAGCTATTTCTAGATTCCCAATTGTTTTACTGTAAGATGACTTAAAGGTAGAAAATGAATGTAAAGAGCCAGTAATGTTTGACTTAAGCTCTTTTGTGCTGTTAAACCAGGTGAAAGAACAGCTGGCAGGTTGTGGAGGAGCGGCCGTAGCAGAAGCCTGTGGTCCAGTAACCAAAGACAAAAGTGGTGCTGTAACCATAAGAGTTCATGCAAAGCCCGGCTCCAAACACAGCAGCATCACAGGTGTTTGTATAACAGAATTGTTGATATGAACAAAGTGAAACACAAATCACACTGCTATCTCTTCTGCCATGCTTTCAGAAGTTTCTACAGAGGCAGTAAGTGTTGCCATCTCAGCACCACCTACAGATGGAGAGGCCAATGCTGAGCTCATTCGCTACCTGGCTGAGGTTCTGGGCCTGAAGAAAAGTCACGTGTGTCTGGACAAGGTTGCTGAAACTTATAAGTGGAATCTTGGTGCAATCTCAGTACACATTTGAGTATTTCTGTATACATTGACATTTGTCACTAAGCATTTCTCACTTAATATTTACTTAAACCGTCACTCATGTACATATCTCACTACATACAGTGGTGTGAAAAAGTGTTTGCCCCCTTCCTGATTTCTTAGTGTTTTGCATATTTGTCACACTTACATGTTTCAGATGATCAAACACATTTTAATATTAGACAAAGACAACCTAAGTACATACAAAATGTAGTTTTTAAATGGTGATTTAATTGATTAATGGAGAAAGGTTATCCAAACCTATCTGGTCATGTGTGGAAAAAGTAATTTAAACTATTTAAATGATGACTTAGCTGTGATTTTGAAAGCTGAGTTCAGTTTCACTAAACAGACTCAGGCCTGATTAATGGCAGACCTGTTGAATTAAGAAATCAACTAAATGGAACCTGTTTGACAAAATGAAGCAGGCTAAAGGATCTCAAAAAGCAACACATCATGCTATGATCTAAAGAAACACCTGAGACACAAAGTCACTGACATATATCAGGAAAGGGTTACAAAGCCACTTCTAAGGCTTTGGGACTCCAGTGAACAACAGTGACAGCCATTATACACAAATGGCGAAAACATGAAACAGTGGTGAAGCTTCCTAGGAGTGGCCAGCCTACCAAAATTACTCCAAGAGCACATCGACAACACAAAAGAACTCAGAATAACATTAAAGAACTGCAGGCTCAGGTCAGTGTTCATTGTTCAACAGTAAGAAAGAGACTGTGCAAAAATGGCATCCATGGGAGTGTTCAAAGAAAAAAATACCACTGACCAAAGAGAACACAAAGGCTTATCTCACCTTAGCCAGAAAACATCTTGATGATCCTGAGGACTTTTGGGAAAATATTCTGTGGACTGATGACACAAAGGGTAAACATTTTGGAAGGTGTGCATCCCATGACATCTGACATCAGACTGACACATCATTTCAGAAAAGGAACATCATACCAGCAGTAAAATATGGTGGTGGTAGTGGGATAGTCTGGGGCTGTTTTGCTGCCTCAGGACTCCTCCAATGTGACTGAATTACAAAAATTCTGCAAAGATGAGTGGGCCAAAACCCCTCCACAGCGCCGTAAGACACTCATTGCCAGTTACCACAAACGCTCGATTGCAGTTGTTGCTGTTAAGGGAGTTGTTGATAAAGTTGTTGCTGCACCAGTTATTAGGTTTAGGGAGAAATCACTGCACTTTGTGTTTACTTGTTATGTTTTTCTAATATTTAGATTTGTTTGATGATCTGAAACATTTAAGTGTGACAAGCATACAAAAAATAGCAAATCAGGAAGGGCAAAAACACTTTTTACACCACAGTATTCACATTCTATACTGCATTGAGTATGTGTAAGCAGCTGTAAGCAGGCAGCAGTAGATGGCACTGTGTCACTGTTACTGTCTGTTGGGGGCTTCACTGCAGAGATTGCATGTTGTGGGTATGGTAGGGTTTGAAGAACGAGCTCGATAGTGGTCGTAACACTAAACAGCCATTACTGTAGTGTGACTTGTCCTATGCACTGAGAATTTTAAATGGTGTCAGCTCCAGGGGTGTAAATTAACTTTGTACCCAAAAGTACACATGTGTACTTTGAAAATGTAAATGTATTACACAATATATGTTTTATATAGATACCTTATTATTAGATCTAAATATGCAGCAGGGACCATATAGAGGAGTGACACTGACTTTGTTTTTTGTGCTCCTAAACCTTTAAGCTGCCAAATTGGGCCAAATTGTCATTGTCATTCATTCTGTGGCTTCATGATGGTGCACTGTCACAGTAAGAAGGTTCTTTTTTTAGGGTGAGCAAAGTTTTATCCCATTGTATCATATATCGTTTAAGTCCTTTCGTCTGTATTTTTTAGGGGTCCAGGTCCAGAGACAAAGTCATCAAAGTGGACTCTTCTCTCAGTCCAGAGGAGGTGTTGAGGAAGCTCAGACAGGCTGTAGGCTGACAAGAGGGATGTCAGTTTCCAGCAGTCATCCAAACTTACCTGGATCTGTGTTTAAAGTAATTGTCCCTACAACTAATAAACTAATAGCTGGTTGTGCCACCTTTGACAGCAGGAACTGCTAACCAAGTTTGGGATACATGGGAATGAGTCATTTACAATTTGCTGTGCGAAATTTTGGAATGACATGAACAGCCTGTTTAAGGTTATGCCAAAGTGAGTTTTCCCTTGGAGCTCTACCATGGATGCTATTTTTGTGTAGTCTCCTATAGGTGTTTCATGAAGGGGAGGGGGTGGGTGTTCTGTATGAAGTAGGCAAAAGCGGAATAAAAATGAAAATTTTGAAACCACTGTATCTTTTATAAACAGAAATTAATTCTCCCAATCAATATAGCAGTTATTAGCAAGCAATAGAAAGAATGCAAATTGAATTTTAGTAAAATAAATGTCAAGATGATCATCAACAAAATCTTTTTTCCCCCAACTTAAATCATTTAACTCAAATGTATTATGTGTTACGTCCACCAGCTACAATATAGGATGTTCAGCCCAGTTTTGAATGTTAACAGTGGTTAACATTTAATTCAATTCATACAAAGTTCACACACACACACACACACACACACACACACACACACACACACACACACACAGGACTGAAAGACAGCACAGAGGCACTAATGGCAGCACACGAGCTCTGAGCACAAGATCCATAGAGGCTGGGGTCTACCACACCAGGCAAGACCCCAGGTGCAGGCTGCGTAAAGATGCGTAAAGGGTGCAAGATGCTAGCAGGCAGGGCATACAAACTGACGGACAAACTGGTGATGGCTAACTGGGCATAGTAGTGGACAAGCAGAAGAATATGGGCATGTTAATGTGTAGCAAAACCGAATAACAGCAACATCAGGAAGAAGGAACACGAGAAGCTGGAGAAGTACCAAGGGTTTACAGAAGAGCTCAAGAAGATGTGGAGGGTGAAGGTAACAGTGGTCCCAGTGGTAATCAACACTCGGTGCAGTGACCCCCCAGCTAGGCGAGTGGCAGACCTCAGGACCAACATCTGAAATCTCTGTCCAAAAGAGCGCGGTCCTAGGAACAGCAAAGAGACTGCACAGAAACCTCAAGCTCTCAGGCCTCTGGTGGAGGACCCGAGCTTGAGGGATAGAAGACCACCCACAGGGGTGTGTGTAGGGAACAAGCCATCTAGCTCCTGAGCCACAGGTACCACATAAATGCAGGAATTTATGTTCTATACATTTTGAAGTCATTAACCATGGGTCTGTAAAGGACTCTTTAAAGGTTTCAATATAACAACATAAAATCAAATTTAAAAAGCCCAAACAATGAAACACTCCAAGACTGTCCTGTGACGCAATGTGAGCTACCATATTTTCAGGTTTGAGAACACACTGTCATGCACATCCACGTGGATAGTCCCTGGAGAAACAAGAACAAAAATCTCATTAGCATCAGCCACAGAATCAGGAGTACAGTGAATTAGCACTGCAGTAATGATCCTTGCTTTGTTCTAGTCAAAACTGAAATGCTTCAAAGAGATGGCACCACTGCTGAATGTGAGCTGACATCAAAGCATGGCAAGATAATGATTTCGTATCAAACATCACAGCTCTTATGAAGCGCTATCATCAAAACGCTGACTTATTTTATATTCCAGCTCCGCAAGCAACATTTCTGCTTCTTGATGACTGTTAAATGAAGTTTATCTTCTCAGACACTGAGATCATTATATAAGAAATACCTTGTGCAGGGCTAAAGGGAGTTTGTTTTCAAGTTGGACTAAATCACACTTCACTTTCATGCTGTTTTCTGCTAACTGAAGTCACTTTTCGTGGGTTGTCTCCTCTGCTGAGCCTGGATCAGCAGCTTTATATCTGCATTTGAGTCCCACTGAAGCTCATGTCAGCCTAACGGAGGTTTCAAACGCTGCATTAAGCCTCTGCTGACTGGACGAGCATTTTCCCTACTAAATTCAAGAGATTCATAAACTTAAATCCCCCTTCCCTTCACACTGTATGCTGGAAGATCTCTGTGGTCAATTTTTGAAGATTATAGTCTATCAAAAGTGCTTTCTGCAAAATCAAATCAAGTGGTTATAAGCAAACACACAGTAATCACTCAAAGTTCTGGATAAACTGTGAAGTACAACTTCAGTAATCCTGCTGATATTTATTTAGACCGCTTTACACCTATTGATCTCTCTGAGGTAGAGATAGTTTTCAAATCATCAACATGTCTATTGGATACTATCCCTGCAAGACTTACTATGTTTAGTAACAGGTTACATACCACAAAGTGGCTGGAATTCTGAAATTACAGAATTACTTAAAAAGTTTTTACTTAATTTAGCTTCCTTAGCTAACTATAGATCTCTAAACTAACTTTGATTTCAAAAGTTCTCGAAGGAGTTGTAAATCAGCTGTGTGATCATTTGCAGAGGAAAGATTTATTTGAAGAATTTCAGTATTTAGATTACATCATAGGACAGGAATAGCACCACTGATTGTTACTAATGATCTAATGATCTACAGTGTATGACAATAAAGTCTTCTCTGTGCGTATCCTGCTAGACTTCAGAATTTAATTTATCTGACAGATTCTTGAAAAAAAGGTCATCTCACTGCTGTGTAGATAATGCCCTAATACACTGCAGGTATGTCTTAAAGATGTAAAGTCTTGAATACAGTGTAATTTTTCCTTTTAAATTGGGGCAAAACTGAGGTTATTGTATTTGGCCCTAAAAGTACAAGACAAAATTGTGTTTGACTAGATGCTTCGTGTGGAAGGTATTACCTTAGGCTCGAGTAATACTGTGAGGAATCTTGGAGTCATTTTCGACCTGGACTCAGTTAAACAAATGTCTAGGAATGCCTTCTTTCATCATATTTTTTCTGCAACAAATCAAGATTAGAAATATCCTATTTCAGAGTGATACCAAAAAGTAGTTCATGCTTTTGTTACTTCTAGGCTGAACTACCATAATTCCTTATTAACTGATTCCAAAGATTCCCTAAGAAGTCTTCACTGGATCCAAAACACAGCAGTTTTTACTAACTGGTAGGAAAAAAAAGATCATATGCAAATTACCATCCTATTATCATTAATCTAAAAGAGCACTTCTCTCCCAGACTGCAGGCTTATTTGTGGTTCCTAGAGTTTCTCAAAGGTGAACCTGTACCATTATTTAGTTTAGCTGCTATAGGCTGAGGCTGCTGGCGGGAGTTAACGTGATGCACTAAACATTTCTTCTCCGCTTCCCTCTTTTTTCTTTTCCTTCACTGCTATTTTCTTCAATGCCATGTGCCAATGGAGTGCAGAGCAGATACTTGAACTCTACTCCCACAGAGATCAATTATTCTGTCAATAGTATTACATCTATTATATCACGACATTGGTTGTCCGATCCCTTTGTGTACTCTTCCCACACTAAGGGTAATTATGGAGTTCCACAGGGTTTTGTGCTAAGACCAAATTTGTTTACAACATACATGCTTCCCTTAGGCAGTATCATCCGAAGGTATAGCATCCATCCATAAACTGCAGAGATGTCATAACAACATAAGACCTGCATAAGCTCTAATTTTCCAATTAAACTAAGATAAAACTGAGGTTGTTGTACTCAGACATAAAAATCTTAGAAAAATGGCATCTGGAACGTGTGCCAAAAGCCAAAACAACACCAGAAAACACTGCTGGCTAGTAGATATAATATCACTTTTGGTGTGCAAACATGACAATGGCAAGTATAAACTGCAATTGATGTTTCAATTATTGGATGTTATCAAGCTTTGTCTAATCTCTGAAGTTTATTTGTTGTCTCTTTGTGGTTCTCTCTTAACACTTCTCTTTCCCCTCATCCCCAAGTTTCAAGAGACTATTGCTAGTTGGTGTTGCCAGGAGAAAGCTTCTTCTCTCTCAAAAAACCATAGCAACATGGGTTAGGATTGCAAATCAGTTAAAACAGCTCTTACCTCATTCTCATAGTGGTGGAAGGATGTTGAATTGAACTTGCTTTGCAGCACGTCTGTTGTAGATCTGTAAGTGTGTGATTGGGATCATTGTCCTATTGCATGACCCTATGTCGGCCAAGCTTTTTCTGTCGGACAAGAGGCCTAGCATTTCACTGTAAAATGCTTTGGTATACAGAAGAGTTCATAGTCGAGTAACAATGTGTTGCAATGGCTCAGTCATAGTCCAGACCAAGCCTAAATGAACTGAAGCAACATTTTAAAGAAGAGTGGGCCATAAATTACTCCACAATGATGTGCGAGACTGATGAAGTCATACAGAAAATCACATTTACCAGCAATACTTCAGGTTATTGTTGCTAAAGGTGGTCATGCAAGTTATTGAATCTTAGCTACTTAGCTTTGCACACACTGCTTCTGCTTTTTTGTTTCGTTTTTGCAAAATAAATAATAACATGGTATCATGGTGTCAACTTATTGTTCATCTGAAGCTTTATTTATTTAATTTTAAGACTTTGGCCCTAAACTTGGAAAGCGGTTTAGCTAACAAAATGTTTTCATGCTGAATAAGGAAAACTTTAGGTTTTCCATTCAAGAAAGAGAGTTAACATCAACTCTAAATGAGTTACTGTGACATAACAGACTGTGCAGAAGTGGGAAGTCAGGAGATACAAATCCTCGAAAAAGTAGGGGACTTTTTTTTTTTTTGAAAGAGGTTTACTGCTCATGTTTCATGAGATGTCTTGGATGTTTTTCATCCTCTATAATGACAGTAAACTGTTTTTATACTAAACTTGGTTGTATGACAACTTAGATGGTTTATACTAGACAGTATGAATTTAGTGTAATGGTGGAATTCAGTGAATGAATAAGCATCAATTAAAAATCTTACTAATCTCTGCTACATTTTATGTAACCTAGCTATAGTATATTTAGTATATTTATATTTATTTATTTATTGTCATTGTCAAGAACAATGAAATTGCGTTTGGGGCTTCCATACAACCCAAAAAAAAGAAGAAAATAATAAATACCCCTTAAAACCCAAGTGTACATATTTAACCCAGTGTGACTCCAATGCAATAAGACAATCCTTAGCAATAATGTTCGTAGAAATTCAGACAAAGACCTGAGAAACATGACAAAATACAACAATGCAACCCATTCAATATTATTGTACTGTGAGATATGATATCAGATATGATAGTTATCTATTTAAGAAAGAGGGGGGGGGGGGGCAGGAGGGGGAAGAGAATAAAGATATGATGCACCAATGCAGACCAGTTCATTGCTATTAAGAAGTTGGATATGGTTATTGTCCGTGAGAGGGGGGCAGAGAGTTCAGGAGCCTCACAGCCTGTGGATACAGGCTGTTGGCCAGTCTGGATGTTCTGGCCTGTATAGACCTGTACCTTCTCCCTGAGGGCAGCAGATGGAAAAGGTGGCACGCAGGGTGATGTTGGTCCCGCAGGATACTGTGCACCCTCCTCAGACAGCGAGTGGGGAAAATATTACTGATCTCTGGCAGACTTGTTCCAATAATTCTGCCAGCTTCTTTCACCACCCGCTGGAGTGCTTGCTGATCGGCCTTGGTGCAGCTGGGGAACCACACTAGAAATCCATACGTCAGAACGCTGCTGATGGCACAGTTGTAGAAGTTCAACATCAGAGATCTGGGAATGTGTGCGCTCCGCAGTCTCCTCAGGTAGTAGAGGCGCTGTTGGGCCTTCCGTACAACTGAGGTGATATGGTTGCCCCAGGACAGGTCCTCGGTCACAGTTACCCCCAAGTCACAGTGGCTGTGGTGTTTATAACCATAAACACCACAGCCACTGTGCACCAGTCCAACTCACTGTTCTTTACTGTAAATCCATCTCACAGTACAGCAAACAAACCATTTTATCCTGCACTAGCCTGCAGAATATTGTCATGCAACCTTTAAATAACACAGTTAGTCTGCCTCAGTTTGTTTTGCAGCAGGTTTCACAATATGCATAAATATAACTTCATAACATATATATAGATCCAATATCTGATTTTAAAAAAGATCATATTGCATGTAAGGTTTACATTCCCAGTTTATTAAATACCACTGAGCAGCCCTTACCTTTTACTCTAACCTCCCTTCATCCTCTACTGTCTGTCTTTCTTATCTTCTCATCTCTGAGTGAACTGAGCTCTCTTTCTTTTCTCTCCCTGTGAAATACAGCAGCTAAGCCTTCAGCTAGCAAACACACAAACAGTTTGTGCTGTTTGTTGCATTTGGGTTGCATTTGCCACTTAAAAAAAATGTTACTCCCTTTATGGTTGCTGAGTAGGGCTATACTGAAGTACCACACTATGATGCTATAAATTATGCATAAATTAATACTAACGGCACTCCAAAAATCTATAGTCTCCATCTTTATAATGCTGTGACTTTGTGGACAGTTTCCTTGCATAGCAAACATTTACTGTAGATTACTTTAGCAATCATTGTTCAAATAAAAATGATCTCTATAAAGCTTTACACACAGAACAAACTCATCAAGGATCAATCATTTGTTTTGTTGTTTTTGGTCACACAGATGGAAAAATGACAGTTGAAGTTGGATTTTGGAAACAATCTGTTCTGTCTGGTGTTGGACTGTCTTTGTTTTTTTGCATTTTTTGCACATTGTATTCTATGTAGTCCTGTGCTGATTGTCTGTTATAAGTCATTTGTTGCACCATGGTCTTGGAGGAATGCTGTGTCGTTTCACTGTGTACTGTACCACTGCACATGGTTGGGATGGCAATAAAGCCATTGACTTGACATTTAAGTGAAGATGAGACTGAAAAGATTTGAAACATGAAGGCTTGAAAACGTATATAATGAAAGCTAATCAAAATGACTCTTTCCTGCCCTCCTGTTTAAATATCATGGTAGGCATTGACATATATTATATTAAAAAATATTACTTGGTCCACTAGATTACTCATTGCCATGGTGAATTGTTTGTGACAAGTTGATTGAATTTACTCTGATCAGCTCTTCTGAAACTGAAAATGCCAATCTCAGAGTTAACCAACTCAGAATTAATTTTTTAACTCTGTTTGTTGAACATGCCTCCTGGAATAGGGCGCTTTGATTTTTAAAAAATATATATTTTGATATATAAAACCATATACTTTCTTTTTAGTTTCTAGATTTAATGCTTCCTTCCAAGTTTTAGAAAATGACAATTTCACCATCAAAGCCTCAAGTGTTGCCTTCAGATTGCAACAGGTCAGTCATAGACAGCAATTAAAAGATCACTTTCTGCACAGAGAATGATAAAAGTTATTTGGCTTAACTACGGGTGATGGAGCTGCTGTTTCTTGAGAGGATTAGAGGAAAATTGAGGAGATTAAGGGATGATAATGATGCCCAACTCTGATCTATTCTGTGGGATTATGGAAATGAAGCGGTTTAAGATGTTTCCTTTCAGCTCAGCCTCATTTTTTTACTCTTCATTTTCTTCCAGATAGTTCTTGCAGCCTTATTTTCATTACAAGTGACACAACAGACTCAACACCGCATTTACTACTTAATGAAAACTTGAAAGCAGCGAGGTTCTAAGGGGTAGGTGGGTGTAAATGAGAGGCCAACTATAATTTGGCCATTTGGCTCTCAACAAAATTTAGTGGTGGGTACCTGCTACCAAACTTCTACCTCCCAACTAAATCAACTTTGGCAGCTTGGGTTCAAGTTTCCTTTACTACAGTCAGACTGTCTAAGCAGTACTATGTACATGAAAAATAAAATGCAAGGGAAGTTGGAGGCTTGATGTGGTGCTAAAACAAGATTGTCATTAATTAATTAATTAATTAATTTAAAAAATCAGTGACCTGCAGCTATAAACCCTATATGCAACTGAAGTAGTTCAATTTGATACTATCAGTGTTAACCTACTGCAAAAAAAGTTAGGAGCACTGTGATGCATCACTTTTTCTTTAAACACTGTGCAAGCATTTAGCAACAGAGGAGACCAACTGCTGTAATTGACTTTTTTTATTTTTTTTAATTCTTGCCTGATACATACATAGGCACTTGCCCCGCGATGGATGGATGGATGGATGGTATATACAACAAAGTGGGAGAAGAAGAGTCAAATGGCAATGAGTATTAGACCCAAAAGGTTGATTCTGTTCATCTGGACGTAGCTTTTCCAATGAGAGAAATGTTTTGTCATTCATCCTAATGAATGACAAAACATTTAACATTTTGTCATTCATGAGTGGGCTACGTCCAGATGAACAGAATCGACCTTTTGAGATTTACTTCCCTGGATGATTGAGCATGAATCAAGGCAATGAGCATTAGAGGGGCTCAACCACTCGCAGAAGAAAAATATATGAATGAAAAGATGCAAACTGCATCCTGTTATATTTTCTCTTCTGTCTACAGTAAAAGCCAACAGCTTTCATCCTCATTTTCACTACCACTCAGCAGGATTTCTGGGCAGCTGACATAGACGGGATATAGTTGTTTATGTCTTTATCATGAGCCCATAAGCAGACAGTCACACTGAATCATGGCCTGGAGCAAGTGGAACAACATGGCAGGTTTTAAACCTCTTACTTCATTCCTCTCTGCAGGTTTATTTATAGTCATCTGCTTCCTTAAGCATCTAAAATGTCCTGAAGCAGCTGACATAACACACACTTTAATACCAATACTGTTTATTTTTTAAAGTCTCTATTTTTTGTGTGCCCAGCGCTGACTTACTAGCAGCAAAATGCTCTTAGTCCGACACTAAAGCCTTGCTGACAGCGGGAGGATTTGATGCTGCGGCTTGCACTCAGCAGACAACAATCCAATCAGTTTCTGGTTGGTAATCAAAACTCTATGAATCTGCAACTAAACAGTACTTGCTATCAAATGCTACCATGGCTTTGTTTATGAACAGGGAAGCATCTTGAGGTGACTGTTGTTGTGACTTGGTGCTATGTAAATAAAATGCAGTTGTACTGTGGGTTTGTAAGTGGGTTTGTTAGCTTATTTTGGGGCTCCTACTTTATCTATTCCATGCAAACCTGCTGTTGAAAGCTGTTGTTATGGGAGATATATCTTTCTAGTCCCTATCCCTACTTTCACTGCAGTATTTTATATCACCACATTTTTCTAAGATCTTTAGGGCTGAGTACAGTAGTCTCTGTTTTATCTGCATTTAGAAGCCGGAATTTAAAGGTCATCCAGGTATTTATGTCTATTAGACATTCCTGCAGTTTGACTAATTGGAAAACATTCTAGGTTTTGGCAACTCTATTCTGAAAAACCTGAAGCTAGAGACACAAGCAACCCCAAATCATTGTTGATTGTCTTCCAGAGGAGACACTGAAGGAACTCTGAAACACTGCCAGGGATAACGTACGGTTGCACTGTAACCTTGGTTCTCTGACTGAGAGACTATCTCTCCACTCCGTTACATATTCCATATGTATGGGGTAACTCTTTAAGACACCCTGTGAAGAGACAGTGCAACCGAAACCCCAGCGTGAAAGTGTACAAAACGAACAATGTACAAATGTACATATCAAGGGCATAGATTTGGTTTTGGCATTGGTGGGGACGGCTGATTCAACCACCGAACCCTGCCCTGTTTCTTTTTTTTTTTCCTTTTTGTCTTTGCTTCTTGATAATAAAAAAAAGGAGAAATATACTTGCCTACATATGATATTCTACATGCTTTTAAACCATTTAAAATAACAATTCATAGTTTTATATCTGAATTATATAATGTTAAATTACAAAATACATGCAGTCACACATGTGCACCACCAAGTCATCATCCAATTTCACCTGTGATCTTGTATCACCATTACTCTCTGAGCTTTGTGTTGGTTCTTCTGTCACCTGACAAATAGGACATACATGACAATAAGAATAAAATGTGGAGCTGCTTCAGTGTTTCTGTCAAATTGTGCAGATCTTGACTCGTCAGTAATGTTTGTAGGGTGAGTGCATTGTTAGAACAATTTGTGCAAACTGCACTACAACGTGGAATATTTGCAAAATAATGACTAACTCGTGATATTTTGTCTCAAAAATTAACCCTATGAATATGTCAGTACCATTAGGATGAAATTATTGTTTCACCAACATTTTAACGTTAGACATATAATTCTAACAGCCTCTGTAAACTAATATCCTGGCTTGCTCGAGGCTGCCGTTTTCTCTGACAGTTTCAATCAAAATTAGAAATGCTACTCTGGGAGACTGAGATAACGAGTGCTGCCTGTTGTGCTGTTAGTTTCCCAAACACGTTATTCATGGTTACATACAATTTTAGACTGATGTGGGCCAAAGCCTAGCATAGCCTGTGACGTTATTATGACGGACACATTTTATGAGTGAACTTGACTTTACAGGTTTCTTTGAAAAATACTTTCTTATGTCCAGGTTCTTCCTTTTGTCGTGGTCTGGGTGGTTTTCCACAGCATCAGCTCCTCCCCACTGGGTGGAGTCTTTGTTGTTCCTCACCTGATGGCAATCGGACCAGCAGTATTTATGACCGGCGCACTCAACTGGTCTTCGCCAGATTATCTGCCAACTTTAGTCAGTTCTCGGCCTCACGTCCGTTCCTTGGTGACTAATCGTGTGTATTAACCGTATCTCTGTTTTTTTCGTCAGCCTCTGAAAACCACCTACCAAGCTCTCCTGGATACCAGTTTGCTGCCACCGGTAATCCCTCTCCGTTTTGGAGCTGCCATTTTCTCCTGCCTGCCTCCCTGCCTTGCATGCAGCACCCACCTGGACCTCTCCTGCCTCCCCCCTCCACGCAACCCCCACCTGCAAGCTTGTAAGACAGCTCAGTGTACTATTTTTTAGATTCACTCGCAACCCTCTGTGGGATTCCCCTGACTGCTCTGTCCTCTGTTTCAGTGCCCGGGCCCGCCACAGTTTTCCGTGCCCAGTACCTGCACCCAGTTATCCCTGCCATCTAGTTTTCACCACAGTATTTTTCTCTCGCCTCAGACATCTAGTTTATGTTCATTGATTCTAGTCTGCACTTTCTGTTAGCCTCTGAGTATTGTAAAAATAAAGTCTCTTTTCGTTACACCTCACCCCTGGCCTCCGGTTTTGAATCTGCGCTTGAGTCCATCCCATGTCCACGGGCCACTGCGCCTGACACCTTTGTGCTGCCATCCTCCTCTCCTCCTTGCAGGTCCTCGCAGCGCAGGCTTGCCGCTGCTAACACTAAACAGAGCTCACTGAAAGGCCCAGCCAATCACATTGGCCATTTTTGTCACATGAGGTAGGACTCCGGTAGAGAACGTAACTCTTTCTGCACCGCTGGGTGAATGAGACGTTGACAGATTGTTTTTTTTGTTTTTTTTTTAATTGGTTTTGCTTTTCTTTACTCGAAGAGATCAAATTATTGGTGGGGACATGCCCCTTCCGTCCATGCCAAATCTACGCCCTTGGTACATATGTACACACCACCCTGGTCAAGGCCCCGCCAGATGCAAAGGCCGAGCTGGAGGGAGGAGGCATCAGTCTGCCAGACGCAAGACTGGCCTGAGTGACTCCCACAAGACACAAGGTCCACACCTAAACAGCCGCTCATGGTCAGCCTGCAAGACACTAGGCCAAGCGAACAGACAAAGGCTACCTCAGAGGGGCACCCACCACTTCCTCCCCAAAAGAGGGGCTGGCTGCCACATTCAAGCGGTAAAACCTATTAAAGGTGGTAGCCGAGGACCATGATTCCGCCACACCAATGGTAGAGAGAGAGGAGCCCCTCAACAAGAGGTGGCCACCCCATGGGATGAGTGGGCCCGCACTCCTGAGAGAAGGGGAACCCCTGCAGTGGCATAAACCTGCCGGGTTTAAAAGACTGCTTATTTTAGTTAATACTTTGATCTGAAATAAGATTAGTCTTTATCAATCAATTATGTCCCACATGTGTTTAAGGTGGTAGTAATTAAACCAGTATGTAAAAAGCCATCACTTGACCCATCTGTCTTAACTGTAGGTCAGCCTCCAATCTTCATTTTACTTTTAAAAATTCGTGAAAGAGTAGTTGTAAAACAGCTATCTGATCATCCGCAGATGAAAATAGTTTATCTGAAGAGATGGAGTCATGTTTCAGAGCTCATCATTACAAATTACCTTTTTATGGCCTCTGACAGTGGACTGATTTTTCTGCTCCTTCTGCTAGACTTTAGTGCAGTATTCAATACTATTGACCACAATATGTTATTACAGAGATTAGAGCATGCCATAGATACTGAAATTACTACACTGGAGTGGTTTGAATCATATCTGTCTAACAGACTCAAATCCAATTCAAAATCATTCTGATTCGGCACTATATAAATAAAAATGAACTGAATTGAATTAACTACAAGTGCCTTAGTATCTCACAAGCCACTCGGAAACATGATAAAAATTCATGAAGGTTAGCCACGTCCAAATATATAAAAGAAGTGCTGAGTGGTCAGCTGAAGTGCAGGAATATGATCCAAGCCATCAACGCATACGCCCTACCTGTCATCTGATACCCAGCAGGAGTGATAAACTGGTTACAGGAGTAGACAGATACCACTGATGTCAAGACACAAACACTACTCACATTGAACTGAGACCTCCACCCTCAGTCCAGCATCCTGAAAGCAATTCATGATAACAAAAGGAGCAAAATTTTCACACAGGGCCAGGTGGGTTTAGACAGCTTGTTTCCTTTAATAAATGGCATTACTATTTAAAATAATTTTGTATGTGCTTGGGTTATCTTTGTCTAATATTCAAATTTGTTTGCAAATACTCACGTAATACCTAATATGCCATAATGAGATAGCTGTTCTTTTGTTTTTTGTTTTTTTGAAAAGATAAGATAAGATAAGATAACCTTTATTAGTCCCACACGTGGGAAATGACAACAACAAATAAAAAAATAAGGAAATGCAAAAAAAGTAAGATGTCTTCATCAGTGATGTTTAGAAGTTCTTATAAATACTACATATTTCAGTGCTGTATTTTAATCTTCTTCTGATAAAAGCTTTGCTGAAAGCAACAGGAGTGAACCAGTCAGGGTCTTTGCTACATTTTAGCCCATTGGGAGATGCTCCGCGTCATACCTGGAAGGGGCGGAGCTGTTTTTCTAAAGATCCCGCGCTGTGCCGAACATGCAGAGAGTGCGTGAGAAACGCCTGGAGGAAGTAAGAGGCAACTGCGACTGTTGGAAAATTCAACACTGCGCTTTCTTTGCTGTGTTTTTAAAATGTGGGCACGAGCTGTGTTGTGCGCGGTGCTACTATCTGCGCTGTGTCCAGCGGGGAAGACGGAAGCCGAGAGGGACGAGAGAGAAGTGCAGGACTACCACAACTCCAACAGACTGGTAAATCCGAGTGTGGAATATTTACAATATCTAATATTTTAATACACACACACATAAAGGTATTTTGTGATGAAAAGGGGGTTCATACGCTTTGCTTTAATAAAAGTTATATGTCTTTGGATACGATCTGAAATTTCTTCTGTTTAAGTATTTAACATATATACCTCTTCCAAATGTATGCTGGACAAACTTCTTATGCAGAACTGAACCTGTAGTATCAAAATAAAAGCACTCATTCTGTAGTGAAATCTCCATTAGTGTCAGCTTTTTTGATCAAATTTTGGAAACTGTAATAATAATAGGTGGCTAATGTTTTTCATTGCAACAATGAATTTGTAAAATGTAAATAAATTAGTAACTATTTGTTAATTGATGTATAACATTTCTGGTTGCATTATGAAGATTTGCTTATTTTTGTGTTTGACTGATTTGATTGCTCAGAGTTAAGAGGACATTTTCAGCATGAAAAGTATAAATGTATGAGGGTTGTGTTTTTTCATTCAATTAATCAAACAATAAATGAACATCAGATTAGTAAATAATGAAAATTAACCCAAAACATCTTCAGTTAATCTATTTATATTGGCACCAAACTCATAAAAGCTGTCAGGTTCCATGTTCTTCAGTGACACAGCGCAGCATGGTGATTTAAATTGGTTCAAATCTGAGTCATCTCTTCTGTGAGTTTGCGCTTCAGCTTTCCCCAAAGCACAAAGATATGCATGTTAAATTAATTGGCTATTTGAAATTGGCAATTGATGTGAGATAGACAAAGTGCTTGAAGTGTATAGAAAAGTGTAAATCTCTATATGAATGTATGGAGGGGGGATTTGTATGAATTTAGCAGATTATTAAAAAGCTGTTACTGTATTTCAAACCAGATGTCATATCGAACAGAAAAATGTAATCCTTTAGATCTGGCTGCCTAATTAGTCCACTCAATATCCTTTAGTTCCTATAACTGTACTGCTTCTAACTAAGGCAGTACAATTCTAAAAACATGAGCCATAAGACAAGTCAATAATGAGAAATATGTGGAATATCTTTTGCAAGAAATGCTGACAAGTGTCAAGCTGGAGACTTTTTTAATTCTTGTCTTCTTTTGCCTAAATTCAGTTAATACAATTGCTTATTGTTAGTTTTATTATTGACCAATTGATGTTTAAAGCCTTTGTCATAGATGGAGCAATGCTGTTGGACAGAAAATGACAGAATGGCTGGATGACAGTGACTGATGCACTAAAGTGTTCTCCTGTGTTTCCAGGCTTAATTTTGACCACACATTAGCTTCACGTCTGTTGTATTTTTGTTTTTCTCAGCTTGGTGCGCTGCATGAAGTGCTGGAGAGACTGCAAACCAAGAGAATTAATCCCTGGGAGAAGAAGTATGGACAGGTCCCCTCTGTGAGTCACTAACACTATACTCTGATTTAACACTTGTGACAAAAAATGTTTAAAACATTTATAATTTCTCTAAAAGTGTATAACATTCTAAACCTCAGTGCAAAGGTGCTCAAGAATAAAGGTATAACAAAAATGCAATGAAAAAAATCAAAAACAGCAACAGTGCACCAAAGCTGAAGCAGCATTTTACTGTTTTAATGATTAAAGGTATGATTCCCTCTAGAAAAGTGCTTTTCTCGGCATCAGAGATCGTCCTTGCTGTGCCTTTCTTTTTTTTTTCTGACAGCAGTTATGAATGACTTCTTTTGGACTGCAAGAAAGCATAAATTAGCAGAATGGTTGTGTTAACGTCTTAGTGATACTTTGTGAATTTTCATTCCATGAAGTCCAGAGTTTGATATTAAAAAGTTATTTGTGTTCACAGTGTGATCTTGGGGAATACTGTGCCATCAGGAAAGGATCTCGGATTGGGAAGATGTGCGACTGCCCCCGAGGAGCTTTCTGCAACTTCTTCCTCCTTAAGTGCTTATGAGCAAATTAAATCATGTCACAAAAGTTTATTTTAAATTGTAGATTTAACCTTTAGAATGGAATGAATCCTTTGTCAATTTTTATGTGAAAACATTTTTGTGCTGCATTAAAGGTGTTTTATCTTGCTTTTAAAAATGTTGTAGAGGTTTGTTTGTTTTTTTTTTTAAATCAAGTACACAGACCTTCTCATAAGTTTTCATACATTGCAAGATGTGTATGTAAAATCCTGACTAATCAGGCAAAAGACAGGAACCCTGTTCAAGCTTGCAGTCCTTGTATCAACACATATGTAGCATAAATGTAGCCTTTTGGGATCTGTGAGAAGTCATATTTCTTCTGATGATAAAAACCAGAGTCTTGACAAAAAGTGTTGAGGTCATGTAATTTCAAACTATTAATGTTAAACTTAATGAGAAAAAGTAGATCGTAGCACAAACGAAGCAGAAAAATCTTTGGATAGCTTTTCACCGTGTGTTTGTGACATAAACGTTTGACTTGCTTTTCTACAGGTCCTTTGACAGTTATTTTCCAGTCTCCTAACAGTGATGCCATCATGGCTGTCCCCATGATGGTGACCATAACCCAGGCTTAGAAGACACACAGCTATGCAAAATTTTCATTACCTATTTTTTCCCCTCTTTTGTCTAAAGCAGCTGTTTTCAGCCTGTATTGTTTTTACGCTTTTTCTACTAATTTTTGTCAAATCAGCTGCTCTGCTGCCAGTAGACTTTACCCTTTAACCTTTAATACTATCAGGACAAACGTAAAGTTATCATGACTGAAAAGGCTACATCAAATTATGTAACACATAAATATAACAGATTCGATGAAGTTTAAAAAAAAAGGCAATCCACCACAATTTGACAGGAAGCAACACCTGATCAATGAGAACCATTATTTGTTAGTAAATGTAGAATGGGCTGTTTATTAAAAATGACTTTCAATTGTGTGTCAAAACAATGAAACCAAAGGACAAACATGTTCCTAATATTAAGCAGCCTTGTGTGGCCTCTTCTGTTCCTCCACATAATTACTGGCATGACTCAGTTTAAAAGCATCAAATTTACAGACATAATTGTATTTTCAGCCAATAATTGATGGGGTTTATTTAGTTTCACCCAACTGGTCCTACACTTATGAGAAAAGGATAACTTAACACCTCAAGTTTGGAGAGGGAAAACACATAAAACGGATGTCCACAAATCATCAGTCCTACAGCAGAGCTCTTTGTCCCAAATGGATTTTATTGGGAAGATACTGTACAGAGCTTAGACTCCTCGGGGCTGCTTGAAGTTCATGCCGACAGTAGGTTGGGTGACCTGCAGGTTGGACAGGCTGCCAAAATCCTGAGGGACATAAACAAGACACTGGTTTAAGAACTGATCTGAAAGGAGGTGACTGCAACTCAATATCAACTCAATACTCAATGTCTGAGAGCACCAGGGTCTGACAGGAACAGACAGTCCAGCAAACACAGGGAAGGCTCACATGTTTATATGCCTGTAGTTAATAAATGACCTGGCAACAAAGGCGCCATGATCACCTTTCGATACAGGCTCAAGGGAAATGCAAAAGCAACAGCAAAGTTACACAGCTAGCTGTCTGCGTCTTCTTGATGGAATGGTCCTTCAAATATTTTGGCCTGCTGTGTAGCACGACTACCCGGCTGGTTTGTACTTCAGCTGTGGTGAGTACATTTATATTCACTTATTACCAGGCATGTGTGGCTGCACCAGCATAAACACTCATGGTTTTTTTTTAAATGCTGTGTCCTGAAATAAATACGTGATGTGAAGGTTTTAATATAGTGATGTTAAACAAAATGGGTGGGGGATCTAACAGCATCACATGAACAACAACACACTTGACAAAAACTGCCAAAATCAGTGTGAAAAACTAAGTACACCCCCATGATTCCCAATCAGGTTGAGGTTTGAACTTTGACTAGGCCATAGTTCCCTTCTTTCGCTGCATCTCTGTTGGAGATTTGCCCCTGTCCCGTTTCCTGACCAAAGCTGATCATTTTGATATACAGAGTACAACAAGACGTCCTGTGGCTGCAAAAGCAGCTCATATCACTGGTCTCCTCTGTCCATGGGGCGTAGTTTTAGAAGTGTGTGGTTTATCAAAGCCAAGTAAAAGCATTTGTTGATAAATGACCGAAAAGAGAAATCACTACCTTCATCTGTTACACATTTACCGATTTATTTCAGCATCGTGTAATTATTTGTCTTCAAACAACAGGCCTAACACAGTTCCCTTGTACATTTTAAGTAGTAATACTATTTTTACTTCATAACAGTGAAAAACTTATTGTTAAAATTATTTAACATGAACACTTAAATTTATCATGTAAACATGCCAGATTTAGCCAGAGAGACTCATTTTCATCTGCAATCCCTGGAAGGCTGATGGTGTTTACAGACAGAACAGAGCGTTTGTCCTGGAAGTCCTTCAGTATTTTTTAATTATACTGCTATCAATTTTAACATTTACATGCTATCTGAGGCCCGTGGAATCTAAGGTGCAGGGTTTGTTTGGTTTTTCAGTTTATCTGAACACTGCATTGTCTGACATTGGGCTGAATTTGCTGGGGTGTCCACTCCCAAGAAGGTCGGCAACTGTCTTGAATTAGAAACCGCTTTAGTTACCAAATACATGTGCACGTGCATGGAACTGGATTTGGGCTATTTCTTTGCCTGTAGTGTACATAACAGAGTAGACAACAGCACATATAGCATACTTATATGTGTTTAAAAAAAAAGAGGAAAAAACACATGTCCCATTATCTAATTTTTTTTCTGTCTACGACATTTCAAAACAAGTTTTAAGGGCATGCTGCACTTTGACTCTCTGGTTTGAGTGGCTGTTTTTAAAAGCTCCCTTCTTGCTGCTGGAATCGGACCGTTACAAGCTCAGGTTGATTCTAGTAAAATCCTTTACCTGGAAATTCTGCCATTTAAAAGCTGAACACAGGGACAGAGGCAAATATGTCCCAACAAACTGATTTCAGCCATTTAAATGCTTCTGTGCTTTAAATAAAATCTTCTGGTTTAAAAGGCCTGAACAGCAACCTCCACTCTGACAGTAACACTGGTTACACAACAACTGCCAGTTTTAATGAAACACTAAAATGGATCAAAGTGTTCTGAAGTTTTCAAACCCTCTGGTTCCTCTGAAGGCGATTCGTGACCTCCCTTGATGTTGCTTGATGAGATGTGCCTTCCTACAACTCCTCTCTAGAACTACACAAACTAAAGAGCTCCACTGGCTGGATACAATTCAACACTCAAACTCCATTAACTCCAACCATTTTTTTTTATTTCCCAACTCAAGACCAATTGCTGTTATCATTAACAAGATTAGATGCCTGTGTCTGATCTAAGTCATTCCACCATTAAACATCTAACAAATCAGCTTCTTATTTCTGTCATTACCTTTGTGAGCCTGTTGCTTTTACATCTTTTTATTTTCATTTGTAGTTGGAACATGCCTTTAATTCTAAGATTTATGTCTGATCACATAATTTTTCAGTAGTTTGTTTTTGTGTTTAAAACACGGCACACAGAGGATTCAATTTGTGAGAGGATTTGTTTACAGTATAACAGACCCTTTATTTTAATCAGTTAATACATTAACCGCTAAGCCCCAGCAGAGTAAGATGAAAGTAAGTACCGCAAAATCTGTACTTGTTCTGTCCTGTTACAGAAAGACTTACCAGCAGCTTCAGCATCTCCTTGGTGTCGGGATCAACTTCAATCAGCTCCTGGTCCAAAGCAGACACCTGGACAGATAAACACACAGGAATCACATTAGCCATCACTACATTCTTCATTTCCGGTTAATACTTGTACTACATATCGTACTGTGTATGACTGTGTACGTGACAAATAAAATTTGAATTTGAATTTATCTCACACCTCAGTTATTTCCACAGTTGCAAAGTAACACCATATTATTTTGTTTACTTATATCCATCTGTTGTGTTTAAAAAAATTGTACGAGTGCACAAAAAGAACAGAAAGTCCTTCAAAACTCAAGAAAATTTGTATGTGTTGTTTTTTTCTGCATTGTGAATCACCTGCCTACAGACCATAATCACAAAACAACTGGTAGAAAGAAAGGTGTTCGGTTCAGGCAGACTACCAGGACACAAAAAACACATAACAGGCACAATTTGGTTTAATGTGTCCAAAAGCCCCATCAGGGCTGGACACTCGACTGTTCCAGCTCCTGACCATGTTTGCACTTCTGAGATCACCTGTGGATAAACTGGTTGAAGCAAACACTCACAAATATATAGCTCTGTCTTGCAGCCAGTAACAAAATGTATGAAGCCAGTGGTACAAAACTACAGTTTTATTCAAATTTGCAACGTAGATGCACGCATACTGAAATATTGGCACACTACAATGCAGACTTTTTTTATTTTATTTTCTACTTTGTACATTCTCTGCTACTACTCTGCTCTATTACTGTTAAGCTCAACTATTTCTCCAATAGATGAAACAAATCAAAACCCAAACGCCAGATGGAGTGAAGAAACTTTCTAATCCTAATCAAATGTTAATGGGTAAAAAGGAAATCAACAGCTTCAAACACAAACAGATAGGGATGCTATAAAACATGGATGTAGATTCCAGGATAGGGAAGATTAAGCCAATGTGGAAATATCGCCAACCTGCATTCTATCTGAGAGCCACCAGATGGCATAAGCTGTGGTTGCAAAGAGGCTCCAGATTCTAAAGAATCCTTTTATCTTGGCCTCTGTCCTGTGGAGTTTATGGTCTTAGTCTCTTACTCTGTATTACAATAAATAAAAGAAACGGTCTGCAGTGCTCACGCAGAGCAACTTTCAAGTGTCTTTCTTTTACTGCCTTCAACAGGCATCGTTACATATGTCTGGAAAAATGTTTGTTTAGAAATTAGAATAATTGTATTACTCTAGAGTGATTGTTGCAAACAGATTGAATTTAAGTGCCAATTTGATTCGCACAATCCAAAACTGATTCCATCTTATTGCCATTTTATCCCCATCTTGATGCACTAATATTCCTTCGAAAACAGAACCTGACTGGGAGTGATCTCAGACCTGATAATATTTTTAAAGGGACCAATTCAAAGGCAGGAAAATCATGAGTTGATTGGTCATGGTCACAATAATTATGGTTGTGCCGTAGTTTCCAACCACTGGTATCCCTAGTGCAACTGTAGCCTTACAGGCTTGTGGGATGAGTTTTGTGCAGCATGTTGAGGTGCCTGGAACAATAATTGAGATCCATCATACAGTTTACATGCAACACATTAATATTTATAAATGTGAAACAGTTTGATGTTTTACACAATTAAATGTCAAATTTAGAAATCCATGAGTTTAAAAGTGCAATTAAATTGATCTTCAGAAAAATTAGACTTATTAAAATGTACTCATTCCACTCCTTTACCCAAAATAATATCCAAGCTTTTGCTTTATTTCTTAACATTTGTTTAAAAAAATAAATGTGCCAAATTTGCCAAAAGAAAAGAAGTTTACTAAGGTAAACTGGAGCAGTTGGCAATTATAACGACAATACTGTAACACTACAGCCATATTTTCTTTAAAAAAAAAGTCAGTGGTTCCCCTCAAAGCTGTGTATTTGTAGTTTTAATTGTGAAGACTTAGCACAATTTAACCCCACATTTCACAATAACTAAAATTGTTTCAAAAACACTCTTAAAAACAGACTTATGTTTTAGGCTAATAATGCACAGATTTGGCTATTATTCTGTGCCTGACCCATTTAATCAATCACATAAGCTACCAGACCTCAGTATCAATGGCCTGCTGATGCACTCTTGATGCTTTTCAGCTCTATATTGCAGCAAATAAATCCACACATTCACAAATAAAAATAATGGGGACAAACAGTGATCTGTGCACTCTGCTGACACCCTTCTTCATCTGTATGCACAATGAAAATTACTGATGCAGCAATTTAGCCATTCATTCTTCACTTTTTATCTAGTTGTATATTGCTGTAATATTGTATGATTACAATAGACTTGCCCAGCACATGAACCCTGTAGTACCATGTACGTTTAGTTACGTGACCACTTGTGGATCAGGCTCAAACTTCAGTCAACAATCAGCAGATCGTTCAGCACTAGGGCTGGGCCATATTATACCGTTCACGGTAATACCGGTATAATGTTAGGCAACTATAGGAAAATGAAATATTGCGATAGAATATGAGTAAAACGAGCATGCGCAGAGCCTTTGTTTTCATATGCACATGGCCGATTGTTGAGTGAAACAGATGAACCAGAATTGGTTTGTAAAAATGGTGCAACTTCAGTGATGTGGAACTGGTTTGGTGTTTGTCCGTCAGATACACGACAAAGCACATTTTTTTTGCAGAACATGCAAGCGGCCGTCGTTATTGTCGTATTTGTCAGACTAAGATGCTCTTAAATCTGGGAGTAATCTGGGTCCTAAACTCCGTATCGTTCAGGTCAAACGAACACTGCAGCATCACTGAGAGTTTAAAAACTGTCTAAATTCTTTCATCTTTAATAAAACGATCAGAATTGCTGCTTTACCAGGTGTAACTATGAAGTTTAACTTCCAGGCATCCATGAAAACAAAATTTATTACATTTAACGGAGTTAGAAGTTAGCAGGAAGCTAGCGGAAGTTAGCTCGCTAGTTTCGCTAGTTACCTAAGCATGATATAGCATGTTCTGACTGAGAGATTTCTGAAAAAATTCAAACGTACAGCTCTGCTATCACTTCCAACATAAATGAAGAGAGGAAACTAAACAGCAGTGACGCTTCAGTCAGGTGAACAACTGAGATAATCCATCCACAATACGAGGTTAGTCATTAATATACTGCAACAACATGGGAATAGAGCAGCTGCCAGAGAATTCAACATTAATGAATCAATGGTACAGAAGTGGAGGAAGCAAGAAGAATGAGTTTAATAAAGTTTGATTTATCTGACTGCTTTGTTTCGCTTAATGTGCCTTATAATCCCGTGCACCTTATGGTCCGAAAAATACGTACTGCACACTGCAGTTTAATGTTGCAAAGCACCTCTTTTTAAGTTCAGTGGATATTATACATGGTTATGCTCAGGATATGTCAGCCCATTTCTACTGGAAATGCCTTTTGGTTAAACTTTCAGCAAGGAATTTGCATTTGCACCGTTACATTTTTATAAAGCTTTAATGTACATAAAAACCAGCTTCTTGTTTAAGTGAAAATAAATGGAAGGTTGTCTTTTTGCGCTAGTAATGTTGTGGAGTTGTATTTTGTCTCGCATCAATTATATCGTCAGTTATATCGTTATCGCAAATTTTCAAATATATATCGTGATAAATATTTTTGGCCATATCGCCCTGCTCTATTCAGCACCTCTCACCACAACATTTACAAACACATCTATGGCAAAATTAGAAAAAGATACAACAGGAACTATACTAATAGTCCCAGTGGTTCCGGTAGCATGCTACCAGAATCAACAAGTTTTACAAGAGCAGATTCACTGCTTTTACCCGGTCTGGTATAACAAACACAGTGATGCGTTCACTGACCTCTGGTACATAGTTGTCTCTCCTCTCTCTCTCTTCCTCCTGCAGTTTGATGGAGATTCCTCTGACTGGACCCCTCTGAATCCTCTTCATCAGATGTGTTACATACCTACAAGTGGAGCAACGCACACAAAGTTGTCATCACATGGAACTGCCATGATAATACCATAGAAATTTGTACATATTATAGAAATGTCATGTAGGGACATGGTTACTATAGCAACACCATATGTTAAGATTCCCAAATGCATCGAGACAAGCCTGGGCTTGTCTGAGACCAAGAGCCAGGTGCCAAGGCACCAGTATACCCTCCATACTGGTTGCTTTGCTGCCGCAACATCATTACAGTCACTTCTATTTGTGCCATATAAGCACTGATATAGAAAGAGAAGAAATCAAAACCAGAAGCAAAGACACTGCCCAGTGTTTTTTTCCCCTCTCACAAACCCAGGTTTTCAAACTGTGCAACATCTCCCTCATACATCTGTGAATCTCTACGCTTCTGTAGTGAATACCATTAAAATGGCGGTAAAAACGGACACGATCATATCCTGGTGTCTTCAATCCGGCTGCAGCAGCCACGGTGCAACACGCCAGGCTACAAAAATAGATAACTGTAGGTGGTGTACGACACAAAAACGGCAGCCCACACCAACAGTTATGACCTTTTTTTTTTTTTTTTTGCACGTGGTGAGCATACAAACATCACCAGTCTCTGATGATGTATTTTCATGAAATACCACTATAATTTTGAGGCTTTTTAAACCCACCTCTAATCTAAAAACACTGATGGTTTTGGAGTGTGTTTTGGTACAAAAGTGACTTAAAAAAATGATGAAATAAATGCTAACTCTGCTGCGAACTCAGATTCCACACCACAGGCCTTCCATCAATATCTGCCTACTTAACAGAAAAATGTATTTATTTAATTAATGTCTACCATCCCAGGAATTGTTTGCATGTCTTAGAGCACCAGGGTCTGATAGGAATTGGCAGTCCTTCAAACACGGGAAAGGCTCAAAGGTTTATCTTCCTGTAATTTTTAATGACCAGGCAACATAGACGCCATGATCACCTTTCGATACAGGATGGCAGATAAGCAAGACAAATTTGTGGTTGTGGGCTCCACTTTGCAATAGACAACTCACCCAGCGATCTTGTTGCGGAGCTTCTTGCTGGGGATGATGGCTATTTCTTCGCACACCCTCTTGTTGGTGTGGAAGTCATTTCCCAGCCGGGTGTAGTATTTTTCGATGATGACCCTGGCAGCCTTTTTCACCGTCTTGGTCCTGACTCGTCCCTGCATGAAGAGAACACATGTTTACTCGTTACTCCTAGCATTTGGGTAAACTATCGGAACAGTCATTCTGGCACCATTTCTTTAAAAAAACATCCGTTTGCCACCATGAGTGGAATCTAAATCCTATTTTAGGCCTGGCCAATCTGCAGGCAACTCCCTACCTGCAGGCTGACCAGGTCAAAGCTGTGGCTGTCCTTGATGTTATATGGCTGATTTTGCACACAACCTCCATTTCCATCATCTTGGACTGTACCAGGCAATGCTAGTCCTTGTTCTGCTCTGCAACGTCAGTGAGCTCCGTGTAGAAGCACATTAAGCAGTTTTCCTCCTGCTGCAGGTTCTGGCTGGAGCGGTCCTCCTGATCACAGTGGGTCTCCTGCACAGCAGAACAAGGACTAAAGGCATCAGCTGCTGCCCAAAATGGTAGAGTTGGAGTCCATCTGACTGGAAGATTACACTAAATGAACAAGCGGCTAAATGAATTCCTGGACGAATACACCGAAGACATAAAGAACCAATTTTACAAATAGGATGAAGAGGCCGAGGTAAACGTACCAACATCCCAAAGTAGTATTGAATTGAATAAGGTTTGTGAATTATTATTATTGATAGCACCATCTATATTTGTTTCTTAGAGCCTTATGTGAGCCTGTGCTAATTTTGTTAGTTTTATCTTGTTAATGTTTAATATTATACATTTTTGCCTCTGGGTTGCTCTAACTTCCTTGGAATAAAGTTTACCCTTAAACTTGTGTGTCAGACGTTGTTTTTGGATTAATGTGGTGAAGTTTTGTCGCGCCACATAACATCTTCAGTATTCTGAAATCACTTGACCGAAGCACTGTGCGGCTGAAGACAAGCTCCCAACTAGATCAGGGACTGCAGCCTCCAGAGCAGCATTAGCTTCCTCAACGACACACAAGCTAACACCTGAGTTGGCCACCAAGCTAAGGTGAGCTATACTTTTCGGCAATTTAACCATTTTAACGGTTCGTGAACAAACAAATACCGCCTAGGTTGTTCTGTCAGTCCTCTCGATATTAACCGATAAAAACCCGAACAAGCATCGCGGCTCATTCAGCCGGTCGCTCCGTCAGCAGCAGCGTTACAGAAGCGCCGATAAAAAGTCGCGTTCGTATCATCTAACGTCAATACAGCGGCCACAAGGAAAGATTATTGATCTGCTGCTTATTGGTAAGGTTAAACGGAATACAAAACATTTTAAACGACAGGATTAGAACAGATAGTGTAGGTAGTCATATAAAAAACACCCACCATGTTGGATCGGCCCTGGTAAAAGAGAACAAGCACACTTCCGGTGGAAGCTTGAATCCTCGGGCGGAAGTTGAAAACAGAAACGTTCTGTCCCTGCAGCGACCCCTCCGACCGTAAGCTAAACAACAACCTCCAACATGCACGTCTCTACAACAGACAAAAAACGCTTTCTTAAAATTTTGTGTTGTTTACCAGCTTTTCTCCTCACTGCCCTGCCATGCTGTTTGTAAGTCAGAAATTTTCAGCGTGTGATCTTGAAGATGTTTCCATATATGAAAGAGAAATATGCATCTACAGGCGAAACAGAAAGTAATAGAAGAGAAAATGAGGAGACCTCAACTGTTTCTTTGACACTTGGTTTGATAAACTTACTACGTTAATGAAAGCGGTAAAATGGTGGGAAAAATCACAAGACCACAAGGCCAAAGCTGAAGAGGAAAACAACGTTTGATTGTGTATTGTTGGTTAAGGTTACAGTGGGGCAAAAAAGTATTTAGTCAGCCACCGATTGTGCAAGTTCCCCCACTTAAAATGATGACAGAGGTCAGTAATTTGCACCAGAGGTACACTTCAACTGTGAGAGACAGAATGTGAAAAAAAAAATCCATGAATCCACATGGTAGGATTTGTAAAGAATTTATTCGTAAATCAGGGTGGAAAATAAGTATTTGGTCACCTCAAACAAGAAAAATCTCTGGCTCCCACAGACCTGTAACGTCTTCTGTAAGAAGCTTTTCTGTCCCCCACTCGTTACCTGTATGAATGGCACCTGTTTGAACTCATCATCTGTATAAAAGACACCTGTCCACAGCCTCAAACAGTCAGACTCCAAACTCCGCCATGGCCAAGACCAAAGAGCTTTCGAAGGACACCAGGAAAAGTATTGTAGACCTGCACCAGACTGGGAAGAGTGAATCTACAATAGGCAAGCAGCTTGGTGTGAAAAAATCAACTGTGGGAGCAATCATCAGAAAATGGAAGACATACAAGACCACTGATAATCTCCCTCGATCTGGGGCTCCACGCAAGATCTCATCCCGTGGGGTCAAAATGATCATGAGAACGGTGAGCAAAGATCCCAGAACCACACGGGGGGACCTGGTGAATGACCTGCAGAGAGCTGGGACCAAAGTAACAAAGGTCACCATCAGTAACACACTACAACGGCAGGGAATCAAATCCCGCAGTGCCAGACGTGTTCCGCTGCTGAAGCCAGTGCATGTCCAGGCCCGTCTGAAGTTTGCCAGAGAGCACATGGATGATACAGCAGAGGATTGGGAGAATGTCATGTGGTCAGATGAAACCAAAGTAGAACTTTTTGGTATAAACTCAACTCGTTGTGTTTGGAGGAAGAAGAATACTGAGTTGCATCCCAAGAACACCATACCTACTGTGAAGCATGGGGGTGGAAACATCATGCTATGGGGCTGTTTTTCTGCCAAGGGGACAGGACGACTGATCCGTGTTAAGGACAGAATGAATGGGGCCATGTATCGTGAGATTTTGAGCCAAAACCTCCTTCCATCAGTGAGAACTTTGAAGATTAAACGAGGCTGGGTCTTCCAACATGACAATGATCCAAAACACACCGCCCGGGCAACAAAGGAGTGGCTCCGTAAGAAGCATTTGAAAGTCCTGGAGTGGCCTAGCCAGTCTCCAGACCTCAACCCCATAGAAAATCTGTGGCGGGAGTTGAAAGTCCGTGTTGCTCGGCGACAGCCCCAAAACATCACTGCTCTCGAGAAGATCTGCATGGAGGAATGGGCCAAAATACCAGCTACTGTGTGTGCAAACCTGGTAAAGACATATAGTAAACGTTTGACCTCTGTTATTGCCAACAAAGGTTATGTTACAAAGTATTGAGTTGTATTTTTGTTATTGACCAAATACTTATTTTCCACCCTGATTTACGAATAAATTCTTTACAAATCCTACCATGTGGATTCATGGATTTTTTTTTCACATTCTGTCTCTCACAGTTGAAGTGTACCTCTGGTGCAAATTACTGACCTCTGTCATCATTTTAGGTGGGGGAACTTGCACAATCGGTGGCTGACTAAATACTTTTTTGCCCCACTGTATGTATGGAGGAAAGCGAATAAAGTGTGTCTTGCGATATATGCCAAATAATGAACCTGACCTAACAATACAAACAAAGAAATACTGATAACATGACATATCAGATGGTATATAGCCTATGTTCCACAGAGGTGAATACAGGTTAACTTGTTCTATGATGTGCCACCACTTTGACAGATAATGATGGATACAATTGAAAAAAATGGCAAAAATCAAAAACATCGGGGAATACTGTTTTCATGAAGTGGTGTGTATATATATATATATGGTCTGCAAAAGTGCTTAGGTCAAAGTAACATCTTTGTGGATGGCACGACCCAAAGTTGCCCAACAGAACATTGCCCAAAACATGCCTCTGCCAACTTGCCTGCCTAGGGAACACCTGGCACCAGGATGCAGGTGTTCCCTAGGTAAGAGAAAATGTAGCTTACACCAGTTGAGGTATGTAACATGTGACATTATTGTGATAATAAAATAATACCGTTATTGATCCCAAGGGTAAATTTGTGTCTGACATGGCCCATCTGCTATTTGTATGAAAATTAAAAAGCCTAATCGCTGTGGGAGCAAATGTTTTTCTGTATTGCTCTGTTGTACAACAGACAGAGAGGAGTCTTCTATTACTCATCTTCCATGAAAATGTTGTACAGTGGGTGATCAGAGTTATTCACCTCCCCCAGCATGTACAGTCTGGCTCCAGCGCCAGCTTTCTTCACTAGTTTGTCTAATCTCTTTGCATCCTTGTATCTGATGCTGCACTGCAGCATAGAACGGAACACTTGCCACCATAGACTGATAGAACACCTGCAGCAGCTTACTGCAGATGTCAAGAGATCTTAGTTACCTTAACAAAAATAGGCAATTTTGCCCCTTTTTTATAGTTCATCTTTATTTGGGGACTAGTCTCCTTGACCAATGTCTCAATTTCATTTGTAGATGACACCTAAATGGCACAGTAAAGGTTTAGTCTGCTAGGTGGGTGTTATTTTTAAATAAAAGGTCACAAAGTTTCATGTATGATGGTATAAAACAATCTCAAAAGATAAGATAAGATAAGATAAGATAAGATAAGATAACCCATATGGAAAAGAAATAGTAAAAACATATATGATTTACTCATGAAAGTGGCCACTTTCATGAGTAAATCATATATGTTTTTAGTAAGTATACAAAACATACAGGTTTCATTATATAATTTTTCAAGGGATCTTATATGTGTTTTCACTCTTGTATGCTTTTCATACAAGTTTCATACAAGACAGATAAAAACTTTATAAGATTTATATATATCTTTTCCATATGGGAAGATAAGATAAGATAAGATTGTTGGACAACTCATGAAACATCTGCTCACATCTGGTTGAATTCAGTTGTGTAAATCCAAAAAGTGCAGTAAACCTCAAACCAGCAGCACAGGTCAGCTGATCACAGCTTGTACACTAAGAAAATCTACTGGAGTGCTCAGTAGAAATTATTGTGAGTTGTGATTATTTTCCCCACACTGAGTCGCTCCATGTGATTTTTGGGTTCCCCCAAACGCTGAGTCCCACTTTTAAAGTCTTCCCCACTCATTTTCCTCACATCACCCTCTCCATTAATATAACAATAAGGTTTTGTTAGCGCTGCATGAAAGCGTTGCACCTGGGCTTTGCCCTCACCTCAGAAAATCTGGAAAGAGAAATGAGTGATGTGTGTCTTTGTGCCTCTGATAGTGTATTATGATGTGTATTTCAGGTTAGCACACTTTTAGAGAAGCCCATAAAGAGCCTGGGACGGTGCTACAATGCAGAACTCAATGATACGTGACAACTAGAACAACCAAGGCAGAACTTGGCTAATGACCTCAAGCGGATTAACAACACTGCACTCCCAGGGAAACTGAAGCGCTGGTGCTTCCAGTTTGGGTTATTACCCAGACTACAGTGGCCGTTGACCATGTATGAGGTCTCACTCAATCATCCCAATCGACTAGAGAGGCTAGTGAGCTCCTACGTTAAGAAGTGGCTCGGACTTCCCAAATGATTCAGCAGCGTTGGACTCTATAGCGACGGGATACTGTCATTGCCTATCCCATGTCTGGTGGAGGAGTTTAAATGTGCAAAAGTGAGGCTTAAGATGTCACTCACGGACTCCCAAGACCCCATAGTGAGAGGGACTGCTCCCACCCAAGCAACGGGGAGGAAGTGGACCCCAGCCACATCTGTGCTACAGGCCAAATCTGCTCTTCTGCATCGTGATGTGGTGGGTCCCGTCCAGCAGGGTAGAGGAGGATTTGGTCTTGGAGCAGTTACACCTCGGTGGCAACAGGCATCTGTAACCGAACGTCGAAAAATGGTGGTGGAGGAGGTGCGTCGACAGTAGTAAACAGCCAGACATGTCCAAAGCCGTAGTGCTGGCAAGGCAGGGTCACTGGATGAATTGGGAGAAGCTCTCATGGAATGAAATCTGGAGGATGGAGTCTAATAGACTGTTTCGTAATCCGAGCGACATACGATGTGCTACCTTCCCAAATAAATCCACAGCTGTGGTTTGGAAAGGACCCATCCCACCCGATGAATTTAAGGTCCACCAGTGACAATGTGTCCCAAATCTTAATATCTAATCAGATCTCTAATCCCCCAAAAATGGCAGATTAGGTTGGGTAAAAGTTTCTGGGCTGCCTTTCCTCATAACAGCCATCCCTCAAGATTCTCTCCATTTAAAGCAATGCAATTTCAGGGACTATAACATCTAGTCCTTTTACTGAATCAGGTTAGCACACTGTGAAATCACACAAAAAACTACCTCTGTAAGCTAAATGCACAAGGCCTTTTATGGACATGGTTACTTGTTTTTGTGTAGTTTGCCACCAGTAAAAAGGCAGGAGTAATGAACATGTAATGAACTGTGTTATGAATTAATTTTTATTAATTTTTAAAGCTTTGTATTGTACCAATAATATGATTGTGGATATTTATTTTGAATGCTGGACCCCTGAATCCTTGGACCACGTGTTGTAAGTTGATATTTTTGTTGATACTGTGCTAAAACCAATGTTAAAAAGGTTAATCATAGAAAAGGAATGATTAAGGGTTTAAAATGCGGTTCATTTGATTAGTTTTATAGTTTATTTAGTGTCCTAAACTTATAAACCTTTGCTTGATTGACATATTGAATATTCACCGGTCTGAAAACCTCTAGTGAAAGACTGATTTTTGCTGTTAAGTGAGCTAACTGGGATTTCTAATTGATTGAATTATACTGTGTGATTGAGACCATAAGAGTAAGAGGTTCAATATTGCTTCAATGTTTATTTGGTTTATACCATTTGAAACTGAGTATGTTTAATATCTAATGCCAGTGTTCCGTCGTCGCAGTCCACAAATCAGTTGCATACATTGCGTTGAGTCGCATGTGCGCGCATGCGCGTTTTAGAATAATTCCACTATGTCAATAGGAGCCGTCAGTTCACAGACGACAAACGGTAAGTAAATTATCTTTCTTTTTACTTAAGCAAAGTTTTCTATTTAGTGATATACGGTTAGGGTGACTGCTGGTCTCACGGCTAATGGCTGTCTAACAGATATAGCTGTCAGTTTGTGCTAAGCCGATCTGACAATGTATGTTTAACTCCGACATACAACAAAAGGATAGACATTTATACAAAGAGACACAGTTGAACAAGGGAAGATTTGCACATTTATTTTGTGTTTGTTATTTGTAATAACAGAGAAAATCTGGCAAGATAAATGAATAGTTCGTGTCTTCATTTTTCTGACAATTTCAAGTGAACATTTCAGGGATTCGTATATGTGGCATACATATTTGGCAATACTGTTTGTTAAGAATTACACAATTCATATTTTGATTATTTAAAAAAAATCAAATTATAGTTTGTTTCATTTAATAAAGATTTATGTTGGTAGATGCTGCCGATGTCATTTTGTTTGCACTTCATTTCCCATGCGGCATTCTTCTCTCACGTGACTTGTCACAGTCACATGTCAACATGGCTGCCACTGTATGCAACGAAGATTTCACCAACTTACAGCTTCTTCTGAAGGTATGTCAAACATTAACATTTTGTAAAACAGTCAGCTTTCAGTGAGTCTGTTAGTCTGCTAGCTCTTTGTATTTCTCATTCTGTAGACATAAAGACACGATTTTTATCTAAATACTGCAATTTTATATACAAACGTCAGTGAAGTGGAACTGACCTTAAAAACCTCCAGTGACAGTAAATTGAACCGCATTAGCAGATTTGAGGACATCTTAGGGCTTCACGTACCGACTCCATGTTCAGATCTGAGAAATTGTTACACACGTTAGTTTTAAGTCACTGAGAGTGGATTGTTTTTTCTCTGGAGGCTCCTTCTAAAGATGCAGTGAGAGAGGTTTGTGTGCAGAGTCAAAGAGGTCTGAGTCAGCGGCTAACTGAGAGCACTGCAGCAACACTCGGCATTTCGGAAGGCCAGGCTGCACAGGTAACACAAAAACATCAGTGTGTGTTGGTCCTTGCAGTGTGTGTGGACATACAGTAGTTTACTGACCCATGCTGCAAGCACTTGACTGTGTTTTGGGGGATATAAAGAAAGTTCTACTAAGTTCAGTCGTTGTAGTTTAACTTGAGGACTTGGTTGAAATCGATTAATATAATTTTTTTCCTACCAATTCGCAACTGTTGACTGTTCTACATGCACTCACTAGTTTTATTATTATGATATGTGTCAACACTAAAAAACAAACAAAACAAAAAAACCTCCATATCAAAACTGAAAAATAATCTACATTTCAGAATTATACAAAAAGGCTTTTTTCAACGAACACAAAATGGGTCAACAATGTAAAGCTGTTCTGCAGCTATGAAGGTTTATCAAGTCTTGAAAGCTGGTGCTACTAATTCCTACAGGTGTTCCAACTTTTCTGGATTACTTACAAAGCCCCCTCTGTCTGCATAAAACCAGTATTGGAACAAACTGTGGTACCATACCCTCGTGAGCATCAGTTGAACAGTAAAGTACTGCAGAAAGTAGTGTGTTGCTACAAAAATGGCAAGAAGAAGGCAATTAACAATGAAAGGGAGACAGACCATCATAACACTTATAAATGCAGGTCTTTCCTACAGAGAAATTGCAAAGAAAGTCAAAGTGTCGGGAGTCCAGTTTCCTTCATCATCAAAAGTAACTCAGAAACTGGGGCAAACTCTGATAGGAAGAGGGCTGGCAGACCCAAAGCCACAACTGAACCAGGCGAGTTGCAGCAAGAAAGGCATTGCTAAGACATCGGAATAAGAAAAAGAGGCTTTCCTGGGCCATGAAACACCATCATTGGACTACTGAAGTCTTGAAGAAGGTATTACGGACTGATGAATCAAAATCTGAAATCTTTGGTTCATCACGCAGGATCTTTGTACGCCGTAGAGTAGACGAAAGGATGGTTCCACAGTGTGTGGCATCAACTGTCCAACATGGAGGAGGAAGTGTGACGGTTTGGGGCTGTTTTGCTGGATTTGACAGGTGGTTCACTTGTAGAGCTGGCTTTGGGTGGCCAGTAGAGGAACTACAGTTTTTGATATTTCCTAACTGGGTTAATTTTCTTGATCCTCAAATTTGAGAACACGGAATCATTAAAATCTTGACATTCTTACTTTGAAAATTACTTAAAGTTCAGTGAGCATCAAAATAGTTAACTATTGCTGGCTTTGATCGAGGACTTTAAATAGCTGTAAAACATGTATTTCCAATGTGAATCTGAGTTATTTTCTGTCCTTTAGCTGGTCCAGTCCCTCCATGCACTCTCCCATTACGTCCTTTTCTACAACCTCAGCTCTCCAGAGCAGATCCTCGCTATCTTCCCCGAGTCCTTCCATTCCAGTCTGAAAAACCTGATCACCAAGATTCTGTTAGAGAACAGGTCAGTCCCAGAAAAACCTTGAATGCTGCACGCTATTCATTTCTTTTAAATTAGCAGTAAACTGTTTTTGTTATTCCCTTCAAAAACCTAAATAAAAATGTTGATTAGAGAAAAAAATGTTATAGATGAAGAAAGTAATGTGGGCTCGAGAGGGAGATAAAGGTATTAAATGTGTTTAACAGGATGAGAAATGTTCTTTCTTTCTGTTTTCCCCATCTTACTCTTTGCTGATGATGTAACCATAAGCTGTAATTATGTCTGATGTCTCTGCTGTTTTGCAGTGCAACATGGAGGACAGAAGCCCTCAGTAATCAGAGTGAGTAGACTCGGCGTTTATAGCTATGCACATATGTGTGTGTTTACGTGTGTTTGTATGCATGTAATGTATGTCTCTCCTTCTATAAACCATACCATGATGGCAAAAGCTGAATTATATGAGACATATATTGTACCTCCGCCTGTAACAGCCAACCCAACAAAATCAGACATGTTTTTGCCTTGTTCATTGCAATAATGTAATTTATGTTGCTTTGTAAAAGCAATTTAGCTGGACCACCATTATATGTGGAAAACAATGGGGATGATGTCAACATCTGTCCATATATTTTGCAGTTTTTACCATTATACTGCAAGAAGATTTGACTGGGAGTTTATCTTGCCATTTCAACCGCCTGTGTTAAAAGACTGTGTCTGTAGGAGATTATTATATCTCAATGTAATGTCCCCTGAAATCATTGAGGTGTGTGTGTGTGTGTGTGTGTGTGTGTGTGTGTGTGTGTGTGTGTGTGTGTGTGTGTGTGTGTGTGTGTGTGTGTGTGTGTGTGTGTGTGTGTGTGTGTGTGTGTGTGTGTGTGTGTGTGTGTGTGCGCGCGCGTATGCATGGATGCACCCAGTCTCTCTCCCTCAGCTGAAGGACTTGGATTGGAGAGTTGACATGGTGACCAGCTCAGACTCAGTCAGTCGGATGTCGGTGCCAACCTGCCTGGTTCAACTCAAGGTCAGTGTGAGACCACCTGCTTCAGAATATTTGTTTTGCATAAATATGAGCTAAAGCATTATCAGCTACAAAAGTTATGAAAGTAGTGTCACGAACGTTCATTTACATTTTCCCCCCATATCCCATCCCTGCCCAGCCACTTAGCTACCTGAGCCATGGTCCGGGTAACCCTCATCACTCACACACGAACTCTAGTCAGACCAAGTCCTTTGCACTACTTCTGAGCACTTTTCATGCACAGTTGGTGCAGAGCACCTATAATTTCGTTGTACATGTACAATGACATTAAAAAGCTATTCTGTTTTATTCTAGTGGACCCAATAATGTTTATTTATTTTTTCCTGGAAAAAGTGACCAAATATTAATTATCTGCGACTATCTGGGATCAACAATCCAAGACAGGTCGCTCTGTTATTTAGCAAAAAAGGTCCACCAAGGCCACTTCTTCTGTAAATTTCTGCTTCTTGGTCTACTCAGGCAGTGTTTGAAAAATCCATTATGTTCCAGTGGTGATGTCATTTACTACTCTCAAGAGATCACTCTGACCTGCAGATCTGACCCTGCATCACCCTGCAGCTGGTCTGAGTGACATATACCATTGACACATCAACCACCATCAGCCCAGATACCAGCCAGTTATTTATCTCTCTTGCATCAGATCCAGGAGCCATCAGTCTCCCACGATGTGTAAAGAAAAAATTTTGGACATAACAATAAAGTGCACATCATGCGCACATATTCATGTATCATATAATCATATATCCGATGTGTTATAACATACAATGCAATACTACTATATTATATGAGGCATTATATAAGGATTGAAATAAAGTATCTTACATCAATCAATCAACGGGATATTCCAGTGTTTTAGCTTTAGTATAACTGAGATTTTAACACAGTTTAACAAACACACTCATTCCTAAATAATTGTTGAGTAAACAGTGATACTATTCACGTTTCATACTGAAGGTATGGTCAGAGTGGGTATATTCATATAATTCTCGACATTCACAAACATCCAAACAACATGGTGCATTGACTCATTTGTGTTTGGAGGCAGAGTAAACAGAGGCGGCAAAAGTACAGACTTTCTGTACTAAAGTAGAAGTACAGATACTAGTGTTAAAAATACTCCAGTAAAAGTTGAAGTACTGATTCAGCTTTTTTACTCAAGTCAAAGTGAAAAAACACAGGCTCTGAAATGTACTTGAAGTTAAAAAGAGTAGCTCCTTGAAGAACAATTCTACTAACCATTTTTGTACAAAGGTAACTGAACCTTGTGCTAAATGAATATAAACAATATCAGTACACGAGAGTGCAAATATTTTTCCAATCTAAATTCTCATAAAAGATTCAATCTGTTATGTAGAAGAGAATGTAAAAAAAACCAAAACTATTTTCTGTTGCCTGCAGGGTGACTTTGTCTCCACACCTAAACAGTAAAATGAGTACAGTCAGGGGTTACAGTCGGATTTAGCAGGTGGGGGAACCCTAAGATCTGTGTAGTGGCTCAGCAAAAGGAAATAATCACAACTCACAATTATTTATAGCATGAGCTTCAGTAGACTTTCTAAGTGTACATAATGTGACCATGTACACAAACACTTGAGTGACATTAGCTCTCCTTCTTTTCTCTCCCTGTGAAATACAGCACCTGGAGCAACACACTGTGCGACAAATTGCACACAAACAGTTTGTGTTTGCTAATGTTTGCAGAGCTGATAGCAACGTTGAATTTTTGAAATAACCCCTCACTTAAAAAAACATCACTCCCTTCATGCGTTCTCCTCTTCTGTAACGCTAGCTACATGCAGAAGTACTACAACCACAACATACCTGCACTCCTTCCAGCCCACTTTAATCCCCCCAAGTATAAACACTATAAATGAACCTAAAGTAACAAGTCTGTTTTGAAAATGTAAGGAGAAGAAAGTACAGATATTTGTTTTAAAAATGTAGGGAATAAATGTAAAAAGTTGTCAGAAAATTAAATACTCAAGGACAGACACCTGAAAATTCGGTACAGTAACAAAGCATTTGTTACCCATGCTGCAGATTGCTGCGTTGAAAGTGAAATCTTTATCTAATCTTGTGAAAAATGTCATGCACTTCTTATTTTTCAGATGGTGGATCCATGTTCATCAGCAGACAGTGAGTCTGTTTCCTCTGTGACTGTGGAGCTGAGTAGGGAGTCTCTGGACACTATACTGGATGGACTTGGACGCATCAGAGACCAACTGTCAGTAGTTGCTGGGAAGTGATCACTGAAAGCTCAGAGACAGTGCTTTGATTTTTACAGTGTGATGCTGATGTGTTTGGACTATCATCTGTGTCTAACAACTGCCTGTGTCCCCACTTTGCCCCAGTACAAAAGTCAAGATGAAATATGCTGGAACTATTTCCATCCATGTTGAGTTAGTGCTTTAAGAATTTCTCCAGTAATGAAGGTAAATTGAGACATGCGGTCTCACGTCCTGTCTCGTCCTGTTGGTAAACTTGTATACCTGGAACTTGATATAACCCATCAGATTTAGTCCTCACAGTTTTCAAGATAAAATTTATTGCCATACGTCTGCTCTTTACTTTGTATAGAGGTCCCAGTAGTGGGTGGAACCATGATAATATGTGTCTACTTCCAGTCAACAGTGAAAAAACTTTGGTTGCAAATGATTTAACCAGCTGAAATTGTCACAGGTTTCATGTCCTATATATCTGTGTATTAATTTGGTGATTTAGAACATATCTGAATGTTGTTTACCTAATGGATTAGAATGAAATATGTCTTTCATTCTAACTGTTCAATCAATAAAAATAAATTTTAATTGGATCTGCCACAAGTTGAAGCAATTTCCACGTCTTTTTTATCAAGCAGTTTTAAATTGAAGACAGTAGCTTTTGCAGAAGCACTCAATTTATTCCCATTTCTTTCACTAGCTCTATAAAACATAAAACATACCAAAATTGTATTTTTGCACCAACAAGGTGATTCCCATAGCACTTTTAGCTGAAATCTTGGCATATCTTGGCACTGTTGGGCAAACCAGATAAGTTCAGGACAAAAGAAATAGCAAGGTCTAAAAAAACAAAACGATGTACAGCAGATAAAATGTCTTTAAGTAATAGGGAAAATGCCAATTCTGTTCGCTCCAGTCTGAATGCCAAATGTCTTTGGGCAAGATACTAATCACAAGTTGCTCTCTGGTGCATCCATCGCAGCATGAATGTGAGTTAATGTTAGATGGAAGCAATTATATAGAAAGAGCATAGAAAAAAGCGTTTGTGTGAATGAGGCAAGTTGTGTAAAGTGTTTGAGTGCTCACTTCGAGTCGAAAAGCTATCTAAGAACCACTCAATTTACCAATTAGTCTAATACAGCTAACAGGAACCACGTTGCAAAGGTGCCCCACAGACTATCAAACACATACTAGGAGGATGTAAGATGGGACAGTGTACACTGAGAGACACAACGAAGTTGCTGGAATAGTGTACAAAAACATCTGTGCTGCATATGGACTAGAAGTCTCCAGTTTCCAATGGCAGACGCCACCAAAGGTAGTTGAAAACTACACGGTTAAGGTCCTGTGGGTCTTCAAATTCCAGACAGATAAGCAGCTGGCTAAACATTCAGATATAATGGTGGATCAGAAGGCTCATAAGACTGCAGCTTGTGATTTGATTTGGGTTGAAACTTAAGAATTTGGGGGTATTCCAAATTCTTAAGTTTCAACCCATTCACTGCATACATTGTATCAGTACCACTGTTGCTAGCTAGCTCCAGAGGATTATGTTACTACCACCACCATCCTTAAAATGGTCAGTGTTCTTAGGTTTTAAAGTCTCCTCTTTAAACCTCCGAACATATATCTTGTTAGTGTAGGCAAATAGCTCAGTCTTTGTGCTGATGTGGCCCACAAGTTCTCTACAAGAACTGGTTCTCGAGATGACCAAGGACCCAATGGTCACTAACAGAGTTCCACTTTTCCTCTATGGAGAGAGAAACTTGCAGAAGGATGATAATTTCTACAGCACTCCACCCAAAGGTCTGTATTGTAGAGTGGCCAAATGGAAGCCACTTCTCAGTAAAAGGCACATGACAGCCCACCTGGAGTTTACCAAAAGGCACCTGAAGGCAAAAAGCTTTTTCTTCCAACAGGACAATGACCCTAAGCACATGGCCAGTATAAAAAAAAGAAAAAAAAAAAAGAGTGGTTTTAGGACAATTCCTTTGTCCTTAAATGTTCTTGAGTGGCCCAGCCGGAGCCCAGACTTGAACCCAATTGAGCATCCTTCAAGACTGCTCAAAGAAGTTCTACCATTAATTGATATTTTCACCTATCGTTATTAATTGGCTGTGAACTACAGGCCTTTAAGGTTGAAGTAAAAAGCATTTCTTAAAAAGCCATCACTTGACCCAGATTTGTTAGCTAATCATTGGCAAATCTTCAACCTTTCTTTTATCTTTAAAAACAATGTTGACAGAGTAGTTATGAAACAGCTCATTATCTGCAGAGTAATGGTTTATTTTCAAGAGTTTCAGTTAAATTTCAGATCACATCACAGTACAGAAACAGTGTTAGTGAAGGTTAAAATAATGTCCTTATGGCCTCTGACAGTGATCTCATCTCGGTACTTGTCCTGTGAGACCTCAGTTCAGTGTTCGGTAATGTTGACCACAATATTTTGTTACAGAGATTACAGCATGGCATAGAAATAAAAGGCATTACACTGCAGTGTTTTAATCATATCCATCTAACAGACTCAAATTTGTTCTTGTAAATGGAGTTAATTACGGAGTTCTGCAGGGTTCCGTATTAGGAACAATTCTGTTTACATTATACACGCTTCCCCTAGGCAGTACCTTTCGAAGGCATAACATACATTTTTTCAGATTATTATCAAGCTGTCCTAAAAACTAATTAAAAAACCCTCAGTTGATCCAAACAGCAAGGATACTGAGAGGGATTAGAAAGGGCATTTTTCTCCCATACAGGCTAATCCCCACTGGCTCTCTGTTAAATCCAGATTTGAAATTAAAACCCTTCTCATTACATACCATTTTCAATAATCAGCCCCCATATTATGTTTAAAAGCCTTGTAGTACCGTATTCCCCAAAAGAGCACTTTGCTTTTCAGACTGCTGGTCTGCGGTTCCTAGGGTATTTGAAAGTAGAAGGGGAGTCCGAGCCTTCAGCTTTCAGGCCCCTCTTCTGTGGAACCAGCTCCCAGTTTGGATTTGGGGGACAAGTTTAAGATTAGGCGTAAAGCTGTCCTTGCTGATAAAGCATATAGTTAGGGCTGGATCTGGTGACAATGAATCCACCTTTAGTTATGCTGCAAATGTCTTTGCTGCTGGGGGCTTCCCATGATGCACTGATTATTTCTTCACTTAACTTTTTTACTCACTCGGCATTTAATCGTTAGCTAATAATAAATGATTAAACAAATGTGTCTTTTATCCTGTCTTCCTCCCATTAGTCCCAGTAGATGGCTGCCTCTCAGCGAGTCCGGTTCTGACAGAGGATTCATCCTGTTAAAAGGAAGCTTACCCTTCCCACTGTTGCCAAGTGGTCACTGAAAGGGGGTCGTTGGATTGTTGGCGCTTCTCTCCATTATTATAGGGTCTTTACTTAACAACATAAAGCATTTTGAGGTGACTATTGTTTAATGGCTCAATAGAAATAAAATTAAAACTGAATTGAACATCACTGGAAATAACTGAAAATGGCTGGCACTGACGCGTCCCATCAACCCTGAACTTGAGAGGTTCTGAGAGTAATAATGGGAGAAACTACACTTTAATTTAGTTTCTTTTTGAATGAGGCTGAAACATGTTAAAATGTGGAACAAATTAAGCACTTTGAATACTTTCCAGATTCATTGTATTCTAGTTGACGGGCTCTTTATTTAGTTTTGTGTTTCTTAGCAGAGTTGCTGAATGGTACCAAATTTGTATGTAATTTTAATAGTTAACAATGACAAGGCTGGCTGGCTAACTAAACACCTCTCCAACCAAGTGACAAACTGATGAAGATAAAAATGGTGACGTCAGACTAAATTTTTGTATTAACTATAAACATATCAATGTGTCATTTATTATTTTTATTTTTGAAAAGTAAAGAATAATACAGATAAAAACAAATCTACTCTTTCAAAATGTTTGAGAAGTGTCCAATGTCTGGACTGGTATTGTACTGTAAAGCACATGAATTTGTTTTATTAATCAATTTTGCTATTTAATAACAGTCTTAAAAGAGAACCTCCTGATATTAGGAGACATACAAAGAACCTCATAAGTAGTGAGGAACTTGACAGCAGCTCTTAGCTGATGCTAAAACATTCATTGCAGTTAAGACCCTGAGCAGACCTTTCCATCCTAGATGAACAAGCTTGGTACGGACGTTTCCTCGTGATTCCTACACAGTTTCTTGCTTTTTCTTCAATCTTAATAATGTCCTGCGAGTTTCTTTCTGCAGTTAGTTTCATTCGTCACCCTGAAGTTTTTCATCTTGTTCTGTCTCACATATCCAATGTCTTCTGAGCAATTTGGAGAATCTCCCATGACCAATTGGCGGCAGAAATTCATGGGACTCATAGGCTTGGCCCCCACCAAAAACTCAACAACTCCCTGTTCCTCTTCCCCTCTGCTGTTCTCCATCCCAGCATGCATCTTGTTTGAAACTGACAGCAGATGGACATCAGAGTGTGCATTAGCCACTGTGTGGCGCCGCACACCGCCAACTTTCTCCAGATATGCCTCTCCTTCTTGTTCTACCAGTGGAGAAAGAGATGAGGAGTCTAAGGAGCTATGATGCTGTGTGATCATAATCTCAGGCTGGGACTGGTCACCTAGCAGTGCTTCAGATGAACGTAGATGACAGGGCTCTGGTTGAGGAGAAATAAAAACAGAAAACTGATTTCAATCGACAAGTCATTTTTGTTTCATGTCGTTACTTCCAGAGTCTTTTTTCTGTAAGTGGATTGCACATTCAGATTAGATCAGACTTCTTCTTCTTACATGAACCTTAAGTTACAAAACATAATGCTGATTTCCATCAAAACCTTTTTTTCAACTATCAGCTATGTTACATATTAAAAACCGTTACAACATTGTCAAAATACAGCTTTTACTGTGACTCGGATTAAAAGCGTGTTGGAAAAATGTTTCACTCCAACAGCATATCATTCAGGTGTCACCAAACAGCAGTTAATTCAGATTCTTTCATTTAACTTTAATAACTGCAGCTTCAAACTGTTTAGCAAAATATAAATAACACTAACACATGGATGCAGGGTTAAGTCACCCCATAATACCAGGCCATGCCCAGAAAAGTACAGTGTACTTAAGTAAATACTGTTTTTCTGAAAAATTCACCAGGTAACGACTCAAAATTAGTTGTGCCGTACGCAAAAAGGTCTCAGTCTAAGTCTAAACTGTGATTACACCACTAAAAACCTTCATTTTGTTTGTGGACTTAATGGTGTTTTTCAGCTCACTGCCGTGCTGTATAACCCAAGTGTGCTTTTGTTTCAGACTCAAATTCATGGCTCCTTCGATTACAGCAAGTCCTCAATGTCCTGAAACAGGAAAGCTGCCCCAGACCGACACACTACCACCATGTTTAACTGTTGCTATGATGTTATTTTTTTGAATTGCTACGTTAGTTTTGTCAGCCCTTTATATCTAACCCTATATTTGTCTCCTCAGTCCAAAGAATATTTTCCCCAAAGTCTTGGTCCTGCAATGAGCCCTGAAATTCTTTAGATGTCATTCTAGGTTCTCTTGTGACTCCAGTTGTCAATGTGCTCTTAGAGTAATTTTGGCAAGCTTGCTGCTCTTGGGAAGGTTCACCACTGATCCAAGTTTTCTTCATTTATAGATAATTGTTCTCACCATGGTTTGCTGAAGCTCCAATGCCTACAACAATACAGAGAAACCCCCAGTGGTGACAATCATGATGTAAACTTCCTGTTCACTTGCTACTGCTATGTTTCCAAACATGTCTGCACATGTGTACAATGACATTCAGACTTTACTGATTTCAGATCAGTGAACAGCCGGGGGCAGCTGGTCTAGCATACTTGCTTCTTGTTAGTGTTCCACATAGTGAAAACATACTGCAAACAACCAGAAGAGGATGCTGGCCTTTTAGCTTGACAAATTCCAGCCTTTAGCTGCGTCCCAATTTATCCTGCAATGGATGCAGCCCCTAAATGGGAAGTGGGACAGAGCTGTTGTTAACAGGACACAAATCGTCAATGAAATGACAGAAATGATCAACACCGATCACAGCCAGTGCAAAACATGGCTATAACCTCTGGGTCAGACTCTAGTGGTGCAGCCCAGAACCCTAGTGGTTATAGTCAACTTAAACTGCCCTCAAGAAACAATAGCCAACTGTGACCACAAGATGGCAGACATGTACAGGGTGCAAGTAGAAAGGCACCATGAGATCCTTTCCTGAATAGAAAGCTGTTCAGAGGTGTAAGGTTGTTTTGATAGGTTTTAATATTTGTCCATTTTTCCATACATATCTGACAGAAATGAAGGAAAAGCAGAATATGTTCACTTTAATGACTGTTTTTAATAATTCTGTGAAGAATTATGACTCATAGAAAATATCTTTGGTTATTTATTTACAGTTCGTCACTTTATTGTAACTAACGTGTTCCTGTCAGAATGCTGTAGGAAAGACGAGCACTGATCTAACTGTTCAGTAGCAGACAGCAAGATTTGTGATCTGATCCATCCTGAAATTAAACCCAGCTATTTGATCCAATAATCTTTATTCAGTCGTGCAGAGATTGTGTATGTGTGTAAAACTTTTTCAGAGTCTCCTCCAACAGGAGCACATTATGTTTTGAAACGTGAAGTAACTGGTTATTGCTGGAATGAAACTACAATGCAGCAGGAGCAGATTAAGCGGCCAACCTCTGAGAGGATTTAAACAGCACATTGCCTTTGACCTCTGAAACAAGCTGACTAAGTTCAGCAGGCACTTTTGTTGCAAACTTACTAATTATTTCTTAAAAACATAAACATTACTTTCTTAATGTAATCCATCTGTCATAGTAAAGACATCTATACCATTAGATTTGTATTGAAAATCAACTGCAGATGGATGCAGAGGTCAATGTAAAACAATGCACCTTTTTTATGTTTGAGCAACCTGAAATCAGAAATCATTGGTTAGCTATTGAAAAGTTAAAAGGACGATAAAAGATTTAAAAAAGTCATGCAATCACTATCAGTACTGGTATGGACTGGTTAATGTGTTAGGAACACAGATAAGCTACATTTTTTGATGGAAATGAAAATGATCAAGTGACAGAAGGGTAAATTCAAAGACAACCCAAAAACTCAAAGTGAAAGATTGATGCAGCAGACTAGTCCATTATGCTGAAATGTCTTTACAACAACTCAGAATGGTACTCAGAAGTTTGCATGGCCCCCGTGTGCTTGTCTAACAATAGACAGATGCCATCCTGGGGAGTTTCATCTCAGATCTGGACCAGGGCATCACTGAGCACCTGGACAGTCTGAGGTGCAACCTAGCAGCACTAGATGAACTGAAACATTATGTCCCAGAGGTGTTCTGTTGGCTTTAAGCCAGGCGAGCAAGTGGACTAGTCATGTTATCAATTTTCTTCATCTTCCAGGAACTGCCTACATACTCTAACCACATGAGGCCTGGCAATGTTGTGCACCAAGAGGAACCCCGGGACCATCACACCAGTGTAGCATCTGACAATGGATCTATGGATTTCATTCTGATATCTAATGGCAGTCAGGGTGTTATAACCTGTAGAGCCTGTAGAAGTATATGCATCCTTCGCCAGACCATCACTAACCCACCACCAAATTGGTTGTGCTGAACAATGTTACATGCAGCATAACACTTTCCATGGTTCTCTGGAACCCTTGACATCTGTGAAAAGCACAAGATTTCTGCCATCAACCTGCCAATTCTGGTATTTTATGATAAATGAAAACCAGGATCCATTGTTCCAGGCAGTGAGCACAGGGCCCATTAGAGGCCACGCTGTCATGAAACCTGAAGCCAGGTTATTTTGTTCGGTTCTGGCAGTGCTCAGCCTGTTCCTCCTTGCACAAAGGAGCAGATACCAGTCCTGTTGATGGGTTAAGGACCTTCTACGGCCCTATCCAGAGTTACTACCCGTCTCCTGAAATTTCCTCCATGCTCTCGAGACTGTGCTGGGAGTACAACTAACCTTCTGGTATTTTATCTTTAATACAATGTCATATCCAGATAATGTGGAAAAAAGTAGAACCACAATGAGTGAAAAATATAGCTCAAAAGCACTTTACGTTAGTCCTCAATTCAGAAGGTTAAACCAATAACCTCTGCGCTTAGGTGACCCAAGGTGATGTAAGCCTTAAAATCTGTAACTTGTAACTTTAACTGTAACAAATCAATGTAATGTAAAAGCAGTATCAGTGATCAGTGGACTGACCTAATTGGTGGCTGTTTCTATTGTGCAGGACATTGCAGATATATGGAGACACAACAATTTCCACGAGACTCTCCAAACGGTGATACTCCGAACTTGGAACACCCGACTCATGGATACCCTGGCAGAAAAAGACAAAGACGTTCATACAATTTTTGATGTTAAGTGAGTACCTTTGGGCCTCTGTATGATATTTTAAAAACTGAAGACATCACTTCAAAATACTAAGTAAGGATGGATACCAGGACCAGAGTGGTCAGTAGTAATGAGAAGCATCTAGGCAAACTGTACTGCTACTGGAATTCATGCAGTATTAATGCAATCTAATATATCTGATACTTTCTAATTTCTAACTAACCCCCAATAAAATGTGCCAATTTAAAGGGATTACATTTGACATCGCTGTGCGTTAATATTTTGTTTTTTTGCGGTCAAAGCCGACAGGTCAGAATGTTCAAAAGACTGGGCTCATTTTACAACTAATGAAAAATTCAACTAAATTCAACTATAATATTCTTCACAGCACAATATGTTTACTTTAGCAAGCAGTCAATGCTTTATATCAGCATCTTCAGGGCAACCTCCTGGTCCCACACTAAATGAACCTTTAGTAAGTATTTCTTTAAATGTAGACAAGCAGCAGGCATAGTTCTGTCAGATCAAACGTACAACCACATTCTTAAATTGCTTAATTATTGTGAAAAAATTCCCCACCATTTATTACAGTGGAGTCAAGTTGATTTGGGTTGATTTAGGTCCTGAATGCTTGGTAACAAATCATCACAACAGCAACAACTACCATGTAGCTAGCCTAAGTTTACACTAAGTCTGAATTTAGTGTAAACTGTCATGACAATGAAAAACAATTTAGTATTGTAGTAATATCGATGGCAGAAGTACGATTATTTTGGCCCCGTAATGTGTCAGAATTATAACGTCTGTTATATCTTTATTTTATATAAAATATAGAGAATGGTATCAACTAGTGTATTGATAAGTAATATCTGTATCCAAAAATCAAAAACCTATTGAAGGTCTTCGTGTTAAAACTGTTTAGATCTAGGGGTATTAGTGATGATTAGTACTTTTAAATAGCCTGTTCTTTTATTTTTGCATTTTTATCTTTAATTTCACCAACAACAACACCAGTACGTAGCTCACATAAGAGTCAAATATGTTAGCAATAAACCCAAAATGAAAACTTTTATGGACTCACAGGTACTTTCTGTTTAATAATGGCCACACCTCTGACCTAACTGCATTCTTATGTTATGCTCATAGCTTTTCTTTATCTTTTGGGACATTAACATTTGATGCAAGCTCAGTTTTAGCTGCATTTCCAAATAATATGATTAAGCTAACATGGACAAACTGTTTCATATGTATCTGATTGTATTTTCTGGGTTTCTGGGTTACAGTGATGTTGGCCATGAAGAAATATCGTGCTAATTAAGAAATAAAGGCTGTAACTGACTTGTAATTAACTTAAATAGAGCGAGTGATTGTGTGTGACTGTGTGTTTACCTGTAACACCAGTAGCATCTGTGTGACTGATGGAGGAATAGAGGTTGCATTTCCCAGAGTGTCCTCCAGGTGAAGTTTTAACAGCACCAGGTCTCTGAAGGCCAAGAGAGCCATCTGTCTCACAGTCAGCTCCTGACCCTGGAATGCACAAAGTCATATTTAAAAATACATAAACACAGACTATTATTAAAGACAACATTTCAGTATTGGTTAATTTGCTGGACACTTGCCTTAACCATAATCACTGCTACCTGCGCCCTACTTTCACTTTCAGCCGAGTCTTCCCATTAAAATTTCATAATTTACATTACGGTGACCTCATGTGGGCTTTTCATCCCAATATGATTTCAAATCTAGATAATGTGAAAAAATACAACCAAAAAGAATGAAAAATATCGCTCAGAAGCACTTTACTTCAGTCCTCAGATCAGAGGGTTAATCTAATAACCTCTGCACTCAAATGACCCCAGGTGATGTAAGGCTTTAAATCTGTAACTTTAGATCTTCTAAAACCACGCACAGACACAGACTAAGCCCATGACACAGCTGTTTTGGACACAATATTGTGTGTCCAAAACATTCTTTGGACAAACAATATTTTTTTTTCCAAAACATTTTTTGGACAATTGAGCTGTGAAAATAACAGAAAAAACTTCTGACTGTTCTGATACCATTGTGGTAATCTCACAAATTCAAAAATGTAGCAAGAAAAGAAAAAGATTTACTTTTATGAACATCACAGTTTTCATTTGTTCACCCCTGCGCCCTGAGCCTGGTTCTGCTGTTAAATGGGAGTTCCTTTTCTTCTTCCATATCTCAGTGATTACTCATCTGATCATCAGGCTTCTCTCTCTCTCTCTCTCTAACATTTTTTGAGTCTATATCGTACATTATATGGCATCTTGTTGTTAACTGGTACTATACGAATGTCTTCTTTCAGCCTCTCCTTTTAGGGGCCTACATCTCCAGTCACACCAACCCTCTGCATGTCCTCAGTCCCTACATTAATGAATTTCCCCTTTGGTCTTCATTTTTTCTTCCTGTCTCAATACCCTTAGCTGCTCCTTCTTCAATATCCTTTGCTTAATTTATCCACAAGCCCTTATCTCTACATGTTCACACAATCTCATCCTTGCCTCTCTTATTTTGTCTACAAACACTGAGCATGATCTGCCACTCCTGACTCATCTAGCTCCTCCCCATGTTTTTTGTAAGACTAACCATCTTTAAACTCTATAATAGTTGGTCTCACTACCATCCTTCCTCGCCGCTTCCCTTTTGTCACAAATTGCCCACTTCACCTGCCTGCAACCTCTTCTTGACTTCTCTCTTTTACACTGTTCCTTCAAATGGTTATCCCCATCTGCCTTCACTACCTGTACTTCATGCATCTTAAACATTACACCTCCCTAACTCCAATTCACACAGATTGTACCCGTCTTTCTTCTACTAGATTTTATTCCTCTTCTTTAAAGTGCATACCTCATCTCTCTCTTTCACCTGCTTTCTACTGTCACCACAGATCACAACATTATACAGTGAGTTTTGCAGACAATCATTTTTCTGGATTGGCAGATTTAAAGTAACATAACATAAGTAACATAATATAAAAAGGCTCCAGAAGTCTTGGTTTAATTGAATGCCGTATTATTAAAGTTCGGGAAGAACTGAACTATACATTTTTGTAATGTGGACGATGAACACTTTACCTGGACAGGGTAGAAGATGGCCTGCAGTGTAGGGAGGGTCTCTGTGAAGAACTGGTCCCACATACAGGCAAGGACATTAAGCTGGTTGTCATCTGTGGGGACACGAGTTAGAAATACAACCAATATTACAGTGATATGCTGAGCTTTTCCCACCATCTGAGGACTTACTCGTACTGTTTTTCTGTCTGTATAAACAAACAGGTTAACAGAAGATAGACACAAGCATGATGTTCTGCTGAAACCTGTTACTTTATAACAGATCAATATCCTTTATTTGGCTGCAACATAGTGGCAACAATCATATATGCAGTGATTCCATGGTCCATCAGAAAATATCAGACACGGCCACTACAGCAACCTTTGGAAAATGTGGGGTGCCATCAGTGTCACAGTCTAACACATTTTTATTTTTTCACATTTTAAATCAGTCAAAATTATTAGAGAAACAATTATTAGTTCAATCCTTTCAACCAGTTTTTACACACAATAGTCACAATTTACTAAACCAGCTAAAAAAACCAACATAATAGAATTCAATAACTTCTACAGTGGGAGTGCAAAAATATCAATACAGTTCCCTTTAATCCAAATTCCACTAACTTACTCTGTTCAGTCTTAATGGAATGACAATTAAGAGCAGATTCAGATATTTTCCCCAGCTGATTGAAAACATAATATAATGTTAGAGTGCTATAAACTTCAACATTTCTTGGTGGGATTAACTGGATAGAGACGCATACATAGCAACATAAGAAATTCTAGTCTTTCGGAGGAATTGGCCCACTCTTCTTTCCTGAATTGTTTAAATTCAGCCAGACTTTAAACAGGCTGCTCATTTTTGAGAGAACGGCCTGTGTAAGCTCATGTAAAGGCATCTTAGCTTTAGTCTAAAATGTAATTAGGCCAAGTCAAAACCTTTATTTATTTTTTTGAGTCATTCAGAGGTTGCTGGTGTGCTTTAGATCATTGTTCTGCTGCACAACCCAAGTGTACCAGAGCTTTGTGTACTTGAGCTCCGTACCCCCATCCTTGCTTTTTAAAGAGTTAGAACAGAACTTTATTAATCCCTTGGCGAGGTAGCCTGGAGGACTGAGAACCTTCACAGACATATTGTATCCCTATTTCTGTAAAACAGTTTTTGAATTTTGTTCTTGAAAAGCACTATGTAAATAAACCTTACTTATTTGCAAATGACTTCATGCAGAATTCTCAGTGGCTTAAATACCACACCACCTAATCAAATTTCCCTTCTGTCATTTTAAATCCTACAGTTACAAGAATGTATTCATTTTCTATTTTATGGGCAATATGAGACAGTGCTGATCCAGGCCTGTTCTCTTCTACATTGTTCTGAGCTGATAGTAAACATAGGGCGAACTAAACATAAGAGATTCCAGCTTCTTTATATTAACACCCTACTAACCAGTGTCACTGTTTTGAAGAAGGATCTGTTCCAGGACTCCAGATAGACCTCGACTCAGCAGCTGATTCTAAAACATCAACACAGACAGACAAAGATTTGAACTGTGTATCCAGGACAATCAAGCCAATAAGTAGGTCATCATCTACAAGCTGATGTCTTTAAATTTCACGCCACATTTCATGCAACTGCCATTTCAAATTGGGACAACATAAAAAAGAAAATAATCACACATTTAATCTTACCACATGTCAGATTAGAACAGAAGACAGGATTATAAAGAGATTCCCAAAGATTCAGACTGAAAGTTAACCAGTCCAAATACTGTGTGATCCTGTGTTCAGCGCTGTCTGAAAATCACTGTCAGTGTCCTAACCTGCTAAATTAACGCACTAATACCCAAACAAAAATCCATTCATACATTACAAAAGAACTAATCATATTATAAATATTGTGGTTGGTACTTTTCTACTCAATTTGAGCACGCAAAGCATTTTAATACTATGAGGTTCATTTATAAGAGTACTTTTTTCTAACCTAAGCACTTTCAACCTGATATCACTATAATAACACTCACATGGATGCATCACAGGCAACTCAGGGTTCAATATCTTATCACTGACCTTCCAGCTAGTCGATGACCTGCTCTACCTCTTGGGCCACAGCCACTCTAGCTTGTATTTATGTAAAAATATCACTACTGAAGCAGTGACCAACAAGGTATTATTGTTATTATAGCATGCATACAGGTGTTTTAACACATGGGTCAAATATTTTAAAGGCAGAGTATAAAAAGCATTGCTGTTCTTCCTTATTTATTGTGTTAGTAAGTAGCACAGGAAACTATCATCACTGTAACAGTGAACACATTTACACAGCACACATTTCCTTTCAGATAATGAGATACAGCAGAGATTGCTCTTTAGTTTCGCAGCTCTTTTCGCTCGTCACAGGAACCAGGAGCCCTGTGGTTTCTCAGTTGCGCGGGGCAACCAGACTTGGAGCACTCACAGCGCTTTTTTGTTTGGTTTGCTTGGCTCTTTTGGCAACGGCTGACACTGATCAGGGACTGCAGTTCTAGTACCATGGATTGTTCCTAGTGACACAATTTTTAAATTGAGGTTTTCTAAGAATTTCAGTGTTATGAATTGAATTCTGGTGTTAGTGAAAGTAATTCATAAAGTATCTGAGCCATTGAGAGAGATCTAAAGGTGAAAATTGTTTCTTGATCTTGAGTTCAGAGCAAATTGATTAAAGCTAAATGACTGAAGCAGTCATATCAATTAATATCAAGAGATTCAATCATTGGTTCTCTTGTGCAGTGACTAACATTAGGTAACTCAATGTACTACAAAGACATTAAAAAACAAACAAATAATGAGATTCATTTACAAATATTTGTATGGAAATGTTCTTATTCTGAGCAAAAACAAGAAAAAAAGAAAAGGAAATTCCGGCTGGATTCATTAACCAAATTTGGATTCATTTGTTTTTAGGATCTAACAGTGTGCAAATCTGATCGGGGTTTTCTAACAGTCTCCACTGCCTCTGTTGTAGGTATGCAAGTGAAGAGAGAGACTACATCAAATGACACCATAGTTTCATCTGGCTCAAGTGAAAGTTCCTGCGCCTTGTCGGTAGAGTCACCTCCGACTTCTAACAATGCTTCTTGGTAGTGAAGTGTATATAGCTGCAAAGCCGGTTTCTTTCCCCCTAAATGGAGCCACATTTGATTCAAACAAACAGGCTTCAAAAGCATGTGGAAGAAGCATCCACAGCCACTGCAGTCCTTCACCTCTGCTCTCTGCTCCTCATGTGGATCACATACTACTGGGGGATGGCATTTCATTCTTCAACCAGCATTTGTCACAAGTTAGTGAATCTGTACAAGAGCACACCGAAGTCCCACAGGTGCTTGACGGGGTTGAAGTCAAGACTACAAGCAGGCTAATTATTACATGCTTTACTCCCAAGTTCTGAAGGTAATCTCTGATAAATCCCACTCTTTTGAGGCGAGCATTCTTGTTTGGGAGAATAGAGTTCAGTTCCAGACTGTGGAAATATTGTATTGCCACTGGTTGCCGAGTCTAATCTCGATATCTCCAGCCCTAACTAAAAGCCTCCTTATAAAAATGAAAGTTTTAAGTCCAATCTTAAAAGCAGAGAGTGTGTCTGTCTCTCCAAATCCAAACTGGAAGCTGGTTCCGTAACGAAGGGCCTGTCTCCCATTCTACTTGAACAACTTGAACAATGAACTAGGAACCACGAATAAGCCTGCAGTCTGAGAGCAAAGTGCTTTTTAAATAAAGCACGATGAGGTGAATAAATACCTAAATCAGTGCCCAGAGGCTTTTCAAGCAGCTCTGTAAACATATTGGCTTTTAGAAGGACTTAGTACATGTCCAATATTATCCACATGAATGCTTGATTGCAAGGTTTTCCTAACAGAACATTATAGTGATTTGTAATGTTCAGTATTTTTCACTTTATTTGTATAATATGTATTATAATATGATTATAATGCTGTGGCTGTTTGGTGCATATATAAAGCAGAACTGTACTGTTGATAATAACACTGGATATTTAAATATTACATTTTTTTTTACTGAAGTCCTTCAGAATAACCGCAAAAAATTTAATCTGAATGTCATGACAGAATGAAAGCTAAGCTGCTTCAGGATTTGAAGAGGAAAGACATTTCAGCACAAAGAAGACCAGAAACTCAGTGCTGACATAACATGCAGATCATTTAAAAAAATAAAAATAAAAAAAAATAAAAAACAGAAAGAAAAGAAAGAAAAATTAAAAAGGACACAAACACATCCGAACACAAAGGGGATGTGTTGTCAAAAACAGCCTGCAATTTCATAATAAATGCCTTTCCAATTTTAAGATCAGTAATACAAGCGAGACAGAACTAAAATACTACAAGTCTCACAAAAACTACAATGGCAGTGATACAGTAGTTCCTGTGGCTCACAATCCATAACAATTTAAAGGTTATTTCCCATAAAATAACAAATTTGACTAACTTTAAAAATAATTTCGGTGATCAACATATCAGCAAAAATCTATAAAATTGTAGCAACTTTACATGATGCATTGAGAACTTCTATGCTGCTCCTCTCTTTTCACCACTCCACCTACATGCCACTATTGTACGTTATTAAATTCCTTATAATAATAATAATAATAATGGATTGCATTTATACAGCGCTTTTCGGGACCCCTCGAAGCGCTTTACAATTCCACTATTCATTCACTCTCACATTCATACACTGGTGAAGGCAAGCTACAGTTGTAGCTGGGGGCAGCTGGGGCAGACTGACAGAGGCGAGGCTGCCATATCACGCCATCGGCCCCTCTGGCCATCACCAGTAGGCGGTAGGTGAAGTGTCTTGCCCAAGGACACAACGACCAAGACTGTCCGAGCTGGGGCTCGAACCGGCAACCTTCCAATTACAAGACGAACACTCAACTCTTGAGCCACGATCGCCCCAACAATACTATACTGCTTACTGTACTTTGTATCTTGTCCAGTTTATTGTTCCTGATATCTCTATGCAATACGTTTTTTTCTATTCTCTTCCCCCTCATCCCGTCACTATCTCTTACTGAGCCTGGTTCTGCTGGAGGTCTTCCTACTGGCAGTCACCATGTAGGATTCACTTTTGATCATTAGTGTTATCTCTCCAAATTTGTAGTCCTCTTTACCTTAATATATTAAGTTCTTTGAAATGGGTGTTGTTGTGGTGGCAGTGAATTGAATTGAGTATTGGTAAAATGCTCAAAAATCCAGTACCAGTACTACAAGACTAATGATAAGACAAAGTAAGGACAGCGCCCAACATCGGCAACAGTAAATGTTTCCCCTGCCCACGGAAAACAAACAGACCTTCAGATGCTTCTGACTTAGAGACTCCTGCTGACATGAACTCTGTTACTTTACTCAGGAGTAATAAAAGGTAAAAGAGGAAGAGAAAATACCTGGAAGTACTCTGTGATGAAGGAACCCATCTCAGTTTTAAGGAGCCACCTACAAAGACACAGAAGACTTGAGCAGTGAGGAAGACTGGCAGCTACCATGTTCCTTTTTATCTCACTCACACAGTCCAAACCAGTTTCTTCTTTAAGTTCATTTAAAGTTAAATTAGTTCTTCACTTATTGTTTCTGCCGACTCTTTCCACTTCTTCTGTCTCTGCATTTTGTTCTGTTCTGATTCAACAAGGCTACTTTGAAAAGAAAAAGTAAAGTGTCACCTGATGCTCTCGTTAAGTGTGTAGAGCTCATTAGTCTGCAGAGCTCCCCCCTTGAACACCTTGATCACAGCTGATTGGACCCTGAGAGAGAAATAAAACAGGTCAAACAAATAAATTCTAGCTTGTAACAGAAATCTTTGTTTTATCATACCGAGTTTCTGAAGAACTAAAAAACAGCAAACTGCATTATGTCTCCAGTAAGCTAGATCTTAGGCATTTTAAAAACTCAGAATGTAATACTTCGATTACTTATTTCCTTAGCTTTTCAGTTGAAGCTGAAGGCATCATAACATTTATACCACCAGGGTCAAATATTTCAGGTAGAATGCCACAAGCTCCAAACAATAAATTACTGTGAGTTCTTCCCTCATTTGCATTGGTCAGGTCTAACCACAAATTTTGAACTGGACTTGGGTTCATTGATTTGTCACAGCAACACCAGGACACTTTGTAGTTATTAAACCTTTCTGCCACAACTTCTGAAGTATAGCTGGGGTCACTGACCCATTTGCAATCACTTTCTAAGGGTTGAACAATTAAGTTTTCACAAAGGCCACATGAAAACCTTAGACTGCTGTGAAGGGCTGCACTTCAGCCCTGAATAGAGATTATCACGATCTGAGATTCTGAGATTCAGATTACTGAATTCAATAATCTGAAAAGATTTTCAGAAAACTTGACCTCTGACCCTGACTTTGAGGTAAGTTTCACAGATATTAAAACTTGTCCAAGATTTTTAGTAGATGCACCTATAGTATCAATTTGAAAATCCTACGTCACCCCACTGGTCAGGCACACATGGTAATACCTGATCAGCCTTTCACCACAGAGCAGTAAAGATCAAAGACTTTCACAAAAATATCAAAAAATATAACGTTTTAACCCTCTACTGCATGACTTTTTTTGGGGGGGGGAAAAAAAATTCCACCCTATTTTGGGGAAGCTTTAGGATCCGTAATAATATATCAATCATAAAATCTGACCCCCCCCCCAAACAGATATTGGTTTGTTGCTTCAACGCAACACTGTGCAACAAGTGTAGTCAAACACCAAGTTATTCTATAATAAGTTTTATTAGTACGACAAGAATGAACAAATAAACAAACAACAAATAAACAATTTCACAGAACAATAAAACACCAAAATACATCCAACACTTGATCAGGGATCTCTCAGGGTGTCTTGTGCATTCAGTGTTGAACCTCAGGAAGCAGTTGGGGTCGGGGTGAAGCTGAGGTGCACATTGCTTTTGCGGCACATTGCTTTTGGTGTACCACTGCACCCTGGCACCATGCATCGAAAAGAAAAAAGTATTAGAAAGAAAGAAATGCAACAGGAAGATGTGCATGCACGGGTGCACACGCACACACACACACAATTACTTTATCAGCTGACCTCTGACCTCTTGAGGGATCCACTCCTCTACTTCACTGTCACTCCCTGAAAGCTCACTTTCTACACTTTCTGCACATTCCCTTGGTTTCCTTCCATAAAAGGCTTTAACGTCCATGTCCTGTAATTGTCAGTAGATTGTAAAGTAAAAAACATTGTGTGCATTTGTATGATCATAGTCAAACACATCTCTACACACATATGCTAATGTATTATATTGCCTGAAAAAAAAAACTGGGCTAACTGCACAGTGTTGCCTTGAGGTAACGAATGAAAATTAACAGTTTTACTCTAGAAATAAATTTTAAAAAGTAAAACGAACAATCAAATATACTTCTTAACATATTCATGCACATACAAGTATTTTTATATACACTTATTTCACTTTAAACATGTAAAATAGTGATCTGTATCGTACCTCCTAATGGAGATGTCTCTCATGTAGTGCAGCTTGCAGAGAGCCCCCCCCCTCCCCAAATGAAAGTCACACCACCTTCAACTCATTTTATTGGCCGGGTGGCATTATTTGACAAAAAATATAAATATAAATAAATAAATATAATGCAAAATGTGAGAGTTTTCAAAAAAAGTGACAATGTGTAGAACAAATTTGAACTTTTGAAATTTTCACTTGTAACATTTTTTAAAATTTTATTTATTTTTATACACACACACACACACACACACACACACACACACACACACACACACACACACACACACACACACACACACACACACACACACACACACACACACACACACACACACACACACACACACACACACACTACAATTACAGAAAATAAATTTATACACAAATGTGTCCATATTGAGAGCTGCAAAGTTGTAACTCAAATTTCTTATATTTATCTTTTTTACTACTTACAGTCACAACTCTGTGATTACAACCTCTCCAATCAGTGACTATAATAGCATAAATGAACTGTAATATATGTCATCTTTGGAAAGCAGAGTTCAATTTCTGTGGCCACTACAATACTAATACAATACTCTGTAGACTGACGAGACAAAAGTTAAACTTTTTGGAAGGTGTGTGTCCCATTACATCTGGTGTAAAAGTAACATCATACCAACTGTTGGGTCTGCGCTTCCACAGGCCCCGCTGGTTCAGAAACGTATTCCCGTTAACAAAGCAAGACGAACAGCTCAACCGGTTTTTCACATACTAGCAAGGGAAGGATCTCAGAGCAGCCCTTCTGCCCTTGGTGACAGACCACTTCAAAGAACCAGCTTCCCCTGCAGCCTCTTATTTCTGTGACACACAGTTTCACAAACACTCATTGTAAACCCCCCCTATGGTGTCAGGCACTAGGTGTGTGTGTGTGTGTGTGTGTGTGTGTGTGTGTGTGTGTGTGTGTGTGTGTGTGTGTGTGTGTGACCTCCTGCTCACCAAAGGGTAATCTCCCCCACCCTGTATATGGCTTAACCCCTCTAACGTTCTCACCATCTCACCATACACAAGCACAGGTGAGGTCATAAATGGCAAGTAAAACATCCTCACTAAATAAGAAAGCAGAAACAGAAGCTTCACATACGATGTCCCTGTAGTTAAACACTATAGCCTCCCCCACCTTTCAACAGGCTGGGGAGGACGGTCGTTAAGTGATGACGTGACTAACCCTACTTCCGGGCCTAAAGTAGTCTGTGTTTAATATGGCTTTTGTGTTGTTAACATGTTTAATGTTTTGTATTTTCTTCTATTTAATCTCAAAAAGCTCCTAAAACAGTCAGTGATCACTGTTGACCTCCCTCGGCTTTTATTACCGCTAATCATTTATTTAAGCTGAGTTTTTAAAACCTTAGGATGTAACTAAAGCCCAGCCCATGCAGCAGTATATGAATGACTAACCTCGTATTGTGGATGGATTATCTCAGTTGTTCTCCTGGCTGAAGTTTGGTCCTTTTACAGCATCCTGCCATGCGATTACATTTGTTCCTGACCACCAACAACACTCACGTTAACTTTTATCGAGTGGAAAAAAAGTTATCTTGTTTATATTATGCTAACATAGCTGTGTTGCTAGCGGCCACGTAGCACATCATTATGTACCAGCTAGCCAAACTTCAGTAACCCTACAAACGTCACTGCTGTTTAGTTTTCTGTTTTCATTTATGTTGGAAGTGATAACAGAGCTATACGTTTTAATTTGTTTCCAAAACCCCGCAGTCAGGACATGCTATATTGTATTTAGATAGAAGCTAGCGAGCTAACTCCCTGCTAACTTCTAACTCCGTTAAATGTCATAAATTCCATTTTCATGGATGCCTGGATGTTAAACTCAATTGTTACACCTGGTAGAGCAGAACGCTGATCATTTTATTAAAGATGAAAGACTTTAGACAGTTTTTCAACTCTCAGTAATGCCATAGTGATCGTTTGATATATGGACCTGCAGCGGAGTTTAGGCCCAGACACGGCTAGTGACGTCAGACTTAACGACCGGATAGAAACAAAGGAAAGTCCTTAATCATATAGTTTGAACCAAGACTTACAAATTTAAGTACAATAATGGCAACATTTAACAATTTGACTCTAACACCAACAGTAAAATGTGGTGGTAGTGTGATGGTCTGGGGCTGTTTTGCTGCCTCGGGACCTGAAGACTTGCTGTGGTAAATGGAACCATGAATTCTGCCATCTAACAAAACATCCTGAAGAAGAATGTCCAGCCATCTGTTCTTGACCTCAAGCTGAAGCGCACTTGCGTTCTGGACAATGATCCAAATCACACCAGCCAGTCCACACACACTGGCTTAAGAACAAAATGAAAACTTTGAAGTGACCCAACCAGTTATTAGGTTTAGTACTAACCAATGAAAAAGACAAACACTCTATACCAAGAGTGTTACTTAAATTGTAAAAATGTCTTCCCTCTAATGTCAGATGTTACATTTGAGATGGAAGGAGAGGAATATCCCAGTTGGAGTTTCCCCCCAAAGAGGGACAAAGGACCCCTAATGATCCTCTACCTAATCACATGAGCCAAGGTGTGAAAACGGGTGTGGGTCACAGTCAGCCAGGGTTTCGGGTGAGCTCATTGTGAAACCTGGCCCCACCCTATCATGCGATTTCCTGAGGTCAGATGGCCCAGGAGGTGAGTGGGCGTTAAGGCGTCTGGGAAGGGATCTCAAAACTGGATTATAGATGGCAGACAGTTGGTGTCGTAAACCACCACCTCTGTTCAAAGATGGTCGCTCACAGTGGACATAAATGGCTTCTTTCACTCCTCTTTCAAACCATCTGTCCTCTCTGTCCAAAATGTGAACATTGCCATCCTCAAAAGAGTGTCCTTTATCCTTTAGATGCAGATGGACTGCTGAGTCTTGTCCTGTGGAGGTGGCTCTTCTGTGTTGTGCCATGCGCTTGTGAAGTGGCTGTTTGGTCTCTCCAATGTAGAGGTCTGGGCAATCCTCACTGCACTGTACAGCATACACCACGTTGTTAAGTTTGTGTTTAGGAGTTTTGTCTTTCGGGTGAACCAGTTTTTGTCTGACCGTGTTGCTGGGTCTGAAATGCACCGGGATGTCGTGCTTGGAGAAAACTCTTCTGAGTTTCTCTGATACACCGGCTACATAGGGGATGACAATGTTGTTGCGTCTGTCTTTCTTATCCTCCCTCGCTGGTGTCTGGTCTTCTTTTCTGTGCATCTTTGCTGACTTTACAAACGCCCAATTAGGATAACCGCATGTTTTGAGTGCTTCCTTTACATGCGTGTGTTCCTTTTTCCCTTCAGGCTTAGAGGGAACATTTTCTGCCCAGTGGTGTAGGGCCCTAATTACTCCAAGTTTGTGTTCCAGAGGGTGATGGGACTAAAAGAGGAGGTACTGGTCCGTGTGTGTGGGCTTCCAATAAACGTCAATGTTGAGGTTGCCATTCTCTTCAATGTGCACAGCGCAGTCCAGGAAAGGCAAACAGTCGTCCTTTGTGTCTTACCTGGTGAACTTGATGTTTTTATCCACTGCGTTAATATGCGCAGTGAAGGATTCCACTTCTTGTGTTTTGATTTTGACCCAGGTGTCGTCTACATATCTGTACCAGTGGCTGGGTACTCTCCCTTTAAAAGAGCCAAGAGCCTTTCTTTCCACTTCGTCCATGTAAAGGTTGGCTACAATTCACAATGAGCTCACCCGAAACCCTGGCTGATTGTGATCCACACCAGTTTTCACACCTTGGCTCATGTGATTAGGTAGAGGATCATTAGGGGGTCCTTTGTCCCTCTTTGGGTGGGAAACTCCCACTGTGTTTAAATCTGGGACTCTCCACCATTTGACCCTTAAAACTGAAGAAGCTTCTCGAATGAGAGGTGAAGCGTCTTCAAGCAACTTAAAGAAGTCCAGACGCTTTTCTCTCCAAGCTCCTTAGACTACGATGACCTGGATGACCGAGAACCTTCACAGACACATGAGTTTAAGGGTAAATCTGTGTTGCTGAAAATAATTGCATTACTAAGAATGAGACATATATACATACGGATGAAGACAACCTAAAATATAATGCCTCTAGGTAAGGCTGTTTCTCTTTTCCTTGGGTCAGTTGCATTTAAGTGTGTCCTCTCTATGTCCAATGTCCTTGCATGCAGCTAAGCTGGTTCTCAGGATATGACCTTGCTGTTGCCTCTATTTCCTATTAAACATCCTGCTCTGAGCTGTGGAGTGCAGGAAACAGGCCACAGATTCAGAGGTGTGAGCTCCTCCTGTCAGTGATAAAATAATCTAAACACCCTGACAAACTGAGCTGCAGTAGGATAAAGAATTTTCAACTGTAACTTCTCCATCTTATTTTAGCCGCTTCCTTTAGAGGAAGCCACAGTAGCTCATCTTCATCCTTCTCACCCCATCCCCTGTATCCGCTCCTGTAATGCCAACACTGCCATGTCCTCCTTCATTACATTCATAAATCTGCTCTACCTCTTTTTCTCCTGCCTGGCAGTTCCATATTCAACACCCTTTGTCCAGTTCTATGAAATGACATAAAAAATGCATTGTTAGTCTGAAGCATTTAGGTATGCGAATGCCAAGTGAGAGACTGATAAAATCATTCAAAAAAAAATTACTTCAAGTTATTGCTGTTAAAAGTGGTTATACAGGCCACTGCATCATGTGGTGTACTTCATCTTTCACACACTGCATCTACACCTTGGCTTAGTTTCTTTTAAAAAATAAAAAATAAAATAAAATGCATGATGAGATATGTCAAGTGTTAATCTCAGGTTATTTCAATAATCTGTGCGAATTGTGAAGGACACAATGATTTTTTTGTTCTGATACATAAAACCTCAGAACTGAAAGATTGTGTACTTTTCCACTGTCGCTCTTCTGCATAATTTCGAAACAATCTTATCTCCAGTTCTTTCTCCAAACTGCACAACCTGAGCCATCCCTCTGAAAGAGTCATTTTGATTCCTATTAGAGCTGCACGATTAATCGTTAGAAAATCGCGATCTCGATTCATACTTATGTGTGATCTCATTTCCAAATGACAATGATTTTTAAAAAAAAGAAAAAAAAAAAAAGACGACGACGATTGTACCGCATTTTGATCCGGGACGTAATCTGCATGAAAACAAGCGCTCACTCTTCCTGCTCAACAAATGACAAGGGCGGAGCCTTATACCACATGATACAGAAGCTGTGCCGTGTGATGCTAAAATTAGCAGGGAAAAAAAACAACGTTGAGCACGTCAGGGATGACGAGAAAGTGACAGGAGAAAATCCGTCCCGGTCAACCACCCAAACATCAATAACGGGAACCTTATACAGCGCTTCCCTATACACGTCGAACTCCCGCAGGCACAAAGAAATTACGGAGGCTATTACTTATCACCTGACCAAAGATATGGCTCCCATCAACACTGTGCAAAACGAGGGATTTAGGAAAATGATCAACACCCTAGACAAACACTACACAGTGCCATCCAGCAACTATTTTTCTATTGTTGCACTACCTGCTCTATACACGCAGTGTCGAGCAACGGTGGAGACGGAATTTCAAGCAGTACAACATTTTGCGGCAACAACAAAACGTGAGACATTTGTTGTTTTTATGTTTATTTATTGTTTTTATGTTCAGTCTCAACTGTTACGAAGTTGATGTGCAGTTAATAAGTGCAATAAATATTTATACTGGAAAAGAAAATCGTGAGAGAATCGTGATCTCAATTCTAAGCCAAAAAATCGTGATTCTCATTTTATGCAAAATGCGTAAGCGTGCAGCCCTAATTCCTATCCATCCCGGTCGCTTTTGGCACTGCCACCAAATCAGCAGAATCAGAACAGCCTTTATTTGGATAAGTTTGTACACACAAACGAGGAATTTGACTCACCCTTGTTGGCATCCTGTTGTCACAAATCGCCCCTGATATTTTTCTCCACCCATTCCACCCTGCCTGTACTCTCTTCATTTCTCTTGTACACCAGTCATTGCTTTGGATTGTTTACCGCTTCCTCCTTCTCTACATCTGTTTCTTGCAAATTAACCTTTCTTCCCTCTCACTCTTCTTTACTCTTGATCAGAGTATGCCTCCACCTCTCCAGGCTCCCTTCCTAGTCAATGAAAACTCCTGCTGGTCCACATCTGTTTGTTAACCCCATTCCTGATGCAGTCCCATTTGTTACACCAGCGACACATCACACCACTGTCTTGCTGTTCTAAGTGCATATCCTGCAGCACCCTCATGCACTTCTTGGTAATTCCTGACTCCTTCAAATCTTCTTCAGCAAATCATGTGATAAGGTTAGGATATATAAAAGCAGAATAGGGCAGAACCTTCAGCTTCAAGTCTCTTCTTCTGTGGAACCAGCCACCACTTGGGACACAGGAGACAGACGTGCTCTCTATTTTTAAGATTAGGCTTAAAGCTTTTGACAAAGCATATAGTTAAGCATATTAGATAGATCCCCGCCTTAGTTGCTGAAATAGGTCTAGGCTGTTGGGGACTTCCCATGATGCAGTGAGTGTTCTTCACTCAACAACCCCCTCCCCCTTTATTGTGTGTTTATACACCTCTCTGCATTTAATTATTAGTTATTACTAATCTCTCTCTCGCTTCCACAGTGTGCCTTTGTCCTGTCTTCCTTCTCTCCAGTCAACTGGCCGCCCCTCCCTGGTTTTGCTGTAGGTTTCTTCCTGTTAAAAGGGAGTTTTTTCTTTTCACTGTTGCAAAAGTTCTTGCTCATAAGGGGTGATTTTCTCAGTATTTCTCTGTATTATTGTATTATTCGACCTTACAATATAAAATGCCTTGAGACAACTCTTGTCGTGATTTGGCGCTAGTAAAATTTAACTGATCTGAATTCAGATGTCAATGAGAGTTCAGAGGTAAATCCAAGGTGACCGTCTTGAGCTCTTTACTAGTTCTTTGAGGCAATTATGAGCAGTTTCAGTCTTGTGATGTCACACATGATCCTGCTAGAAAACAACTGCTGCCAGTGAGTGCAGTTGCCATCATAGCAAGAAACAGATGGTAATGATGTGAGTCACATGCTATGGCATTTAGCAGTCACCAAACCTAAATACAACTGAATGCCTAGAAGAAATTTACAAGTCAGTCCTAGACTGGCAGTCCTACCTCTGACTTGATTTCAACTAGTACAGCGTGCAGCTCCTTCATGCTCCTAGTTGGGACAAACCAGCCAAGCATTCTCCACCACCCTCAACATTTCCAACCCTCTAGTACAGTTCCACAGGGATGAAGAGTCAATGCAAAGGAGCAATTTAAGCTATGTTGGGACCATGTCTAGGCCCTCCACATTCCTCATATACTTTTCAAAAAGTTGATTCTGTTCATCTGGACGTAGCGTTTTCAGTGGGAGAAACATTTCATCATTCATCCAAGTGACTTCTTCAGTCTCAGCCTATGCAGGTTTCCCCAACCTTATATAGAGTACATTTGCAGATGAGCAGAATAAACCTTTTTGGATTTCCTTACCTGGATAATAGAGCACGCATCAAGATACTTTAGGGGTTTTTCTTTTTTCTTTTAACCTTTAATACCCTATGGGCTTTCTGGGGTTCCTGCTTGAAAACATCATGCCCAAAATGAATTGAATATTTCTCTAAAATTATAAACTCCATTTTCAAAAAAAACAAAAAACAAAACAAAAAAAACTATCTTGGTATTAAAGCTAACACATGTGAGAAATAATCATGTAAGCATCACATCAGATGCAATTGTGTCAAAATAACTGAGGATGGAACACTGAAAAAAATATGAAAAATTCTTTTTCTGGACTAATGTTGTTGTTGTTTTTTTTAGCTTTTATAGCATATAAACCCTTTGAAAATATGCTGGAGTAGACCAAAAACTGAATGAATCAACATATAAACATTACCTGTGGAAAGAACAATGCTGCTGAAGTGACACAGAGCAAAGTTACACAGGTTTAATTAGAGGCTAAGCTAAGCATAGGAACAATTTGGCACCATCTGTGAAAGTTGAAAATTTTGTTGAACAGTATAACTTAGGTCATTTTTGTAAAACAAAAAGCGGACACCCCACTGTACACAATGGTAGACTGGTGCATAATGCATCTGTGGATAAACAAACGAATAAGGTAGAAAAGAGTGATTTATGAAACTACTCTTGAAGCTGGGAGAGGGAGCTATGCAGGAAATGTGTTTTTATCTGAGTTTTTTTTTTTTTTGGAAGCCAGACAGAAAAGGTAAGATTAAAAAAATATTAGCATAAATTCTAACGTGAAGCATAATTTTGGTCTTCTTTTGCTGCTTTTTCAGTGAATTTTGGTTGGAGTGTGATAAAACTTGTGGTTTTGAAATATCCGTGAAGACAGCAGAGACATTGTTTGTCTGTGTAGATCCGTGTAAATATCACTGGGTGAATGTGGGAATCCGCACTTTGTGTTGACATCTTTTCGCAGAATCTGTCTACCTGTTGTTGATTGTTTGTTGTTTTAGCTGTGTTTGGTGGTCATAAAAATGGTTTTGTGAGAGTCTGCCATTTCTCTGGATACCAGGTGCTGCTATGTTAAGTCTATAGTTAAATCACAGACCTGGCGGCACAGCCCATGAACCCCCAGGGACAAAGGGGCTCAACAGATTATTTAATCAGCTATCTGTTAATCAAAAGTAAGTAAGTAAGTCAGTTCTTCCTGCTCTGGCTGCAAAAACAGGAATCAAGCATTTGCAACAACCGGCAATGACTCTTTCATGTCGCTGTGGAAGAACTGTGCCCACTTTTCTTTGCAGAATTGTTTTCATTCAACCACAAACATGAGTAACAAAGGTTTCCGGAAAATGGTCAGTCTGGAAATAAAAAAGACTTGTTATCATGATAATAACTCTAGACATAACCACGCAGCCCTCATTAGGCCATTACCAATATAAATTAAATCACTAAAATTAGAAGCTAATCAGATATGAAACCAAATAGAAAATTTCTAACCTCTGAAACTTTCAATATAACCTCTTCTTCTCTTATTATATTTTTCTGTTTTTTTAAAACCAATGTTTATACACATGACAAAACATAACCCAGTGCTAAAGGTAGAACAAAAGTAAGATAATATCTGTACATTTTGTTTTGGGATTATGGAGTCGTGCAGTCTAGAACTGATAACGTCTGATATTTATACCAATGAACTGAGCCAATGTAGTGCTCCATTCAGGCAAATTCTTGTTATATTCTGTATTCCAGCCTGACTTGTTAGTATATGTGGAAACTTCTAACTGCTGCCTATTTAAAATTTTGAAGTGTAACAGGTCAGTGCAGGCCCTTTGACATAAATTACCGACTTTGAATAAAAGGGGAAGATGAAACTTGCTGATGGAAAAGTGACTTCATAAAAATACTAAATTACAACAGAACAAAAACACTTCAAATTTTAGCTTACAGTCACTTTCGGCTTACTTTGGTTTTAAATGTAAATTAAATATGGATCACAAAGATCAAGCTAAAGTACTGTGGGATTTCTTGTTTGAAGTCAGCTCACCTGTTCCACACAGTGATGTTGGAGATCTGTAGAGCAGGTGTGCTTGCATGAAAACGGGTAAGGTCTGACAGAACTGGAGAGCTCATAAATCGAGGTCTGGGACGCCGAAAAGATCCCATTATGGAAGCTGGCTGCTGTAGAGAGAGGGAAGCGCAGCTGAATAATCAGCATACTAAAACACAGTTTCATCATTTTACAAATATACAAAACTGATCTCCTTGGAGACAGGCGTGAATCTGAGATTAAAACATTCGAAGGTGATGAGCGCATTTAGCTGTGGTTGAGTTGCACAGTAATACTTGTATATAGAACTGGAAGATTGCATTGTGACTTTGCTAGCATGCAAAGGAGGAAGAAGGTGAAAGGTGCTGCAGCTAAACACCACATCTCTTTGAGGTTCTGAAAGTGGGGAACTTGCATGATGGATGCTCAAATAAGATTAGGCTAACCAGGATATTTTGATAATGTATTATTATGTTGATCTTGATTCTTTCAAGTTACATACTGGGAATACTCCCCTGTTCTAGGCTGCTTTAACTTCTGTTGATAGCTGATGCAGCAAAGCGGCTTTAGCTACATCGGCTTTATTTAGAACCAGAGAGACAGACTTCTATCAACCCACAGCTTCCTGTGCAAAGATACAAGATCAGCCTGTCTCTATAAAATGCAGATCTCCAGGTACTCTGCTTTCCAGAAACTACACAGACTTTCTTTCATTGGATGTAGCCCTTTTTTGTTGGTGACATGTCTCTCTTTCTGTGCAATTTTCCACACATTGTACAAATCAGTTTCTTGTGCTATGACTCATAGTGCTTCTTTTTTGGCCTTAAATATGACCCCAAAATGAGCCTCTTGTGATTCACAATTAAAAATTAATTAACAATTAATTAACATGATGACCAAGAACCAGTCTGCAACTATTGACCTACACTGCAGGTACATGAGTAAGGAACCAATGCAACAGGAAACACCTGGGCATTTAACCTGTCAGTTCTTTGAAACTGGGCGCAATAAACACAATAATTTATCAGAACAGTAAAAGGCATGACAACAATTCATCTAGTTATATGAATAATTCAATTATTAAATAAAATCCTACACAAATATTTTGGTTTGATGATTCATTTAACGCGCAGCTCTAACACGCTGATGTGCTAAACGATGGCAACACAAGCAATTCACCCAGATTTGCAAGTAAGAACAGACCTGCAACAGAACTGTAAAACTGTATTGAGGAGCAACATGTAAATAAAAAGTCTGACAACAGTTTTTCAACAAAAACACTGACAACTAAACATCTAAAAGATCCTTCACAGTTCTGAAGAAAAACTAAAATCTGAAATCTTGGAAATCAAAATTAATTTATACCAGGTTTATGTGGAGACAAAAGCATGAGATGGAGAGAAAAGAAGCATCATCTGTCAAAAATGGTGGAGACAATGTTGACACTGGCATGTATGGCTGCCAAGAGAATTACTGACCTAAAGCGTAGTGCAAAAGCAACACAAGAGTTTCTCAGAACAGTGACTTCAGTTACTCTTAAAAAAAAAAAAAAAAGTACCTGGTACTACCACCTAATGGAAATCCTTAAATAGCTGCAGCTATTTAATATTTTAGTAATCGACAGTTTCATCAGTGCTGCTCTTGTGTTATCATTCTTTTAGTTCAAAGTGGAAAATGCACTTGCATTAAAATGGTGACAACTGAGCACTACGGAGTTGTGCATTAAAACGAAACATCGAAACAAAAACAAAAAAAATTCCAGTGAAAATTAGTTCTGTCAGCGTTAATCTCGTTAAAATGACATTAACGCCATAACATTAACGCGACAAATCTCCGTTAGTGAGTTACCACGGATCGCCCGTGCGTGGGGCTGCACGGCGTCAACGTGCTAACAAGCTAACCGCGTTTAGGTATGCCGCGTTAATGCTGTTATGGCATTAACGTCATTTTAACGAGATTAACGCTGACAGAACTAGTAAAACTGTATTATAATTTCCAGTGTGAAATTATAATAAATCATGATAAATCATTGCTGTAGCTACTGTGTGGGATGGAGCACTATTGCAAATCCTTCATCCTGACAGCAGTCAGACTGCACAACCCCCACACAGGGAATATCAAAACACCGTACGCACACACACACACACACACACACACACACACACACACACACACACACACACACACACACACACACACACACACACGTTTATCTTTTGGTAACCTTTTTGGTTTTTGTTTGTTTTTTAAAGTTGATTTAAATTTCCTATTTATTTTTCTAATATATGTCCATTTCACTTTTTTCTTCCTGAACCTTACTGTACTACTAACAAGTGACTTTCCCCAGTGAGGGACAGATAAAGTCAACGTCTAAAACTCCCTTTTCAGTTACTGAAGGCAGAGAGACTCACAAATAAGGAGCAACTGAGCATGGTAGCAGTGAAGGCCTCATTTCAAAGGTCTCAAGGAAAGAAATGCCACATTTGGTGATCGGGCAATTACTTTTAAAATCTTGTTTTGTCCTCTGAAAATCGAGGACTACACTTCAACTTTACTTACATAGTGCCAAATCACAAAAACAGTCTACATCTCCTCTGCAGTTGATGCAATACTTTTGGTTTAACTCTTTGAAATGACGCTGAAACTCTGCACTTCAGTCTTCACTGTTTGATCTAAAATCTGCTGTGGTGGTGGTACAGAGGCAACATCACAAAAACTCTATGACTGTCCCAATACTTAATAATACTAAAATTAACAGTCCATCACTTCTTTTCTTTTAACATCAAATTTGAAAAAACAGACAAACAAACAAACATATTATCAGAAAGAAAAAGTGTAAACATTTCCCACGTGTCTGAAACATAACTGTTTTCTTTGAAATGAGGTCAGTTAATAATTATTCTGCTTTTAATTTTGTAAATATGGCTGTCACGTGTAATCACACTTACACACCCAGGAAATGCAAAATATAGCTTTCCCCAAATGCGAGCTAGTTTCATAGTTGTGTTCAGTGAAAGAGTAATCAAAAGAGTGCAGCCAGGGTTATGGTTATAAATACACAGGCACTGAGAGGTTTGTCGTACTTTGGATGCAAAGAAAGCAAAGGACTTATCTCTAACCTTTGGTCAATGAAAATTAAAATTGCCCAGAAAAGTTTGGGTTTTGGTATCGGTCTGGTGTCTGTGTATTAATCTCTATCACCATGTGAGAAATGATTTAGAACTGGTTGTGTCACCACTGGCAGCAAGAACTGAAATGAATCATGTGTGATAACTGGCAATGAGTCTTTCACATTATTCATTATTGGCCTACTCTTCCTTTGAGTTTTAATTCAGAAATATTGGACAGTTTTTTTACAACTTGCCTCAGTAACCCATTCACACAACTATGCTTTCTTTTTTCTAAGTGCTTTCTATCTAACGTTCACACACATTCATACTCTGATGGATGCATCAGAGCACAACTTAGGGTTCAGTATCTTGCCCAAGGATAATTTGGTGTAGCCGGGGATTAAAACAACCTTCTGATTAGATGACCTGCTCTACCTCCTGAGCTGTATCCCAAATACTCAACGTTTGACATGTTTGACCAAAAGAAGAACCAAATGGATAACAGCTTATCATCCAGATACATGTGGGAGAGTGAGACGACATTCCAAATGCTTCAAAAAGGTGTGTGCCAGGGACCGCAGGTTGTGTGTGAGAGTGAGACCATCTGTGCACCGTTCACCACATGTGGTGTTAAAAGGATTTGTTGGCATTAACACACACACACACACACACACACACACACACACGTGTGCATGCATACACACGCACGCACGCAGAAGAATTAAAAAGCTGTTCAGTACAACTTGAGCTGTGCTGAATGTCTCTAAACATGTGTTACCCACAGTCAAAATCAACAAGCGTCTATATTTGACAACATGATTCACTCAGGAAGAAATCTGCTGGGTGTCACTGTGTGCATAACTATCACCATGACAATCCATCTGGTACACACCAAAAATCAATCAAAAGGTCAACCCACCTCTACTTCACCAAACCTTCCATCAGATGCTTCCCCACCGTTACATCTTATCAGTCTGTGATGTTGAGTGTAACTTCCTCATCCAACTTCAATGAACAAAACATGCCATAGGCTTGGATGGTATCAAGATATTTTTACACAAACCACCACATGTCAACAGAAGTCAGCTTTGCCTAATGGAACAGGCAACATAGTGAAGAAAAGTGGAAACTCCAAACATTAGTGACAATGCTACTGAAAAAAGAAATATGCCTCCGTCCATGTATTTTGGGTTTAGTGTTCTTTAAAGTAAACCAGCTGACACTGCAAACTCAATTAGGTTGAAGTAAAGATCATTAATAGTTCATTTAAAATAGGCTTTTACAATGACACCAAATCACAAGCTTGTGATTTATGTAAATAAATATCAGAGTCATGGTTCAGAGATATAGTTGTACAACCAACAGTTAACAACAAATACATTTCACCAGAAGAGTTACTGAAGATGCAGTTTAGCTGAATTGGAAGCAATTTTAGGACACAGTTTTGCCAGGTGCACGTGGCTTTTGATACATCTGGGTAGACTAACTTGCTGTTTCCAGTCTCAATGCAAAGATAACCAAGTGTTCATTACAAAAACAAACAAAGACATACCAAAATCCTGAAAATATAATGGTACTTATTCTTCTGCTGACCTACAGTGAAAGAATAGCAGTCAGTTTTCTTGTGCTTGTGTATTTGTGTGCAAGTGTTGATTTGTGCTAGCATGACGACTAATCCTATCACAGAAGCCCTGTCATGAGAAAGTACTCAGACTAATGCAATTACAAATCCTGAGAGTCAGAGAGAAAGAAATAGATAGGCATGCTTGAGCCCACAAGACAACATATATTAGTTAATTATCCAGCCAGAAGCTTGTTGATGGCTACTGAAAGCATCTTACTGAAGTGCAATGTTCTAAGGGACAAAAATAAACCAAACATTAGTAAGAAATTCCAAAATACATTCACATTTGTGCACAAAATTGTTGATTTTTAAAGTCATTAAAGATGTCAACCTTTAGGGAAGACTGTGCTGTATCATATTGTCATAATATCTGCAATATACAGCTATACATTTTTACATGATATAAAAAAATGTTAGCAATAACTAAAGCAAGATGACAAGCTAAAGTATTAAACTTCAAGGGAAAACAGTACCTAGGCTTTTTTGTGTGTAACTTGCACAGTGTCACTAAATATAAGGTGTATCACTACCTTTCCAGTCAAATGCTGCTGCCAACACCTTCTTTCAGTAAATTCACACTTCACATTAGGAAATGGGCTATTATTGACAGTAGCTTATGAAAACAAAAGGATGGAAAATGCTCCTAATTTACTTACACTTGTCTGCAAGCTGCCTGCATTAATAAACTTTCTTCCCTATTTTCTGTTACCACAAACCATGTTAAAGTTTAAACTAATATCACCCAACCCTACTCTTTGGGCTATGAAGCCAAAACCCAGGGATCCTTTAATAAATCACACTACACCAACCTCTGTCCAAGTCTAATTTAGCTAGATGACCTATATTTTTGAGACACGAAGTTCATCTGTGTAGAGCTAGAAATCTATCATTGTGCAGGTTTTTTTAGTCATTAGCCTACAGAGTTACACTGGGGAATTGAGTATGTTCCACTGAAATAACTTTTTTCTAAATAAAATTCAATAATTTCCTAGTCAATTTCTTACAGTCTGCCCCTCACACGATCATCACCTGTCTTGGCCTAATGTGAATCATCTCAACAGGTATTAGGTGTTCCCACATTTTCTTTAACCATTAGTCTTTCCAGATCGTCTACATGCTGAACATGGAAGCAGATTTAAAAAAAAGGTTGAAAGTCATACCGATTATCCACATACAGTTCTGGTCAGAATTTTATGTACACTTTATGTACACATCTTCAGAAGTTTTCTGATGACTCTGCGGTGGTTGGATGCATCAGCAGGGATGATGAGACAGAGTACCGGGCTGTGGTCGACTCCTTTGTCACGTGGTGTGAGCAGAATCATCTGCAGCTCAACGTGGCAAAGACCAAGGAACTGATCGTGGACTTCAGGAAGACCAGGAAACACTTGACCCCTGTTTCAATTCAGGGGGTCAGTGTTGATATTGTGGAGGACTATAAATACCTTGGAGTACACATTGACAATAAACTGGACTGGGCTAAAAACACCACAGCACTTTACAGGAAGGGCCAGAGTCGTCTCTATTTTTTGAGGCGACTGAGGTCCTTCAACATCTGCCAGAAAATGCTCAGGATTTTCTACGAGTCTGTTGTGGCCAGTGCGATCCTCTATGCTGTTGCATGCTGGGGGAGCAGGCTGAGGGTCGCAGATGCCAACAGACTTAATAAACTAATCCGTAAGGCCAGCAATGTTGTGGGGATGGAGCTGGACTCCCTCAAGGTGGTGTCGGAGAGGCGGATGCTGTCCAAGATAAAGACAATGTTGGATAACACCTCCCACCCACTCCATGACATGCTGGTCAGTCACAGGAGCTCGTTCAGTGAGAGACTGAGATTACCGAAAAGCACCACTGAACGACACAGGAAATCATTCCTGCCTGTGGCCATCTCCCTGTACAACGCATCCACTTAACACACTGTTTGCTGCTACAACTACACATGTTTCTTTTCCAACTATTTATCTATGAGTGACTTATGTATGTATGTATGTATATATATGTATATATTGTACTATTCTTAGTGTATTGTCTGTCTTGTCTTAATGTTGGTTTAAAATGGAGCACTGTAACAAAAAATAATTTCCCCCAGGGATCAATAAAGTATTCTGATTCTGATTCTGATACACTCATCATGGGCATGAATGCCATGGTAATTTTGAGTTGGCTCCCTTGGACTTTGCCATTGTTCTAAGAATTGGTCAGTCCAATGAGTGCTATCCAAGAGAAATCACCAGTTGTACTGGACATGATCACTAACCAGAATTTAATAGGGCTCTGCCTCGTCAACTTAAAAGCCATCTTAGAATCTTCAGCACCACTTGTTAAAAGATTTAAGTAAGTGTATGTAAATATATCTATATTTTTCAGAAAACTTTATTAATCCCGAAGGAAATTATGTAAATTATTGAGCCTGTATCCATACTTTTGACACTGTGTTGACTAGGGCTGGGCGATATGGCCTAAAATTCATATCGCGATATAATTTGAAGCATGTGCGGTAACGATATATATCACGATATATTCTTTTCTTCTGTATAACGTATTTTCCACACTATAAGGCACACTTAAAATCCTTTAATTTTCTCAAAAATCGAGAGTGTGCCTTATGTATGAATTCTGGTTGTGCTTACTGACCTCGAACCGATTTTGGCGTGCAGAAATCTGTTAAAAAATGTTTTAGTACAACTTTGGTAAGTGCACTGCTTGATGGATTGTCAGAGCATTGCGGCTGCCGTAGTGAGGAGCTTTGCGGAGTAATCTGGGTCGAAAACTCCGTCCGCTTCAGGTCCCAAAGTCAAACGAATACTGAGAGTTAAAAACGGTCTAAATTCTTTCATCTTTAATAAAATCATCAGCGTTGTTGCTTTACCAGCTGTAACAATTAAGTTTAACATCCATGCATCCATGAAAACAGAATTTATTAAATTTAACGGAGTTAGAAGTTAACAGGAAGTTAGCTCACTAGCTTCCACCTAAACATGTTGTGCTACGTGATTGCTAGCGACACAGCTATGTTAGCATAACATTAGCACAGTGAAGCTGGAGGATGAACGCCAACTTTTTTCCACTCATTAAAAGTTAACGTGAGGGATTCTGGTGGTCAGGGACAAATGCAATCGCATAGCATGATGCTATACATGGGCCAAACTTCAGTCAGGAGAACAACTGAGATTATTCATCCACAATACGAGGTTAGTTATTAATATACTGCAACAACATGGGATTAGAACAGCTGCGAGAGAATTCAACATTAATGAATCAATGTTACGGAAGTGGAGGAAGCAGAGTTTTTGGCTTTCCCCTTATTTCAAAAGTGCTTCATCTCTTTGCTATGACTGTCGCCTGGAATAACTTGCAGATGATAATGGTTTTAGCCGCTGTGATGCTTTCGACCAAAACATGCGCAGCTTGATGACATCATCGACATGCGCTATCGCGATAGAGCGAGATAGTCAAAATCTCTATCGTTGGCCAAATTTATATCGTTTCTATCGCCCACCCCTAGTGTTGACTTCTAAAAACTTCTAAAATTTAAAAGAAATTTAAAATTGTGCACCCAAATTTTGTTTTTTAAAGTAATTAAGGATGTATAATGTACAAACATTTCACTCTAGAAAAAGTACGGTTGAAGGAAACCATTAACCTGACACTCATACCCAGGATGAATGCATTTAAACTTCTGACCACAACTGTACCACCAATGTCAACACTGTAGAGGGAGCAGCAGTTTCTCCCAGCAGAACTATGCACTCTGTTATGCAACAAAAATTACTCTGAGGGTGACTCCAGGAATGTGACAAATAGCCAAAGTGTAAACCTAGATTTTAAATTCCCCGGATACCAGTCCATCCACGGGATAGAGCCCTCTGCATTGAGGAAGTCCCAGGGTTAACATATGGATGATCTAACAGTTTAGGGTTTACTACTTTGTGGTATAAGGATGCCACCAGAACCAATACTTACAGAACCTTTGATACCTAAATTCTGAAAATGCAATGGTACGTTTTTGGTTTTTTTGCACTAAAGGCAGCATAAGTACTGAGTAGGTACTTAAGATACTAATTTATACTAACAATTAGTGATAATTGTTAATTATTAATTAAATAGATTAGATTATTATGCTTTTGCAACAGTAATGACATCGTCGGTACCAACTTCGCCTCCTCCATCTGACACATAACAAAGGGACTGCTGCAGATTTTCAGGCAGCCCCTCCCATCACCAGCAGCTGAAGACGTGAACACTAACTCACCAAACCTACACTAACACTAAACCACCACCTTGGAGAGTGTAAAAGGAATTTTGAGGTCAGTAAAGTTCTTGTTTCAACAACAATTAATAATTAAACAGTTATCATAAATGTTAATCTGGCTGGCACCCACATTAATGTTACCCATTTTACTATTATTAGCCATCAGTTAAGTTATCATTAACTTAGCAGCTGTGGCTAATAATAATTTAATTCATTCCAACTTTATTTTATTTACATAGTGCCACATCACACACTACAATAATATGGAGAAACCCCAACAATCAAACGCCCCCCCCCCCCCGAGAGCAAGAACTTAGTGACAGTGTCACCTGCTGTGACCGACAAGGGGTGAGTGTAGGAAGAGAGAAGACACACAGTGGAAGAGAGCCAGATATTAATAGCAACTAATGATTAAGTGAGTGATGTATAAACACAAAGGTGAATGAAAAAATGTGACTGAAGGAGGAACAGCCCCCAGCAGCCTAGGCCTATTGCAGTGTAACTAAGGCCGGGTTCAGGGTCACCTGATCCATCCCCAGCTATATGCTTTATCAACAAGGAAAGTTTAAGCCTAATGTTAAAATAGAGGTAACCTGTCACTGAATCAAAGCTACGAGCTGGTTCCACCGAAGAGGGGCCTGAAAGCTGAAGGCATTACCTTCTATACGGCTTTAAAATATCTTAGGAACAACAAGTAAGCCTGCAGTCTGAGAGCAAAGTGCTCTACTGGGGAGATATGGTACTATGTCTCTGAGATAAGATTGGTCCTGGTTATTCAGACCTTGTATGTAAGGAGTAGGATTTTCAATTTGAATCTGGAGCCAATGAAGAGACGCCAATATATAACGTTAATGTTGGAGCTAGACAGAAAAATATTACCACTCCTTCCTATCTGTAACATAAATACAGTTTTAACTTAGCAGAGTAACACTTATTTGTGTCAAAAATCTGTTACAGGAAGCTGCACAACATCTGCCAGTAAATAGAAATAAGCAGTGGCAGTCTACCACCTCTAATCAGCAATGAAAATATCACACCAAGTTATCAGAAGCACAGAAAATATACCACAGAAAATAAAGCTTTGTGTAGCATATTAAAGGGCAACCAAGTTTGTTTTGTGATGTGCCTTCCTCCCCCCCAAATTTGGGACAACTATCTGATTACCATATTTCCCGGACTACAAAGCGCACCTGAATATTAGCCGCACAAGCTAAAATCAGGGGAAAATCCTGTTTTGTACATACATTAGCCGCACCTGACTAAAAGCCGCAGGTGTTTCAATGTTGACTTATCATATGTAAGAGAATATGCACAAAGGGAATTGTCAGGAAAGAGATGGCTGTTTGAAGACACACCCCTTTTATTAATATTTTGAAAAACAAGTTATGGGTACATATCACATGCCCTTCCGCCAGGCAACGTAGTGCCGTACAACAGCGGAACAAACAAAACAAATCGTCTTACGATATGACAAAAATCATGGACAATCCATAAAAAAGCCGCACCTGACTAAAAGCCGCAGGGTTCAAAGCTTGTGCAAAAAGTAGCGGCTTATAGCCCAACAATTACGGTAACTATGAGATAATTCTCTTGCTCTAATTCTAAAAGTGTTCTATTATATATACAAATAAATACACCGTATGGAACTTGTTCACTTTTAGAGTGGCCAATTGGCTTTGCTCATAATGTGTAAAAGTTATTGAGCCAGTGCTCCAGTTGTAAATAAAACAGGTAAATTAACTTCATCTAAGTAAGCTACATGTTCCACTTTTTACAGACATAACAAGGCAGCCTTTGTAAATACAGTTTGAGGGAATTCCCCCAACTACATGCAGTGAATGTGGAAGTATATTGCACCAATACTGAGAGAAGAACTACGTACCTGCCTGATATCACAGATGTTCTTAGGCAGGTAAAACAATCCAATTGAGAACCTTTGGAGATGGATGGCGAGGGAAGTTTATAAAAATGGACAACAGTTCTGGACAGTAGATGCCCTTCTTGCAGCTGTCTTCACCACTTGGAGAAATGTTCCCACTCACCTCATAGAAACACTTGCATCAAGCACACCGCAACAAATATTTAAAATGATCAACAATAACGGTGGAGCTACTCATTTCTGAGTTCATTTTTGGAACTTTGATTTCTGTTTTGTGGGGGTTTACGGGGTTGTTGTTTTTTTGGAGGTGTGGTCCTAAGCATTTGATCAGCTGTAAAACAGCCTGTTTCAGTTTAAGCGTTGTTTTCAATAAATTGCATGCCACAAAAATGTTTTGTTAAATGAGTTAAATTGAGTTAAATGCAGAGCAGATTTAACTATTTGGTTTCAGGCTTGATGAATTGCAGGGATGTAGATTGAAGCTTAATTTATGTTACTATGATTGCTGTACTTTACAATACTTCATTAAATTGAGTTTCTTATTCTTTAAAAGTTAAATGTGAGGTCAATTTTAAAATACAGGTGCTGGTCATATAATTAGAATATCATCAAAAAGTTGACGTATTTCACTAATTCTATTTACAAAGTGAAACTTGTATAATGTATACAATTATTCCACACAGACTGATATATTACAAGTGTTTATTTCTTTTAATTTTGATGATTATAACTGACAACTAATGAAATTCAGTATTTTAGAAAAGTAGAACATTGTGAAAAGGTTCAATATTGAAAACACCTGGTGCCACACTCTAATCAGCTAATTAACTCAAAACACCTGCAAAAGCCTTTAAAGAAAATCTCAGTCCAGTTCTGTAGGCTACACAATCATGGGGAGCACTGCTGACTTGACAGTTGATGACCACTGGGCACAAGGAGGGCAAGACACAAAAGGGTATTGCAAAAGAAGCTGGCTGTTCACATAGCTCTGTGTCCAAGTAAATTAGTAGAGAGGCGAGGGGAAGGAAAAGATGTGGTCGAAGAGAGGAAAGGCACAGAATCCACGTTGCTTGAGGTCCAGTGTAAAGTTTCCACAGTCAGTGATGGTTTGGGGTGTCATCTGCTGGTGTTGCTCCACTGTGTTTTCTGAGGTCCAAGATCAACACAGCCGTATACCAGGAAGTTTTAGAGCACTTCATGCTGCTGACCAGCTTTATGGAGATGCACACAGTGCCAAAGCTACCAGTAGCTGGTTTAAGGACCATGATAGATGGTTGCTCTCATGGTGTCATGAGAACAACCTGGGCTCTCACGACACCTGAGCAGTGCCACAGACTGATCAAATCCATGCCATGCTGCACTGGTGCAGTAATTCAGGCAAAAGGAGCCCGACTAAGTATTGAGTGCTGTACATGTTCATACTTTTCATGTTCATACTTTACAGATGGCCAAGATTTCTAAAAATCCTTTCTTTGTATTGGTCTTAAGTAATATTCTACATTTCTTAGATTATACACCCCTACTAGAGCACTAAGATCATCTTCCCAGTCACTCTTGGTACTCCCGAGATCCCGGCTGAAGACTAGAGGTGACCGCGCGTTTGCCTTGGCTGCACCTAATTTATGGAATAACCTCCCCATCGCTATACGCAAGTCTGATTCCATCCATTCCTTCAAATCGCGGTTAAAAACCCACTTATTTAGCCTCGCCTTTTCTACCAGTTAACGCCTGCTTGTCAGTTAGCTTAATGCTTATTCTTATCTTTGGCTTATTCTTAATTACTTTTAATCATTTTTAATTTTGACTGTTTTATCCTTTACACTTAGTTTCCTTATGCAATTCTTTTGCTTTTGTGTTTTAATGCCATTCAACCTGCTAGCATGTTTTGGTACCTTGCCATAGCCCTCATCCTTCCCTGTTACTTCATCCTACTCGCTTGCATGTTAAGCACTTTGGTACACCACTGTTTTTTAAATGTGCTATATAAATAAAGTTTGTTGTTGTTTTCTGAGATACTGAATTTGGGGTTTTCATTAGTTGTCAGTTTTAATCATCCAAAATTAAAAGCAATAAACACTTAAAATATATCAGTCTGTGTGGAATGAATGTATACATTATACAAGTTTCACTTTTGATATTCTAATTCTATGACCAGCACCTGTATAGGCAAAGACCTGTTCAATGTTTCACAGTGAGTGCTCTTTTTATATAGTAGGGTAACCAATATCCAAAATTAACCTTTCATTGATCATCTTCTCCTAAAATAGTTACATTATTCAGGTGTGTAAACTATTGTTTGTTGAACTCTATTGAGTCTAATAATAATAATTCTAATAAAATAATCATTTAAAAAAAATCAGTATATCAAAATAAAACAATTCGTAAAACATAAACTAATGAAAAAAAATCTTACATATTTACTGTGTTAGCTCTTATTAATAATTTTTAAAATTAGATGAAAATTAACAACCTAATTTTCATCTTGTTGTAGGATGGGTTAAAATGACCCCTCTGGTAGTTTTATGGTGTTTGAAATTCTAACAAACAAACAACTGTAATATTTGATGACAAATTTGTAATTAGATTGAACTGTTCACAGACTTCCATGCTATTGTATACTTTGGGAGACACTGGCTGAGGGCTGTTCATCAGTGCCCTTTGAATAAAAAACAAAACAAAAACAAAATAGAAAGAAATCAGCCAAGTGCCAATTAGTGAGCCCCTAATCCTAATGTAATAAACTGAAGTGTAAGAGTGCACAGTACAGAGTCTGCAAAAACCCATGAGGGCATTTGTCAAACTGGAATTTCTCCAAGCAACCAATAGCCAAGTGAGTTCTCCCTGTACCAACGTCCTGTCAGTCAGACAGTAAAAAGTAACAGGATCTACAAAGCTCTGTATGCTACCTACAGACTATCACCACACTGCAAGGCCAAGCATCAGCCTGCCTCTGCTGATCCTTGCCCCATAAATGGCCCTCTTACCTCTGGCCATATTATACACACAATACATTATTTTCTTTTACTTTGAAGTTACGTGGTGTTAAACAATTCTGGTTACAAAGTAACAGGTGACAGTAGTCACTTGCTTGACATCTGCAAACTGTGAGCTATTCATAGGCCTAACTTGGTAAAGTTATCTTGGCATCCTAAAAAAAACTGCAGGTCTCTGTGACAGGTCGATCCCCAGATATTTGAGGAACTCACATAAGTGCAGTTGAAAATTACTCAGTCTATCTAGAGCTGCAACAATAAGATCATTAAATAATGCTCTGAGAAGTCTGATCTGCCCGTGTTCTAAGAATGAAATAACGTATTACTGTTTCCTCCATCCGCTTCATGTCATTGACAAGTACAACTGGTCTCAAGAAAAATCGCCTCACGAACGGTTAAAAACGTATATACCAACACAACAATGACAGTTATAAATACATCTACTGACCCAAAAACAAACACTGGGTTAGTATGCGGTGCAGTTATCGATCTTATGCTTTAAGTTGGCATACAGAATTACTGGTATAAGATCCACGACGCCTCCCCAAAGTCATTACATGTAACTATACGTAAAGAGCTGAACTGTCTGTGACTGCGTACCTATTTACATGAAGTTCTGTGGGTCATTCCACACACGTAACTACCAGCAGGTATCTGCACTCTCCCCTTTTCAGTGGGCTGTATCTATTTGACCTAAAAAGGGGTTTTCACTTCTATTTTAAAGGATCTCTTCTTCGTAAGTTACTTTTCTACTGAATTCCAGCTCGAGAGGATATGAAATGCGTCCGGTCACAAAAACACAGTAAAAGAAACAGAAACACGCCACAGAGTTTGGCCGCTGTTCTGCGTGAACATCTTGACAGGATATAAGCCTCGTGGTATTCGTGCGTGGACTCACCTCTGCAAACTGGCTTCACCTTTTGCTGCTGCTCTGAGTAATAAACACAGCCGCGGTCTTTAGGCGACTCAATAAAATGTGCCGCTTCTTGTTATCAGCAGCTGTGTGTGCGCATCGCTTGGGTTTCCGTTCTAAAAAAAACAAACACTTCCTCCGCTTAAGAACTCATACTGAGAAACGGAGCTCACACAGGTTCTCTGATAACTGGAAGTGAGAACAACTGCCTCTTCCCGCTGCCTCCATTCAACAGGCTGCAGTACCGGCTGCAACCGACGCTGCCACGCGTGACCTTCAAAATAAAAGTCGAATTTGTTAGAAATCAAGTTTTGTGGTGGAATGGATTCACAGTACAACCTCACAACACTTGCACCTGAAGTTTATTCGCAGAAAACACGTTGCACAAAGCAGAGATATGCAAAGGTATATAGTTAAACCTCTATATAATTCTATATATAATATAGTGTTGGATTATTAATTGCCTTTTTCAGAAGACCTTTACGCCTGATTCTGTGATTTACATGAAATTATTAGGCTAATTAGAAAGCAATATAAGAATAAAAGTGGTCACTATTACTTTTTTTTTTTAATTCTTAGAACACATAACCATTTCAAAAGCAACCACAGTTCATGATTCAGTAGCTTAAAAAACATGTTTAACAGCAATAACTTGGAGTAATAATTTTCTGTATGACTTTATCAGTCTCTCATGTTATTGTGGAGGACTTTTGGCACACTCTTCTTTACAGTGTTGCTTCAGTTAATTGAGATTTGCAGGCTTTTGTTTATACACAGCCCTACAGTATTTTAATTATGTTGAGGTCAGAAGGCTATAGTACAAAGCAGCATTCTGTCTCATCCAGCTAAGTTCAGGGTTAAACCCTGGGCTTTCTGTAGTATGCCAGTGGTAACTTCTTACCAGGATGTATAGGTATGGTAACTTATGTGGCGACCTTAACTTTGTCTGAAGCAGTTTAGATACGATCCAGATAAGGATCAACAGGTACGAAATCACTGCCTACTGAAACCTACACCGTCCTTGATGACCTCATATCAAACTTGTACACAGACGATGTTTGAATTTTGTTCTCAGAATTAATCTTTACTCTGAACCCCTTTAATAGCACCAAGTCTTCTACTGAGAGAATAAAAACTAGAACATCAAGAGCAGACGAGTTTCCGAGTTTCAGTTTTAAATTGTCTGAAATTTCTTTACAGCATGTTTTAAGTATGATTGTTAATTTTTGACTTTGTATATTCACATTTAAGCATAGCCCCAGTGTGTGCTGGCCCTGGTAGAGGCTGGAGACCTGTCTACGGTTTGTGCTGGTATGCTGTATTTGGCTGCACCACACTGGCAACCTGGCGTCCAGGGTGTTACCTGCCTCTCAACCTATGGTAGCTCTTCATAAAGATAGGACTCGCAACCCAGTCTGCCAAACCAGAGGCACCGTCCCAGATCTTCTACAGAAGGCGTATTAGCAGGATTGAGGGGATCCCTCCATGGTCGATTATATCCTCAGTAGAAGTCTGCAGCACCCCACTTCCACTGTACACAGTATGAGCAGAGTTCTCCTACTGAGTTTCCTGAGGGTTTGCCAGAATTACATCAAGACCAACTGAAAGTCAAGTCCAGTGGCCTCGCAGATTTAATCCCACACCTGAGTTTTTGCTTCAGCTACTTCCACAGCTCAGGAACTCAGTATTCCTGCTGTGGCAAGGATTGCCAAAAAAAGGTTGTATGATGGGTCAGGATAATGTTTTCTAATAATAGCAACAGGAAGGTATTATTTTCAGTGTTTTGTGCCTGTTTTTGTTTTGTTTTGTTTTGAGCAGTACAGTGTGATTTTTTTTTTTTGTTGGACATATTACTAAATATAAGCATTAAAGACTGTTTGTTTAGGATCTTGACTGCCTTTCTGCTGATTGCTATGTAGTTAGCAGGACTAAGATGCTATACAGCGGCATCAGCAAAAGTAGTATTGGATAAATATTAATAACCATTCAGAGAAACCGTAGAGTATCTATGGGCAGACTTGAGACTTAATTACTACTATAGTGATGATGTCAGAAATCCTGCTTGGACTGAGACCTTACTGTTCTCACATTCCCATCCTTGGGAGCCAACATGGGACTGAAGGCCACATGACAAAAATACTATGATGACCAGATTTCTCACATCAGAACTGGCTTACTTGTTTTTCAGCTGTTTGTACAGTAACTTACTGTGTCCATGGCTGCAGCACACAGAAGGTACTGGGTCATGTTTAGGCCACACTGCACATCACTTTAGCCAAAGAGGAGGTCAGAGAAGTTGGTGAAACGCTGGATGTGGGGTATGAATATCTTAAAGAGACAAACATCCCCATCTGCTGGATAACCACAAGAAGTACAAATAAATATCTGTCCTTGACCAACTAGAATCAAAGACTTATTTAAAATATTCTTCACTCATTAAATGCCTAAAAATATATTTTTTACACCTCAAGTGTACTAAATTGTAAATTAACTGCACTGTATATCATTTTTACACTTCCATTAAACATTTAAAGAGCCCTAAATACACCACTATGTGCACACACAACGTGACTATAGGGTTTTTGTGTGTGGTTTTTTTTTCTTCTTTTATTTTTCTGCCAACTGGCAGAATGTTGTACTGTTGCATTTTGGGATTATTTTGCACACGCAAATTGTGTGAGAAAAAATAAATCAATTTGGAAGAAAACATTCTCTGTTCTCTGGACTAAAGAAGAAAAAGACCACCCAGCTTGTTAGTAGTGCTCACTTACTGCATCTCTGAGCTTTACTGTTTGTCAAACCTTTAGACATGGCAGCTTGCTCATTTGAAAAGGTACCATCAATTCTGAAAGGTATATACAAGCTTTAGAGCAACATACATTCTCTTACAGATCAGGGCCCGTATCCCTAAAGAATCTTTGTGCAAAAAGTGGCTCCTAGCGGCCAAATTCTAAGAAAATTCTCAGAGTCATGACGTTTTCTTAGAATTTCCCCTAAAAGTGACACGACAATCCCAGTTAATATAAAAGCTATTCCTCAAGATTCCTAGCGCTTAAAAGGGCTCCTAAGGCAAGATCTGCTAAGAGCAGGGAAGAGGACTTTTAGTGGCTTAGGAGTTCCCCTAAGCAGCTGCACAAAATGGCCAACAGAAGAGGCAGGAGAGATGTCCTGCAAACACTGGATGACAGGGAATTATTGAGATGCTACAGATTGGATCGTGCAGGAATCATGTTTGTGGTGGATCTCCTTAGAGATGCAATTACTTCACCAACTCGACGCCACAACGCTATTACACCGGAGACGAAAGTAATCACAACCCCGAGGTATTTGGCAACCGGGAAAATGCAACAATGCAGCAGTGATGACTTGGGTCTGCAATTACAGACATTGCTAAAAGCTGAGCCATGTTACCCTCGTTAAGACCACACTGGACTTGTAACGTTGTGATTTCTACTTCATTAAGGACAGCCTCTTGAGATAGGCCATCTTGTTTTCAACGGGGTCCATATGGGAGTGAAAGTACAAAATATGCCAGCTAGGATATTTATATGAGCAAATAAGACACGAATCATTATTTGAACAGGGTGTAATGAGTTTAAGTTTTCACATATTTTAGATTCTAATGTTAGGCTATAACCCCTACAGCTTACTATTCATTTTCCAGATATTTTCTTGAATGTGAAATATTATTTACAATTACAGTCAGCATAAGATTAGAGTATATAATATGTTTATTGATTTGAGGGTACATCCTTTGCTCATTATCACCAAAAGCTCATTTCCATCAAACTTGTAGGATCAACCAATCACGGCTTTTGAAATGATGACTCATACCTAGCAACGGGGTCAACCACACCTCCTCACTAAGATAGGATTTTCCATCCATTCCTTGCTCAGAGTTCACTGAAAATGTTCTGGAATCACTTCTAAGCTAAAACTCCTGGCAAGGAATTTTTAGGTTAAGTTAGGAGCTCTCTGAGAGGATTCTCAGAATCTTTAGGGATACGGGCCCAGATCTTTTTCACTGAAGACGTTATTTTAGCAAGATAATCCTAAACTGTACACTGCATCTATTATAACAGCATTGCTTCATACTCTTGGTGATGAAGACTTGCCCCAACCTATTTTTAAGATGTGTGGACAATATCTTTATAAATATATTTCTCAGTTTTAACATTTCATATCTTTGGGTTTAATAGATTTATAAATTGTTGCATTCTGTTTTTACTTACATTATACTCAGTCTCTCAGCCTTTTGCAGCAGTTTGACCAGGACGGACATCACATTAGCAGTTCACATCCTAGACGTTTCTTGCTCAGGCAAATGTGAGTTATGGCTAAATTGTCCTTTTTCTTCTGAGCTTTAAACCAAATGAAATCTCCCAGAAGTTTCTGAGTCTCACCCATGATAAAAACTCCAAATATTAAGCAATGGTGCTTTAATTATTATTATTATTATTATTATTATTGGTCCTGTGGTTTAGGACACATTGGACCATTCTTTTGAAAAGGAAAGGAAATGATAATAATTTGCTAATAACATCTGAGTCTATTTGTTACAGAAAAGCGTAGATTCAAAAGGTCTGATTATAGTAAAATGGTTCAACCACAAATGTGTCAACCTACTGAAGACATCAAATATATAAAAGCAAAGCGCTTTACATTGTAGCCACAGCTGCCCTGGGGCGCACTGACAGAGGCGAGGCTGCCGGACACTGGCGCCACCGGGCCCTCTGACCACCACCAGTAGGCAAACATGGGGTTAGTATCTGACCTGCTCTGCCACCTGAGCTACAGCCACCCCTTCTTAATGGGGTTGGGACCATCAATTGTGTTGTGTAAAAGTCAGGATGGTGCACAGCTGACAGCCCTATTTGACAACTGTTAGAATTCATATTATGGCAAGAACCAAACAGCTAAGTAAAGAGAAATGACAGTCCATCATTACTTTAACCTCCTAGGACCTGGCGTCCACATATGTGGACATCACATTTTGGGATGTCTAAACCAAAATACTAAATTTTGCTCTACAAGGGCCTGATATCCACTTACGAGGACATTATACTGCCACTGTTCTATCAAAATTTAAAATGAATGCCCTCATTTGTGGATCTCATTTTTCTCAGGAACAAAATTCCAGTAAGAAAAATTGTTAAACTTTGAATGGGTCCCCAAGTGCAGTCGCAAAAACCATCAAGTGCTACGAAGAAACTGGCTCACATGTGTACCGCCCCAGTCACCTCTGCTGCTGAGGATGAAGCAGCAGAGGTGACTGGGGTCAGTCACCTTCAGAAATCATTACAGCACCTCAGATTAGAGCCCAGATAAATGCCACACAGAGTTCCAGTAGCAGACACATCTCTACATCAATTGTTCAGAGGAGACTGTGTTAATCAGGCCTTTATGGTCAAATAGCTGCTAAGAAACTGCTACTAGTAGATAAAATAAAAATTGAAATGCAATATTTTCCTTTGATGGAATGAAAACCAGAAATGTTCTGTGGCATACTGCTGGAAAAACCATCCAATGCCCTGGATAGTTTTTATTATTAGTTTAACTATAATTTGGCACTTAGTTTTTTTCCCCCAACCGTATCATCTACTGTAATTGCGTTTGCATGAAATTTCATTCAAAAACCATTAAGTGACTTTTTTTGTTTTTAAGCTTGTGGATGTTTGCGTCTCTCTAATGTTTGTGTGTTAGCCCTAGCAACCCATCATGGGTTTGCCAGAGTTTTCAGTGTCATTGCTCTTTAGCCAAATCGTCATCATGAGACCTTATGGACATTTAACCTGTTCCAGTAGAAGTCATGTTCAATTTTTGATTAAAAGTTGGCTGGTTTTGCTTTTATAGTCTTCCTATTTAAAGCCTATGCTTCAAGTTGTTTTAGTCTCTGCTCTCCATTAGAACCGCAAATCTACTTTTGCAATAGGTAGCGCTGACCTGCAGCCACAGCAAACGGGATAATGTGCGTTTCAATGGAACCAAAGCACGTTTTACCAGAAAATTTCACCCCCCAAAGAAAATCTGGTACCTTTCTACGTTTCTGTAGAAGAACAGACAGGTTTATTTGAATGAAAAAATAAAAATCCCTGGGACTTTGCTCATCCTTTGGCTTCAGAGCTAGTCGTGCATTCAACATCACATTATAACATTAGTGGAGTTAGCCATCTATGTTGGTATACCAGAGATACAAAATCAACACCAATTTTGCACCAAGTCATGAGATCATTTTACAGTAGATATAGTATATTTTATTAGCCAAATACAATGGGGGGGATTTTAGGCCTTGACTCAAGAAAATCAGTGTTCACATGGAATTAAAGCTGAACAATAACTTCATTAGTCATGTCTTAAAGCAAATAACTAAAGATCATATTGTAAACTACTGGTATTTTCCACTTAGGTGGCCATCAAAGGATTGCCCTGTAATAAACTCGTATTACATCTTATTCAGAATTATTATTTGTATGAGTTTATCAGACTGTCAGAGATACATGTGGATACCTTACGTTTAAAACCTGAATGTCGAAGTCATTTCTCATATTACTCTACTTAAAATACACTCACATTTAGACAACCTCTCTAAATTCACCTACTGAATTCAACAAGAGAGACCCATGACATCAAATTACTGTATAATGCAGTAAAAAGACCTTAATAAATAACATGTAATGTGAAGGAAATATTGTAATTTGAAATAGAAACAGTCTGAAAAAAAGCCATGAAAACTAATTTCCACACATATTTAAAAGGATGTTTCATTTATATAAACAGACTGATTTACAGAGGTGCCTCGATGTGTTTTTCTTAAAATTTGGATACATTTGAGCTTCATAGCCGTTTAAAAGAAATAATTAGTGTTAGCCCCTAAAGCTCAAATTCTTTACTTTGCCAGGAGGTGCGAGTTCAAAAAGGCCCTGTAGGCCTTTGTGGATCCATCTTGAATTTACTCAGTGCTTACAAGCCCAGGTCTTAAAGGGAAATATTCACCCCGGTTGAACACCTACCTGCCTGCATTCATCAACACACTGTTTGTAACATATTACTTTTTCAGCCTTTTCACCTGCATTAGCATAATTCCAGTTCTGCAAATAACGCCATCTGCTGAGAATCTCGCTATGGTTGTTGCCACAGTTCATACTGACTTCACATGAACAGCTGTGACAGACTGTTGAGTCCAGTTACTTATAAATGCTCCATGACGTGCATATTTTTATGCATATTATACGATCATCAAATTCATCTGTTTCTGTTTCTTCATCCAGCAGCGTTACTGCTAGAGCTCAGATGTTAATGTCTCGTACATCTGTGGGCGTCGCTGAGTGGTCCTCTCCCATTTTCTTAGTTTCCATGGCAAATGAGTGCTGCTGCTGCGCCTGTCTGAGGCTGGTTTCCAGCAAAGACTCGATCTGTTCCTGACATGCTCTCAAACAATCCTGAAAAGTGAGAGTTCAGAGTAATTTATATACAATTTATACAGTAATACATAATTTAAAAAGATAAGGTCTCAGCTTAGGCTTACAGTCACAATAAACAGTGGTCAAAGACTGAGAACCTACATAGAAACACAGACTACCATGACCTGGATGATTGCTAAGGAGCCTGGAAAGAAAGTGATTGGAGTCCTCCCACTTTCTTTCCAGGGTCCTTAGTTTGGAGATTCAAATCTATATGCAACAGCTGACGACGTGTAGAAGAGTGTGTGTCATCCATGTGCGATACTGTTTACTGTGTGTAAATGAGAGCAGTGTCTGAAACTGAGAAAAATATACCAGGGCTGCTGTCTCATATCCTGCAGTTAGAAAACTTTGCTGTGAGGGCGTCTTTGAACAAATGTTATGTGCAGGGTTGCGCTGCAAGTGACGGTGCAGCTGCTGTGATGGCCGATGGAGAAGCAGCCACATTTCCCAGTAAAGAGAACCCAACCTGATCGTTATTTACTGCATCACTCACATCAAACACTTGTGGTCCAAGATGCCATTTAAAAAAACAGAAGAAGAAAAGAAAAGAAAAAACAAACCCTTCCAATATTAATTGCCTTGAGGCAGCTATTGTTGTGAATTGGTGCTATATAAATAAAACTAAATCAACTAACACAAAACTTGACTGTTGATATCAGTAAATGGAACGCGATGACTCCCTGTATGGACTCATCTCATGACCATTTCTATTGTTGTGTTTGAAGAGGGATTCATTAGACTGGAAATACTGGATAAGTTAACAAACCTGAACGTATTATAAACAGTCCAACACAGTCCCATTAATAGCTGCGTTTTGACAAACATAATAGCATCTGTTGGGTTCCTCAGGATCCTTCTCCCTCTCTTCGACACCCTGTTAAATTCAATTCTGCTCTTTTTTCCAGTAAATCAACAGTATTAGTGCGGAGCAGGACTAATTACACACTCGTTCTGCTAACATCTTTCCTCTAATGTGACTAAGTGAATGTAATGTGTACCAGTCATGCTGTGAACAGATGTACCCACCGGGTCACTTTTGATGGTCTGAGCCAGCTGTTCTGTCAGTTTTTGAGACATCATGGTGTTACCCACCATTCTCATCTGTAAGCCCTCTACCGCTGCCACCATGCTGCCTGCTGCCACCATGGATGGGGGGCTGGCTATGAATTTGACATCTGGAGAGAATCAAAGGAACTTAATGTAAATTTGTTAGTTTTTAAATGGGGATTAATAACAAACAAAACAAAACATTCAAAACCACAAAAAATACAGATGCTTGAGGTGAATTTCTGTTCTGTGTTAAACAGGAGCATGCATTGATGGCAATGTGTTTCATATATGAAGATGCTTTAATAAAAGCAAGAAATTAAGAAGTTATAGGGGCTTTAAAGGTTTAGGAAAACCCAAAGACTGCGTACAGGACTAGTTAAAGCAGACAAGCCATAATCACAGCAGATCAGCTGACCCCAATCCCATCAATCATCATTTAACAGCTCAGCTGATGCCTTTCTACACATTGTTTTCTTCTTTCTTTCGACACAAAGTCCACACAAACTAGCTGCTTTGGCCTGCCCACATTACAGACATGGAAGCAGCTCCTCCTTTTATGCCCTCTCTCAAACAATGCCATAACTGTTTTTAACCATCCAGCCTCACTCAAAATAACTAAGGCCCAAGCCAGGGTTAAAAACCATGAAACCTTCTGTGAGGTGACAGTGCGAACCACGACACAACAGTTTCACCAGGGAAGGTTGAGTCAGACAGCAGGGTTGAGCTGGTCTGGCATCTACCAGCTCTACGGATGGAGACTGCAACCTGATTTGTGCTCCAAAGCACTGCACATTAGAGTAGTCAGACAGCAGTGGATCCATTGTCTATTTATGCATCAAATATGAGCAATTAGGAATAAGTGAATTTGTTGGCATGTACTAACCCAGTGAGTCAGTCTTATTACCACACTCTGCTCAAGAGAAATTTCAACCACAATATATAAAGACAGCGATGCATGTGATGTAGCCTCATGCATACCTGTGGCACACAGTGCAACAAAGGTCTGAGCGTGCTTCCTCAGTATCGACTTGTTCTCTTTGTTGACAGGCAGCTGAGACAGGAAGTGGTCGATGAAATCAAGAGGGGTGGGTGAAGCCAGGTCCCACTTCAGCTTATTCAAAACCAGCAGCTCCATCTGCTGTGAGTGGGTGAAAACAAAGATGGACAGAAGGCCAGGTTCAAAGTGGGATTTGACACAGACAGACGGAGGGATTAACAGATATCTTATGGTCACTTTTGGGAGATTTGGGGCTTAAAAGTAACACTGTAAGAAAAGGGGTATCTGAAATGATTAAGGAAATACTCTCGTGGGACAATGAGACACTACAATAACTGTGCTGATATTTAGAGATAAAAGACCTCATATGTTGGTGGAAAAATAGTGAAATTAATTAATTTATTTATTTAAATGCAAGGTGGAAAATGTTAGGAGGTTACTAGAACTATTACAAGTCATTCTCTGGGACTATACATTCTACAGCATCTGGGCATTAGCTACTGAGACATCTTGTTTTGAGACAGACATCCCTGCAGGATGGATGTTACATTAAAAAAAAAAAGTCCTCAGAATCTTAGCTTCAAAACAGAGAGAGCACTTTAATGAAATAGTTTACTTCAGAATGCCATACCAGCAACTGAGAAGGTGTGACTGAATTATCAGTGTAGATGCAGAGTTTCTCCGCAGTCAGTGGGATTGTCTCCTTTAGTTTAGATGCCAGGAACATGCAGGCAGCTCCCAACAGCTGCAGATGGTTCTTCTTCGTGGGTTCCACTGACAAGATGCGATCCATGTAGTTCATAGCTAAGGGGAAAACCTCCTCCTCACATTTCTGCTCCTCGCACACCTGTAGCAACAGTCAGTGAATACCACCATTAAATACTGTCTAGTCGTTTTTAAAATGTTGTATTAGTTTAAGTCTCGGAGAAAACTCCCTAGAAATGTTACCAGATTCAAAATTTGAAGAAACAGAGTTCAGGTATTGGAAATGTGAGATATAAATGTATCCAAGTGATAACCTTTGGGGAAATATAGTCAACTTAGATGCATAATAATGGTCACTTGAGTCTGGCCCCAAAATGAACCCAGTCCCCATTTGGGCCTGTGTAAAAGTGCCCAACTTTACAGCATTAAAAACACATGTTTACAACCTGATACTCTAACAGATGTCCCGGCACAGGCAAGGGTAGCGGAAAGCCATTTGCTAGGAGTCACTGAACTGGACCTCTAAGTAGTGTTTGTGCCGTTTTAGGCTTTTGGGACACTTTAATGTAACTATCAAACTAATGATATAGTAATATTTTATAAAATACACATTTACGCTTCACTCTGTGGGAGTGAATTTCTAATATCTTATTAGCACTAACTAGCAGATATGTATGTAGGTCATCGTGGCAACTTGAAGGTGCATCTGCCTTGTTCAAATATGGCCCCTTTTGGCTTAAAAAAACAAAAACAAAAGGAGCGTGAAAGGGGGGGGATGACTACAGGCTAAATGCTACCATTGAGGTTTTACATTGAATGGCTTTTATACACAGTACCTGTATCTCTATCAGCAAGTGTCACTATTTTAATTCTCAGTGTACAAAGCTTTAAGGAATTCAGAGTTACAAATGATTCTGATACAAACCAATAGAGCGTGTCAAGTAACTGTTTTAAGAATAGACAGAAAAAGTCTTTGACTGCACAGTGCAGTTTTTTCGAGTTGTAAAAAAAATTACTGGATTATAGAAACTCGCAGTTACTTAGATTAATAGATTTAACACAAAATACCTTTAGACACTGCTACTTTAAATTCAACGAGTATATTTTCCTCTTGAAACATCTTTAAAACTTTTTCAGTGCAAACACAATGTGTTTTACAGCCAGCATTGTCAAAGTGTGTAATCAGGGCCCAAGCACTAAAGTGCGAAGGCCCTAATGTATCTGCGACATTTGTTCTTGTTATTCGGGCAAAATAATTGTTTATAATAATTGAAAATAGCAATTTTGACATTTCCAGGTGTTGTAATTTTGCAAATTCCTCCTAGGGATTTATTAGATCAACTTCATATTTTGGCCTTATTAAACTGTAGAGCTTTTGAGTCTTCATTGCAGGGGGCGTCCATGACACCATGGCTAATTTTGATCATGTGCCATGAAAATTTCATTTGTTGTCGCTGACACATACATTATCCAATCCATACCAAACTTCTCATGCGTGATAAGGCTCCGGCTTGAACACATTCTAACTGTCAATACGATGAAGGCTTTCATGTCTTATGGTCCTCGTGCTGGAACACTGCAAACTGGCTCCGCGGCGCCATCTACAATATGTCCAGGTCATATTTTTCAAAAACAATAATTTAGTAATATAAAGTAAGATATTTTATGTAAAGCCTGAAAGAGGCTGACAGGATTAATTAATTTTGTCATCATTTTAACACAATTTCACAATCATTTAACCAGAATTCTAAGTGAATTCTCATTATCAACATGCATCTGGATCCATTTTTCTACTAATTTTGTTAATGTCATAAAAATTCCATATAAAATAAAATTGCAAAGATATGTCGATAATATGTCTTTAAGTCTTAATATATAGACATAAGTCATAATATAGACATGTCTATAATTATACTTAATATTAATATATATGATATTTAACAAAAGAAAATATTTAAAATTATTTAAAACTACCTTGTCCACACTAAATGTTTCTCATTACCATTTCACCTGCTCATAAAAAGCAAACTGATGAGCAGTACCACAATGCATCTCCTCAGACAGAAGATTCAAAACGGACACAAAGTCAGCTGCTCGCTCTTCTCTCGATTTGTGATATTCTTGTTAATCTTACTGAATCTTCTGCCTCTTACACTCCCTATTATCATTACACTCAATACTTCTTAAAATAGAACAACATTTTTTATAATTATAAATACATTTTAAAGCTTTAGCATGAAGCAGAATTAAAGGTTGTGTACCATACTAGCATTTTAGGTCATTAGCCCAGAGCATTTCATTACAGTTACTCATAATTCTCATTATCATGCACTCAAAATGGACATAAAGGTATCGAGAAGCCTTGATGCAGTGATGAGAGCCTGATTCATTTTAAAAGCAGTTAACAGATTGTGTTTAAAACATTTCATAAGTACTAAGACTTTATTTCTATATTACAGGTCTCTATACTGCTCTATATTAACTGTAATTACAGAGTATTTTACATGTTTAAGAGGTAGGAATTGTTTTTGACCAAGGTCATAAGAAAAAAAAAAAAAACTCCCCAACAAATTGATAATGTTGAATGTATGAAGACTGACAGACAATCATCTCACAGCCAATGCCTGCAGCGTCCTCTGGTCGCCATTTCTGCGTCTTGGCTGAAATTCGGGCAAAGTACCCCCCAAAACACAGAATGATCCTGTTTTAACAGTAATAATAGCAACATTTGAAAAATTTATAAAAAAAAAAAGTTGACAAAAAAAAGACCCCGTAAGATTTTAAAATTGGAAAATGTTATGACAGGAGAAAAATGTTACCCCACCACATCTTTTAGTGATATGCGTCTGTGATGACAAAAACAATGGCTGAACAACATGCACTGACAGGACAAGCTCAAGATTACAAAAACAAACAAAACAAAAAAAACCCGCATTTAACTCTGAGCATAAGCCAAGGAAATGCAACAAACGGTGGGTCGGTGTTAATGAACATTACCGGACAAATAGACTGAAGTTCTCCGCGAAGCCCCAACACAAAGGCAGCGCGTGGCCGCAGGACTGGCAACTCGCCACTAACATAGTTTTCAGCTTTCACGTCACGGAACTGTATGTAAAATCTATCGCACACACTCTGTGGGATAGAAAAATGACTATCAAGTGAAATGAGCTTGTTACCGCGTGGAAATCAGGTATCAATAATCGGTAATTGAAGCCACGTGACACGCAACAAAAACACAAACTTTAATGGAAAGTTGCAGAGCAGAGGAATTCTGAGTTCTGTGAATGCGGTTAACGTGTATCGGCTCAACTCACCTCTAACATCCAAGCAGCGACTATCCTCCTCATGTACGGAGATATCTCTCTCTGGACACATTTAAAGTAGTTAGGAGCGGGGAGGTACATGTCTTCTACCCGCAGCAGAGCGTGCAGGACCCGGTCAGTCAACAGGTTGGAGTCTCGGTAGGCTCTCGGTATAGGAGGCCCATCCCCCTCGCAGCACCACAGCTGAGGCTCCATGCCTTATTGCGTCCGTAGCACTGTGAGTCTGTACTTTTTAAGTCACTGATGTGATCGACTAAAGCTAACTACTTAGCTAGCAGCACAAAATTATTAGCCGCTACATACTTTGTTCACAAAACCGTCTAAATGCTCCAGTTTATTCATGTTTGTATGTTAATTTCAGTTTCCTGTTGGAATTAAATCTGTAAATAACTTAACCTTTTGATTTCCTCTACCAAGTTAGCTTATACCTTTTCGACGGTTTAAAAGTTACTTCCTTTTGTTGGACAAGACAGAACTACAGGACAAACCAGAACAGCAAGGCTTTCTCCACCGGCAGACTACATCCCTGTCCTGCTGCGCCCTTTTACTGGCACATTGTTCGGCGTCAAACAACGCGAGATAACGTACACTTCCGAGTATACACTTCACAATAAGACAGCAGTAACGGTCCTTTTCCTTACTATTGAAGATCACGTCAGTAGGCTGTTGGTTTACTCACGGAAATGCACTCTGACAAACATGACTGCTTTTGCGCTTAACTTAGGTAACTTTGCTCTCAACATAAACACGCGGAGAGAGAGAGAGAGAGGGAGAGAGTGTGTACTAACAATATGTCTAAAGATAGAAGCGGAATGGAAAAATGGAAAATTATTTTTTAATCATTTTAAAGAAAATTTACAAAATGTTAAGCAGCATTGTCCATCCATCTATCCAGCGATGCATCTATTCATCCATTCTTTTTAGCGTTTTTCCATTTCTGGGTCAAAATGTAAATCATATACTAGAGTAAAATGTAGAGTGTTAACATTCATGTGACTTTCTTACAAGACTGGACTGAGACAAAAACTTGGCCCACCATTACATACGATACGAACACACATATATTTATATATATACAAAGTGTGTGTGTGTGTGTGTGTGTGAATATAGTATATAGTAAAAAGGTAAATATAGTGTATAGTAGATGACCTGCTGTACCTCCTGAGCTACAGCCACCCCTTACAATTTATGGACATCTGTGGTTTGATTTCTTTGCATGTGTGGATTGGATTAATTGTTACTATTAACTGGGGAGAATTTTATGTCAATAGCACCTTCAGAAATATATTCAAAATTGGTAACATATTCAATACTTATTGTACCTGCTGTATGTCACTAATAAATCAAGGAATCTCTGTATGGCTGTCCGACAATCGTTCAAATGCTCCACAAATGTTCTTCGAATTTAGTGTTAGGATTTGTTTAAATCAATAATTGCATGACAGTTGGAGCCAATTAGGTATATTTTTGTTCCAATAAATTTAATTCAATTTTATTTATACAGCGCCAGTTCACAACAACAGTCGCCTCAAGGCGCTTTATATTGTAAGGTATAGCCTACAATAATACATACAGAGAGCAAGCGCTTTGGCGACATAGGGAAGGAAAAACTCCCTTTTAACCGAAAAATAACTTCCAGCAGAACCAGGCTGCGGGAGGGGCGGCCATCTGCTGCGATCGGTTGGGGTGAGGGGAGGAAGACAGGACAAAAGACATGCTGTGGAAGAGAAAACAGAGATTAGTAACAAGTATTATTCAATGCAGAGAGGTTCATAAACACATCACGAGTGAGAAAGGTGACTGAAGAAGAAACACTCAATGCATCATGGGAATCTCCCAGCAGCCTATGCGTATTGCAGCATACCTAAGGGAGGAGTCAGGGTCCCCTGATCCAGCCCTGACTATATGCTTTAGCAAAAAGGAAAGTTTTCAGCCCAAAGCCTCATCAAATGAAAATGTTTGTCATGTGATGATGTTGGACTTCAGAAAGTGGTTTACACACTTAGGTTTGCTTTATAACCTCACAGATGATGTGACACTCCTCTGTGACCTCAATATGGTTCCACCACTTCAGATAATACTTAATGAACAAACATCCACTGACTGTGACATTGTTTTTTGTAAATCAGTGGAACACTACTACTTGTCCAGTGTTCAAAGTGTCAGCTTTAAAAATGTGAAGGATCTGGACTTCCCTGACTCTATACTTTCTTTTTAGAGTGGAAATACTATTGTGTGTCTTAGGCAGTGAAGTTACCGCTCTGTAAACAAGATAATCGGCTTGTGTGGGAGGAAAGTTGGCACACCTGGCCTTGACAAGCCGTTTGGGTGAGGCAGGCCAGGAGGGTCATTCACTGATGTACTTGAATTTCTTGTTGTTAATGTTACCAAAGGGTGTGTTTTAAGCCAAGCCATCATAATTTCCTAAGCCTAAACAAATAACAACAAACGTATATGTTACGCACACAACAAAAATGCAATAATAAGGCAAGAGCATCATAGAAGAACAGTCCCACATGGAACACCACCTCAGTCCTGTGTCCTGTGACTGACCTATGTCACCACCACCCTTTGTTCTATATAAAAGAACTATATCATTGTTCAGTTTCCTGTCTCTAACAAACGCAGTTGCAAATCTCAGCTGTAGTACTCTGCATGCTGAAAAATGACCCTAAAGAGGCACTGTGGTAAAATGTCACCCCAAGGGGTTGAGGGTGAAGAGCTGAAAGTGAGAACGTGTTGAGCCCAAGTGAACTGTTCTTTAGGTGTGGATGCTTTTGGAAAGACGACTGAGACAGAAATCTATGTAGTGATGTTTCATTCTGTCTGTGTGTATGACCTTTAACCTCATTATCTCAGGGTGGCCCAGTTTAGGGTCATACTATGGAAACTGCATACAATAGCGCCTGTAGATTCTATTGAGTCACCAAGACCGAGCCCTCCTACAACAGAGATTGGTCTGTGATGACCAGCTTTGCTAGCCTTCTGCTATGTTGTCTGTTAAAAGAATTGGATAAAAAGTGCCCGGCAAGCTTTAGAAGAGGTTAAGGAACTAGAAACACTTGTAATATAAAACAACTTTATGTCTGTCTGACTTCAGACTTCTCCAGGCACTTTGGACAATGAGCCTTCACATTCTGGAGCATTTGCATGTGACTGCAGGGAAGGAAGGACGCTTCCATAACCTCTCAAGTGCGTCAGCGTCTTTTAAGTCCTTGAAAGGCCTGTTTATTATGACAATCATATATGGACAACAGAACAGAGAAAGGCCCAGAGTGCCCCCAAAGAATCTGGCCTTCATCCCCCACTACTAGCCCCCAACACCTCTTCCACATCTAGGGGGGATGGTACTGTGCTGTGCTTCCACTGGGCATTTACAAGTGAATAATTTACTGCTGCATGTTAGAGAACAATTTATACCTCTAACATTTAGAGAATAACAGTTGGGCTCATTGCAATCAGACAAATTATAATCTCTGTAGTTTTGACAATTGCAAAAAACTGTGTTGTAAAACATTGTACCACCTACTGAATCTAGAAGTATGTCTGTTAGCAACGAAGCAAAACACCCTCATAAACCTACAGCGAAGGAAAGTGCTTTAGATATGCAACAGGATGTACCATGACTAAATCATTACCCCAGTTTACTTTTTTAATCTTTTCTTAATCAAAATATAAAATACCAATATATCAATGATATTGTCCATTATCTTCTAATAATTAATAGTTTTTAGTGTGCTCTAACTGTAACAGTAATATGCTCGATCTTATGTTAACACTGAAATCAGCTGTTATGGATAAATATTGATAAAGCCATTGGTCTGAAGCATATATTTACTTTTACGAAACCAAATGTAGTAGAGCATAAAACTAGCATTTATTTGACTTTTGATAAACAAACCAAGAAGATTACCCTGTATCTCAGTCTTTCTTGAGAAAAAATATTTCTAGAGATACCTTGTTGACAAGAAAAACTGTTATTATGCTTTTACTAAGCTTATGAAGGCTGCAGATGAAGGCTTAGAATAAAATTAGAAAATAATGTAAAAGGTAAAATAAAAGGTAAATGGTTCCTCAAAGAAAACAGTATGTAAAATTTAAAAACTATAAGGCATGCCTTGAATACTCCACTATGAATAAAGCATTTTACTGATCCTCCCTGAAGATCCTAAATCAGTATGATCACTGTGTTAAATTATACAATGTGAATATAACCATAGAAACAGAAAAAATATTTCCTTTCCATAAACACTTTCTAAACCAAGGATAAAAACACAAAGAGCATAATGAAAAGATGTCTAGAGTAATTGTCCTGTTAACTGATCCGAAAAGACAATGTATGGAGAGGGTGGAGTGTGTGTGTGTGTGTGTGTGTGTGTGTGGGTGTATGAGAGAGAGAGAGATAGAGGGAGGGAGACAAGAAGAAAGGTTCAAGACAATACACTCTTGGGTGCTTCTCATTTTTTTCTCTTTACCCCCAAAATGACTGATAAAAGTAAAGCTTTTAAAGTGAAATGTATTGACTTACTCTCATATATACATATATATGTGTATATATATTTATATATGGATGTAGAGAGATAGACACAGCTCTCAACTGAAATGAAACAAATGGTCTCTCGACTTAAAATTAAAAAAAAAAAAAATCTTGAGAGGTAGAAGAAACATGACTGGCCAAGTCAGCATCTTAGTGCTGTAAAATTTACAAGTGTAACAGGCTAATGCAAAATGTTGAAATGCAAGACATTAAAGCGTACTTTTATATGATTTTACTGGACAAACATTTCTTACAGTTAGTTCCCAGACAGTGAGGGAGGCTGGTAGGGTGACTGACAGGCATGTAGGGTTCTTGAGAGGTGAGAATCTGAAAATTTGTTAAGGTATACACTACAAAGTAAGATCAACACAGCATGGCTTTCTTTGCGTTGACTGGCTTGAGAAAACCTAAAACCACAATAGCAGGTATCACCACAGTGGTTCTCATCTTTCTCTTTTAACTTGGGCTTTCTGCTTCAGGCATATGTGTGAGCATACTCACATAAAAACATGTTTAACATGTCAGACGAGTCTTCTTTAACACAAAATCACCCAAGGTGATTTTGATCATTTATGGAGTATATAGTGTAGGTGGTGTGTACTCTAGTATAAATTCCACAAATGGTCAAAAAGCCACCAAAGATAGATTGAAATGTAAATGCTGTCTCCAGATGAAAAGCAGGCGATGACATATTAGAGCCAATATTTTATTTTACAATATGTTGACCCATATTTAAATATTTTGTGATGATCTTTACATCATACTGTATGTGTTACTTGTAATTTTGATCTTGATCATTTCAGTTTATGTTGTAATTTAATATATTATGCTCCGTAAATTTGTCCTGGCTTCTCTTCATTCGAGCCTTTAGCTTCCAGGCCGCTTTTCTGTAGAACCTGCGCCCAGTGTCACAAGGCCTGGAGGCCACCATGAGAGATGGACCCAAATGCAGATACCAATATACTGACAGAGATCAGATTCGCAAGTCTTTATTCTAAACACAGATTTAATACAAGGAACACCACGCAACTAGTGTGGGAAATCACTGGGGCAGTGGGTTTGCAGCACGGGAGAAATGGGGTTAATGACAGTGATGGAACCTTTGAGCCTGAGATACTAATGGGAGAGAGCAATGGCTTACTTGCAGGGGGAGGCTTTTCTCCGACTAGCGGAGGGACAATGTGCACCAAGTGAGTGGCAGAGTAGTGTGCAGAAAGAGAGATTGTCCAACCTGATGCTGTGAGTTTTCTAGAGAAGACAGAAGGCGAGCAGGTGAGGCAAAGATACCCAAATATTGACGGTGGAGCAAGATGGATGAGGTGAGATTTTCAGCACCAGGCTGCAGTTTCTTGACAGCATGAGTGGTTAGACAGAACTGTGAACACAAAGAGACAAGGTAAGTGAAAGACAAAAGATTAAAGGAAACACTAAAAGCATGTGGCCTGTTAGGCACACCCTACGACACACACATATACACACTGTGGCGAGATGTGGCTTTGGCGTGGTTGCAGAGGTGGATGAGACGCATCGGAGCTCCATCAGCTCATCACATCTCCCCAGTTCAAAGGACTGTGCCGGGACCTGGGGGTTGTTAAGTGTAGGATACAGCTGAAAAGCTGCGGCCGTGTGTAAGAAGTGACAGCCGAATAAAGAAGTGTTGAAAGAGTGAAGTATGTGGTTGGGTCCATCGTTACTGCTACACACACACAGATTCAAATCGAGACTAAATGGGAAGGAAAAAAAACCTGGAATTTTTAATTGATGTTCACAGGATCCTTCTAACAGAAAAAGCCTTTGACACCATTTATAATAAAATGAAGACCAGTGTCTGGTGTCCCCAACCCTTAATTTAATATTTTGCTTGTTTATTTTTATGATTTTGAGGAATTCTAGCCTTTTCTGTTGGAGTAATGTGTTGGAGTAATGAAATATTAAGAATTCCTTTCAACTCCTGAAAAACAGCCCCACACCATAATCACCAAACTTTACACTTGGCACAACACAGTCAGACATGTACCATGCCCTGGCAGCTGCCAAACTGAGACTCTGGACCGAGCAAAGATCCCGTGGAACTTCCAGATAATGTAGGACAAACTGGTGATGGCTAACTAACTGGACATAGTAGTGGTGGACAAATAGAAGAAGATGGTCGTAGTAATAGATGTAGGCATACCAATTTATAGTAACACCAGATAAAAGGAACATGAGAAGATGGAGAAAACCCAATGACTGAGAAAGGAGCTCAAGAAGATGTGATGGGTGTAGGCAACAGTGGTCCCCATGGTAATCTGACTGCATGGGGCAGTCACCTCCAAACTGGGATGTGGCTCCATCAATTCCCAGGTGCAACATCCAAGATCACTGTTGAGAAGTGTGCAATCCTAGGAACAGCAAAATACTGTGCATTACCCTCAAGCTCCCAGGCCTTTTATAGAGAACCTGAGACTGAAGAATACAGAGCGAGTAGGGAATTCTTTTCCTTTTGTATTTAGTCCACATTTTGTGTACACTGCCAAACTATAGCCAGCTGTACAATGAGTTCTGGGTAACCAGAGTTCTGGGTAACCATGTGTGTGTGTGTGTGTGTGTGTGTGTGTGTGTGTGTGTGTGTGTGTGTGTGTGTGTGTGTGTGTGTGTGTGTGTGTGTGTGTATGCATTTGGCTGTCGAGGTGATTAGGAGATGGGATGTAATTAAACAATATAGAGAATTTAGTGAACCACTAAGAAGCGAGGGTCTCTGGACAACCTGCTGGGCTTAAATCTACTAAAACACACACACACTGAGGCATACAGCACACTGCAACTTACACCATTGTTCAGTGAAAGCTGTCTGGCTTGAATTGTCATTATGTGTTGGTATTGTTGCTGCTATTGTTTAAGCCAGTAGGATTGTACTGAGTTCCTATGTATCTTGATGGCCATTATGCTGCTGTAGACGGGGCCATGTCAGATCAATCCAAGCGTAGGGGAAACAAAGAGACAACATAGCTTGGCTTGAACCGTGTGGTAATGGGCTGAGAAAAAGAATGGCAGTGAATATGAAAAAACTCAAATGCTGGAGCTGGATGGGCTGCATGGTTTCACTTGTATTCTACCTAGGATTGCAAGACCGTGTTGCAGAAAAGGAACAGGAGAGATGGGAGAAAGAAAGAAGAAAGCTGACTTTTGTTAATACTTCTACTGATCAGTGAGCTAAATTTGACAGCTTGCAGCTAAAATGAAGAGGGCTAAAAAGGAATCACATTTACTAAAATGCTATCATTAAACCATTTGCTATTGTGATTACCTTCTCTTTGAAATGTAACTACATTTGTATCCACAGGTTGTTGACCCAGTGTTCTGTGTTTCAAACCTTTTGAATCTTGTTAAATTCCTTTTTGATTTGGAGAAGTGAACCTATTTTCTGGATTTTATTATACTGGGCTTTCTTGTTTTAGTTCTTGTGACTAAAACTCTACAAATAGAAATTGTAGAGTTTGGTAATCCCTGGTAATTTCCCTGCAATATTATTAGAGGTCTCAAGTTTAGTTTTAAGTTACTTTAGGGTTATCAGTTTATGCTCCTGTTCCCTTGGTCTGGTCTCTATGTTTTGTTCCTTGGTATCCCCTCAGGTCTGTCATGTCTCTCTTCCTCTCTCTCTCTTATCCCAGTCATGTCTCTCACCCTCATGTCTCTCTCTCTCTCTCTCATCCCTTTCATGTCTCTGTGCTCTGTCTCCATGTCTTCTTTCCATTTTCATCCTTTGTATACCCCAGGCTGTCATGTGTTTCCATGTTTGTTTATCTTAGTGTCAAGCCTTCATGTGGCTGTGTGTGTGCAGCCTTAAAGGCCGCATTTTAAGGCCGATTACGTCACAGTGGCGCACCGAAGGCTGTCCCAATTCAAAGGCTGCTCGAAATGCGGCCCTCAAATGCGTCCTTCATTTCCCTGAATTTTAAGGCTGTGGCAGTGTAGACTTCGTGGTCCCATATATCCCACAATTCATAGCGCGACAGTCGGTGTGGATAATTCTGCCGCAGATGGGAGAAGCGGAGCAGCCGAAGAGTAAAGTAAGTACTGAATATTATGTCACTTATTTATGTGCAAATGTTTAATAATGAGGAACATTAAAACATTACTGTTGGCCACATGTCGGCGAAGTTATTTGCCATTAGCGATGTTTGTACGTTCAGCTTTTACTTGCTTTTAAAGCCTTTAAAATATAATAATACAATAGTCGACCTTAATCTTACAGAGAATGTGATGATTTTGTGGATAATCAAAGTCAGTCATATATCCACAAACACAACAAGCTTAAAGTCAGTGATGCTGCTCGGTTTGCAGTCCTGAATATCACGGCACAAGCAGGATTCACTGCACTGTTAATGTTAGCTATGTTATATTGCTGCCTCTGTTTGGTGGTGTCGAGCCAAACGGACTTTAACGTGTGTTTGAACGAGCTGACGGTTCACTCGACAAGCTGAAAGAAAGATGCTTCAATCACAGGAGTCACACATGTGTCCACTGTACCATCTGGGAACTCTTCTTGTTTAGCACTCGTAATAACACAAACACTAAATCCTCCTGTTTGTAGCAGTGTGTACACCTGAGACACCTGTCTGTCTGTCCTGCACTCTCTCTCTGTTTCTTTCTCTCTGATTGTGTAATAAAAGTATGAACATGTATTTATAAGTCACACTTGTGTTTGAATCCTGTAGCTTATCACACATTTGATTTCCATGTGTGACAACTGCAAGTGTCCAGAGTGAGGACAGACTGAGGGACCCACTGCTGCACATCATCTGTGAGGCTTTGCATCCCTGATGATCCACCAGGACAAACTCAGCAGTGTGTGAGGAAGAGGAGGAGGAAGAGCCAGCAGCAGCTGACAGATGGAGAGAATAGACAGACTGTTCCCTGTTTGTGAAGGACTGCTAGGAAAGTTTAAAATAACTAATTGTCTGTCCTGAATCTGCCTTATTAGGTAATGTTCAAATAATTTGATCATTCCAGTGTTTTCAGTGTGGGAGAAAGTACTCAGGGCCTTCAAGTTACACACTATGAAAGGCAGAAACAAGTGTAATATTCAGAAACCTAAAGTATGTATCAGCAGCAGAATGGAGCTAAAAATAAATGTTTGTTTCAGTTCTATGAAGCTTTGAGTATTTTGGATTAGTAGCACTGCTGTGTTTGTTGCATCATATTGCTGTAATTGTTTATATGCTTTATATATTCTGAGGTAAGCTGATCTATAGTGTTACATCATATTCTATAAGGATGTTATGTGTTTGTATACTTTCTGCCCAGTTTGACCCATTTAGCAGACGTCAGCCTGTTTAAGGCTCTGATATCTATTCTGTATGACTTAAAGCAGTTATGACATGGTCTGATTTTCTCACCCAATAAAGGAATGTTTCATATATCAGTCTACTCTTCATTTTATCAGAAACAGTTATCACAGCTCGTACATTTGACTTTTACACATATATGTAAGCATTGAGCCAAATGTAATAATGCCAATATACTGAAGGAACAACATTTGTCTCTTATATATGATACATCTATATATGCACTGTCAAAAATACTTGTCTTTGAGTGAAGATTTAAGGTGATAGGACATATAAATAGCTGCAACTTGAATCTTTACTGAAGCTCAGTATTTGAAACAGAGTTCACTCACATGTGCTGTACCAGTGTACCTGCACATGTGATGTGCAGGTACAATAGAAGTGATTTGATTTGAGAGTTCAAACTCACTGCTGTAATAGCTAATAATGATTAATATAATAACTATAATATTGGCCATATCATATTTACACTGACTTTAGTCTCATGAACAACATTAACTATTTGTTATTTACTAGCTAATCTTAAATGACTGTTCAGTACAGATATGAAGCCCAACAATCATGTTTTACAGTCCTGTGGTCTCAGCCTCAGATACTTATTAAATCACACAAAGCTCATGTAGAAACAAACAAACGAACAAAATATGTTCTCCTTCATTTCTGTCAACCACACTTTTCCAGCTATCATGGTTGCTATGCAACCTGGGCAGCGCGACGGAGGCCAGACCGTCCCATTTCACAAGCCTCACGCTTCCGGCCTTAGCGGTCTTTGAGTACGCGGCCCTTGAGGACCGTTGAGGCTGCGTATTTTAAGGCTGCAGACCCTGAATTGGGATACAGCCCTTGTCTGAGGCTTGGTGTGCGTGCTACTTCCTGTTTCATTTTGACAATCCCTTGTCTCTTGTGCATTGTGTGCGGTTTCGCTTCCCCTGTATTGTTATGCCTGATTTGTCCCTCTTGTGTTGCCATGTGTCTCCACTTTCCAAAATAATCCTCATGTGTATATATTAGAGATGGCACGATACCACTTTTTAATGTCCGATACCGATACCGATATCATAAATTTGGATATCTGCCGATACCGATATGAATCCGATATAGTGTGTTTTTTAATCAATAAAACGTTTTTTAAATATCTTGCTACATTTTGTATAAGTTTATATTCAAGTTTAAATAAATAACAACACTAAAGGTATTCTGTTATACCTGTATGTAAAAAATACACTGCGCCCAAAATATTTCATAGTTCAGCAACACTGATCAATCTAATAGAATTAGAATAGAATTCAACTTTATTGTCATTGCACATGCACAGGTACAGGGCAGTTTCGGTTTAATAAACTTAAACCTACTCCATCCTCCGTATTCTGGTATTTTAAAGAGTACTTAGGTTGCTTAATATTTCTGCTAACTAATAGGGTTGCAAACTCCCAGCAAAACAAAATAGGAAACCACCCCCCACCCTCCACCTCATGATGCTTAATTGATGTAATCAGATTTAATTTGATGCAGGGGGGGAAATGCACAGAAATAAATTATTTTTCAAGAATAATTAAATAGATTCAACATCTTTCTTCAACAGAATTGCAGAATTCACAGATGGTACTTTCCCAAAGGAAAAAGTACTATAGCTTAGGGTATATTAGACTTAACAGTTACTATATACAGTAATGGACTTCTATACATTTTACATCAGATTAAAACTTTGGGTGTAAGAGTCAGATAATTATTTATTAAAAGCTCGACATTTTAAATGAGAATAAGAAAGAAAAGTATGTCTTTGTGCCCCCTTTTCCCTGTTCATGCCCTATCGGCCCCCCTGGCTAAACTTTGCTAGATCCGCCCCTGCACAGTTACCAGCCGTCACCTATGTAGAAAAGGATCCTGGTGTAGAAAGTAATATTAAATATATCCTAACAACAGATTAACAAGCTTAAACGTGCTGCTGTTGTTCAGCCGCTGGTTTCCTCTTTCTGGTGAGAAGTGGGCAAAAAACAAAGAAGAGAGACGGACTCACGACAGAAAAGCCGATCAGCTGATCATTAAGCAGTTTGACAATTGAAGTAGCAGCAAGAGAGAGAGAGAGAGAGAGGCAGTTGCTCCGATTTAACGTGGGAATGCTTTACAGGCATTCAGAGATGAACTTACACACTTGCTTTACTTCTCTCTGGGAAAACTTCCTTGGAGATGAAATGCTGGTTTGGTAGCGAGGCTACAAATACACACAGCCGCTCTATCACGTGATGCATACTGCTGCAAGTGCTACGGTTATGAGCCGAGTTACGCCTTGTAGCAAGTTTTGTGAGGTGCTTTTTTGATATTTAATGGATCGGATTACATTTTTTATTTCTCGCCGATATCCGATCCAGTAATTTGGGTCAGTATCGGACCGATACGTAATATCGGATCGGTCCATCTCTAGTATATATACTGTATCAGTTCCCTTTTTCCTTCACAGGAATGTCAGTTCACCTCCCTCCATGTGTCTTGTCCTTGTTCCAGGTTTAATGTTCTATATTCTGAAGATTTTGTTTTGCCTAGTTCAGTAAAGTCTAAGTCTCCCTTTGCCTAGTTTGGTTTTTCACCCAGCCTAAATAAACGGCTGGCTTTTTGTTAAGTCCAATCTTGTCTCTACACGTCTGCATTTGACTCTTCTCTCCAACACAATCTGTGCATGACACATGAGACAGATCATGACACATGCATACAAACTTAATTATAATCTTAACTCTGAGCCGTTGTCCATTGACAATGTATCCAAGTGTACACACACACACACACACACACACACACACACACACACACACACACACACACACACACACACACACACACACAGTTACGGTTCAACGTGGGGGACTCAAGCGCAGGACTCCAGAATCAGTTGAACACAAGAATTTATTTACAGAGTTTACCCGATGTATATACAGGAAGTGCAGGGCAGTGCTATATACAACAATGTGGGGAACGGGGCTCCAGGGAAATCCAAAGGGGGGAATCACTCGTTCTCCAACTCTCCACACTCACGACCGCAGTTCCTTTCTCCACACTTGACACAAAGATTCACACAGGGAAGGTTATCCAGGAGGTCTGTATGTAGGCGAGGAAACAAGAATGAGTTACAACGTTCACAATAGACACTTGACTTAGCTTGAGCTGTAGCTTGACTCTCACTGACGCGTAGTAGACAACTATCCAGCGAAAACCAGCAGACTCCTCCTGGCTTAAACGCCGTTTGCCTTGATGGGCATCAGGTGTGTTCCCCTTCAGTGGGCGTGGGCCGAGGGTGTGAGCCCACAATGAGTTCTGCCCCAGCAACAGAGAGGAGGAGAGAGAGAGCAAGAGAGAGAGAAAAAGGTGGAAATGGCCGATCAGCGTCTTGCTGATCCCCCAGGCCATGACACACACATCGTATACAAGTGTACACACACGCACACGCACAGATTTATGAGTTGTTTTGCTCATTTCAATTTTAAATCAATTTCAATTTATTTAAACAGCGCCAAATCACAACAACAGTCACCTTGAGGTGCTTTATATTGTAAGTTAGTTATATAATGTTATATATGTAAGTTATATTGCAACCCAACTATCAGACGACACCTATGAGCAAGCACTTTGGCAACAGTGGGAAGGGAAAACTGCCTTTTAACAGGAAGAAACCTCCAGCAGAACCAGGCTCAGGGAGGGGCGGCCATCTGCTGCGGCCAGTTGGGGGGTGAGGGGAGGGAGACAAGACAAAAGGCATGTTGTGGAAGAAAGCCAGAGATGAATAATAACTCATAATTAAATTCCCCTTCACTCACTGTATATAAACACACAGTGAGTGAAGGGGTGAGAGAAGGAGAAACACTCAGTGCATCATGGGAAGCCCCCAGAAACCCAAGTATACTGAAGCATAACTAAGGAAGGATTGAAGGTCACCTGATCCTCATGTGTATATAGCCCTAATTATAAGCTTTGTGACAAAGGAATGTCTTCAGCCTAATCTTAAAAGTAGAGAGGGTATCTGTCTCTAGAAACCAATTTTGATTGTTGGGTTCTTTTCTTTATGTATTATTGTATGGTCTACCTTTCAATAAGGAGATAAGAAGACTGTTGTTGTGATTTGGCTTTGTATAAATAAAAATGAATTTAATTGAATTATGTCCAGCTGTGATGAGTCAACTGCATGAAGGATGCACTGGGATCACCCGGTGGCATCTAGAGCCACCCATTTAAGTTCAAGGTAGTCCGTAGGCCAGGGGCATAGATTGCCGTGGCTGTGGAGGTGGGAGGGGTGTGTGTGGAATAGGGAGCAGGGGGTGTAAGGTCAGCCGGATGGCTCTCCAGCTTAAGTTAGGGTGATGGGGGTATGTGGCGGGGTGTGGTCTGCGACTCTGCTTCAGAGAAGGGGTGGTGCAGTGAGTTCAAGGGGGCAGTGCCAAGGAGGCTGGCAGGGCAGCTGGGACCAGAGAGTGGAGAGCTAAGCACCAACAAGGTTGTTGGTGCGCTCCACAAGGAATTGTAGACATTGTAAATAAATTGCCACTGTCCTTGCAATATTGTGTGATCATTTGGTCATACTTGCAAAGTGTAAATATCTAGAGATAAGATGGGATACATTGCTGTGTCAGACAGAAAGACAGTTCCAATGATTTAATTAGAGAAATAATCACTAAAATATTAGAAAAATGATGTTGTCCTGATAGCCATTATTTATTTTTTCTCTGAGCCCCTACATTCACCCCCGACTCTGCTCATTTTCTGTCTCCCAGCCCAATTCCGCTATCCTTCTGTCCTTCACACATTCTCTGTATTCTCCTTTCCCACAGCCTTGAGTCTATGTGACCCCTGGTGTGTCTATTGTTCAAAAAGTGGGGCAAGATGGACCAGCCATCTCCTTATTGAACCAGTAGTTGGGAAAATGAGGCCATGCTTAATGCCAGTTATTGTGTGTGTGTGTGTGTGTGTGTGTGTGTGTGTGTGTGTGTGTGTGTGTGTGTGTGTGTGTGTGTGTGTGTGTGTGAGAGAGAGGGAGAGAGAGAGAGAGAGGGCGCATGAGCAGGCAATGAACGATATGCTGTTTAATTCTAATCCTATAAGGATATCCTGTCTATTAAAGGATTATGGGTAGAAAACATATGCACTGTCGCATAATCACAACATAACAGTCTGTAATGACATAACTATAGAATAATCTCTTAATAATATTTTAATAGTGCACTGCAATCAGTGTGAAATGTTCTCCATGTAGTAACTGAACATTACTACATAGAGAAAAATATCTAAGAATAACTAAAATAACTAAAAATAACTAAAGTATCTTGAATAAGACTGGCTTGGGTTGAGAGGACAAAGACAGTACAAAGGCATGCTTTGGAAGAGAGCCAGAGATGAATAAAAACTAATGATTAAATGGAGAGAGGTGTATGAACAGAGAGTGAGTGAAAAGAAGTGAATGAAGAAGAAACTCTACACAGTACATTACGGGAAGCTCCCAGCAGCCTAGACCTATTGCAGCATAACAAAGGGAGAATTCAGGGTCACCTGATTCAGTCCTAACTACCTAACTATATGTTTTGTCAAAAAGGAAAGTTAAGCTGAAGGTGATTCTACAGAAGAAGGGCCTGAAAGCTGAACCTCTCCCTCCCAGTCTACTTTTAAATACTCTGGGAACCACGAGTAAGCCCGCAGTCTGAGAGAGGAGTGCTCTAGTGGGCCGATAAAGTACTATGAGGTCTTTAAGATAAGATGGGGCCTGATTATTCAAGACTTTGTACATGAGGAGCAGGATTTTAAATTCAAATTCTGGATTTAACTGGGAACCAATGAAGAGCAGCCAAAACAAACACAGATATGAGTCAACTGTCAAAGGCCATAAGAAGATCAATGCTGTTTCTGTACTGTACTCTCCTTTCTAAAAGGAAAAAAGGACGGTTAGCGATAGAGGCCTATATTTAGCGAAAACAGGTGGGTCAAGAGATGGATTTTTAAATAGAGGCCTAATTGCTGCCACCTTAAACATTTGTGGTATGTATCCCAATAATAGATACATTGATCAGATTGCAGCATTAATCAATCATAGGACTTCTTTGAGCAGTTTTATCGGAATGGTGTCTAAGAGAGACACTGGTGGTTTGGAAGAAGTGATTACTGAAGTTGAAGTAGACATATATGCATATAGAGTGTGTATACACATGCAGTGGACCCAGGGGTGGGTCCATTTCATACATACTGTAATAGAAGAGTTACAGCTCTTTTTAATTTTGAATACTTAATCAGTGTTGCAAGAATAATGTGATAGTAATATCCTTGGATTAGCGTTATAAACAGAAGGCACAAGGATTTTTGCAGGATTATATCCCAAATGAAGGTCATTGTCTGTAAAGACAACTATCAAGCAAATCTTTACCAACTTAAAAAGCCTGAAAACAACATCAAGTTAGTGTAAGAAAATCCTTCACGTCAGTCAGCCTGTGTACATTTATGCTACACACACACATACACTCAACAAAAATATAAACGCAACACCTTTGTTACTGCTCCCATTCCCCATGGGATGGACGTAGAGACCTAAAATTCATTCCAGATACACAATATAACCATCCCTCCCAAACAGTGGTCACAAATCAGTCCAAATGTGTGGTAGTGGGCACATCTGCTATATTGAGATAATCCATCCCACCTCACAGGTGTGCCACATCAGGATGCTGATCTGACATCATGAGTAGTGCACAGGTGTACCTCAGACTGCCCACAACAAAAGGCCACCCTGGAATGTGCAGTTTTGTCTCACAGCAAAATGCCACAGATGCCACAAGCAATGAGGGAGTGTGCAATTGGCATGCTGACAGCAGGAATGTCAACCAGATCTGTCGCCCGTGCCTTTTTAATAATCATTAAAACCTTTATCATTTAAAAGCTTTTCTGAATTATTAATCACAGAAATCTATGATAAAGTATAAAAAACAAATCGTGCAACAAAAAAAGGAGGAGTCCACTGTGGGCGTGGTTTGTGGCTCATCTGCAGGGGTGGAGTGGACCAGTAGATTCAGAGGTGAACTGGCTGCTCCAGTTTGCATGCCAAATATCCATGGATATGATACTGCTGTCCAATGCATCCATTGGATGCATGTGTGATGGATAGAAAGCACAAAAGCATATAAGAAAGTACTTGTGTGAATGAAGAAAATAAGAATCAGACCATCTGCCGTCACATTACTCCAGTGTTAGCAGCCTAGTATAGTATAAAGTATACTTTATACTGTGGCACTGTTCAAGTGACCTCAGGCAAACATCAACTGTAACAGTTTTTAAAACTAAGCTGAAGACTCGGCTTTTCTGTCTTTTCTGTAAGCTTATGGAAACTGCTGATTTTTCTATTGGTTGCTGTTGGGTTAGTTCATGTAAACATTGTGAATGTATGTAGGAAGTTGGGTTCCTAAAATGTTCCTAAAATGTTTTAGGAACCTTTTTATTCTATTTTACTTTAGTGTGAATCACCTCAATTTTATATGTACTATAGAAGTCAAATTTATTGAATCAACACCAGTTCCTTTCATCTCCAGCTACTTGCAAAGGTGAAGCCATTCCTCTGTTTCAGAGACTTTGAGAGAGATATCCATCCCTTCATTTCATCTCATCTCGACTTTTGGAATAGTAAGTCTGTCATCAGTTAGCCGACTGCTGCTGGTCCAAAACGCTCCAGCACGGTTACTAACTGGCACACACAAACGAAACCACATATCTCCCAAACTAACATTCTTACACTGGCTGCCAGTGAGTTTTTAAATTGATTTTAAGATTTAATTATCTAATGCTCCTAGCTGCCGCAAGGTCCAGATTAAAGCACTGAGGAGACCAGGCCTTTGCTGTGACTGCTTCTAAATTGTGGGACAAATTGCTCCTTCACATCAGGACCTCCCCAGCATTGGACACTTTCAAGACCCATCTGAAAACCCACTTTTATTCTTTGGCTTTTAAATCAGAATGAGTTTGTACTGCTTTTATTTGTCTTATTTCTTACTCAAATCTTCCCATTTTATGCTTCTTTTCCTAAATAATATCAGGCATATTGTCTATATTATTATCTGTTTGGATGATCTTAAATGTACAGCATCTTGGTCAACAGTTGTTGTTTTAAATGTGCCATATAATTCATTTTGACTCTGACTACAAAAATGAATCATCATGAAGGTGTTTATCAGCTTGGTAAAATAAAACCTGGGTTTAACTGGGGCACATGAAAGGGAAGGTGTTTTGTGGCAGATGAACTGTACATAAAAATGTGCATGTTTTTAAAACACATAATGACTTGCTAACATGTGTCATTTCTTACAGGAAGAAAAAACCTTTGGATGTCAAAGAATCAAAAACTTGGCGAAACCTAGGTTAAAATAATGTAAAAATACCACAACAACTGGTCCCACATAAAAGTAAGTGCAGGTCGCGTTATCATTGCAGAAAGGATCAAATTACAGTTCAGCTGTGGATTTGTTTATTCTGTGATTTTTGAGGCCCCTTTTACTGATATATTCAACAAGTCAGCACAAAACATTTTGCAATCTGTGTGGTATTTCGGCAGGTTGAGCATCTTTTTGGAGGGAAAAGGGAGTGTGAAAGGAGGAGAGAGTAGAGCGAGCATTAAAATAATGTCAGGTGCGAGGGAGCGAAAACAGAGAGAAAGAGAAAACCAACCCAAGCAGCTGGTGTAATTACAGAGCGGCAAACACAGGGAGAATAAAGGGAGAGAAAAAACAAAAAAATGATATAAGATTGAATGCTGGGCTCCACCTCTTGCTGCCTCTGTGCAGCCCTCAACACCTGTCTACCAGCTGGACTAACTTCACTGGACCAGTTTGCTGTTTCTCTCTTAGTATTTTTAAACTTTTACATGCATTCTCTTAGAGTCCTGTATTTACGGCTCCAAGACTTATTCCCAGCACAACACAGCACATTACCTGGGCTGTAACATTAGCAGACCCTCAAAAGTTTGGAATAAAAACTTTTTTCTTTTTTTTTTAAATCTACAGCTTCTATAAACTATTACTGTCAGATGAATACAGGTTTTTATCATGAATATGGTATTTCAGATACCCTTCCGTTCTGGTAGAATATAACAAAGGATTTCCCCCTATTATTTTTTTCTTTCTTTTTTTTTTAAACACATCGTCACTGCAATGTCAAACACAAAGAAAGCTCAATAAACCAGGAATCCAGGATCAATCAGTGACGCCATTCCTGAGTTGCAGTTTCCAGAGGTTCCAGGTGTCGAGAGTGCCTACATGACTGAAACATGACCACTGCTCAAATCGGTTCATATGATGAAACATCACTGGCCCTAAGAATACTTAAAGAGAGATTTTTCATAGATTTTCCAGAGAGATAAAATGAGGAAGACTCTTGATGAAGCGGATATACTGGATCGCAGGTTGACCCAGGGCACTGCTCTGTGTCAGCGGTGGTCTTAAAATGTACTCCCAGTTTCTAGATGATACTTCCTTCAAGCAGTGGTACAGGAAGAAGCTCAGTCAACAGAAGTCAACATGATATACAGAACAAAGTTCCATCATATCTGCAGCCAACTACATTACACTACATTGCTCTCTCTCTCTCTCTCTCTCTCTCTCTCTCTCTCTATTTGCCTATTTGCACTACTCTGCCTGGTTTGCACTCAATGTCATTTACCCTTATATTGTATATTGTATAGCTTTCTTGTTATATGTAAAATTGTATTATATTATTTAATTTTTTTTACTTTAAAATATTTTACTTGCATTTTTAATCACTCTTATATTTAAATGTTCATTTTCTATTTTATCTAGGGATTGAGAGTAACGAAGTTTCTATTCTCTGTATGTCCTGTACATGTGGCAGAATTGACAATAAAGTTGACTTTGACTTTGACTTGACTTTGACTTTGACTCTCTCTCTCTCTCTCTCTCTCTCTCTCTCTCTCTATATATATATATATATATATATATATATATATATATATATATATATATATATATATAATATTATATTCATCTGTAAATTCTGCATGCTAATAATATCTAAACTTAAACTTAACTTAAACTTTCCCTCTGCTCTACATGTTCAGGTTTCAGATGTGGTCATTATGCTATCAGGGAATATACAAGTATAGGCTAAAATTGTGTTTGCAGTGGATCAAATACTTGTTAAGATTGATTCATTTGACCCCTTTAAAAGTCACTAATAAAGGCTTTGGAGCAGCACTCGTTTTGCTCTGCTTTTACCCACATGGGGGCAGCAGAGCATTTTGTAAAGACGACTAAACGTGATCAATTGTTAATGTTATTAAGGTGTTTATAGGAAACAGAAAAGGTTAATAAAATGAATAAATTGGATATTTGTATTTTTTTCTGTAGTAAGTAATCTCCAGCAAAGGTTTTGAAAAGCGTTTTCTCTCCTTTTAGGTGACTGTTGTTCGCAGTCCAACAAAACACATGGACCCTGATGTTCACATATAGCACAAGGTCTACATATTATAGATTATAGATAGATTATTGATGGATGATGGTATGCCGTGAAAATGTCTGATGCAATTGAGAAATGATTTTAGAGATTATATCAAGTTATATGTAACATTTGTTCCTCGCGTGATATAAAATATTTAAATACGTTTAGATGGACAAATCAATGAGCAGAGATAAAAACATACACAGCTCCAAGGACCGAGTTCATTTACTATATCTACCAATAGGTGTCGCACTCGCCACACGAGGCCGAACAGCCTTATGAATACGTCTGGTCAGGTGCTACAATCGGAGGCTCGTTGGTCTAGGGGTATGATTCTCGCTTTGGGTGCGAGAGGTCCCGGGTTCAAATCCCGGACGAGCCCTCTTTTCTTTTTATTTGTACATTTCCTTGTTTCTTCAGAAAAGCAGTGACTGGAAGCAATTACTGCATGATTTTTCTTTTCTAACATCTACATGTTAGAGCAAGTTATACATTTCTTTCCATGATTTCTTTTAAAGCATTGTGACCGTATGTGATTTAGTGGTTGCCTTGTTATAGCTGAACTCCTCAGCAGCTCAGAGAGACACAGTGTTCTGGTTCCTCTGACTGTATCTACCTCCAAAGAGCTTTAAAGGATATGCAGAGGTAAAAAAGCCCACATGGGCTTTGCATTTGTTGTACTGTATGTAGTTTCTGTGTGCTTCTGTTTTGTATTTTCCATTAACCAAACCTTAGATGGTTTCCCCTCCCTGATTCTGGTTCTGCCACATTGCCTTCCTGTTGTACAGAAGATCTTGTTTCCCACCTTCTGCATCTGAATGCTGGGATGCTCTCCAAAACTGAAGGGTCTTCACCTCATATAAAGCAACTGCGACTGTTGTAAATTATATAAATAAAATTGAACTGAAGTGAACTGAATAACCTCAGACAAAACTTTCCTTAAAATAAAACCTTTATTATATAAAAATGCTTTTGATACAAAAAATGTCACAAGGGTAAATTACGCAAAGCATTCTTAGCAGAGACAACAAGTACAGGGTTTTACTGACACAGTGGTTTGAGGCAGGGCCTATAGCCCTCAACATAAATGTGTTGTGCTGCTAAAAAAGCACCCAACTTCAGCTACCTAAGCTGGAAATCTATTTTAGCTGTAATGTCACCTGACTGGAGATAATTTAATCAGGCAACAGGAACAAAGCTTACTCCAAGACCATGCAATTCCTGACCTTTACAAAGTGCTGCCAAACTGCACTTCCCTCTAACTCATCTAACACAGGTGAACTTCTTCCAGGCACAAAGGGGCAACAAAGGACACTTTCACCTTGATGACTGCTAAAAGAAGCACTTTTCTGACCCACTATCTGTCTTTGAACTTGAAAATGGTTAATTCTCGTGCCAATCTATAGTCTTTACGGTAACAGTGCCAAATATTCCTATAGGGAGTGAATAAAGTTGTGCCCTCTGGATCAGCATGAAATATCGTTGGAGAAAATTCTTTCTTTGAAGCAGGACACAACCAAATTAAAACAGGTCATTCGTAAGTTTAAAATTGTTCATTCTTTTAGGAGCATGATCACCAGCTGTTACTACGACATCAATTTCTTGTATGTAACGAGCAAAGATTAATGGGTCAGCAAAGTCTCGAGATTTCATCCTCAGTGGACTACTAATAGACAACTTCTTCAAAATCTCTCCAGTAGTTATTATCTTACAAAATGTGGCAAAGCTCAGAGGCCAGAAAGTTTGTCTAACCTGAGGCAACTGCTACCTTTGGTTTAATTTAATCCAATTTAATTACATTTTATTTATACAGTTCCATATTAAAGCAACAGTTGCCTCGAGGTGCTCGGGATTACTCAGAATGCTTCAAACTGTGTGTGTTAGACTCACAGCATCTAAACCATCCTTCAAGCTCAGGTTATGCAGTGATGAGTTCATTGTACGAAAACCCGCAAAAGACTTTGTGGGGAGATCAGGGAAGAGTCATCTGAAGCATGGAGGTTTTCAACCTTTTAACCTCCTTCCAAAAATAACTCCTTCAAACCAAACATTTCAACTGACACAGAGACATACATAATGATCTACATACAAAGTACAAAGAACAAACATGGCTATAAGAATAATTTGCTATTAACTGTAAAGTAGCTTCACGATCTACTGTCAGTATAAGAGTGGCAATTTTGGCCTTTCTGTGTAATGATAGTAACTGATATCGTATGTACACAATAGCAGCAAACATATTTTTGGTAAACAGGATGATGAGAATACAGAAAAAGTGATGGAAGAGGTTCTTAGTTACACCAAAAAGCATTAATTTCTCATAACTCAATCACTGACTTCATTACACATATTTACAATAGCTTTACATGTTGGCATTCGTCTGGTGTTTGCAGGCAGGCGGTGACTTTACTCAATGAAGAGACTGTTAGCAGTCGCTTTGTTGACTGGAGAAGGCTCTACTTCTTCACAAGGCACAGGGCTCAGCTATGGAGGATTGAAAGTTTGGAATGGAGGAACACAATGTGGGAAAAGAAGCAGACTTGACCTCTGTGATCATCCACTCATATTATAAATCAGTCATCAGATTTTTCCAATTCACCTAGCAAGCCTTCACATGCCTGTATGCTCCTGTATATTCATTCATCCTTCATTCACACACTCACTCACTCCACTGTCCTTTGTTTTCTGTCAAGCTGGGGATCACCCACTATGAATAAAGTATGAAAAACATTTCCATTATTTGTTGTTTGTTTTTTTTGTTTTGTTCATGTGATTTTTAACACTACAGTATATACAGTCCTGCTGACACAGATGCTGTGAGGAAGGACAAGACAGATCTGTGAAGATTGGGGGAGATGAGGTGGTGGTCTTTTGGATGCACTGGATCTGTGGTTTTCACACTCAATTGGTGAGGTCACTGCATGCTGAAGAGGAAGTAGCATGAGAAATCAGGATCCTTTTTGGACTGATGGAAACCCAAAACCGGCCCAGCACAGGAAGGTTTCTTCATTCCATGGAATGAAAGTTAAAGAGGGAATGCCCTGAGGCATGGCAGGGACAGCCTTGAACCTTCAACCTGTTCCATGAGAGTGAATGTTCAAGCAGGGCATTTGGAAGATTAGACAATGGCCACCCTGAGAACTCCTGGATGACTGGAATGATAAAAGGACCAATAAGGCACTTGAGCCTAATCAGCTGATATGAAGCTCTCGTAGCTAGCTGACTTCATCCCTTTCTTTCTCACAGGGGTCCCAGGCTGTTGAGGGTCATGAAGAGTCAGTGCAGGGAGAGGGAGGAGGGGGACATAGGTGGAAGTAGGAACGCTCTGTAGAAGGGGATGGAGGGCAGCTTTCCTCAGCTGACATGTACTGGGATCGGGGCGTGGGGGGTGGAGGGTATGGGTCAGAGTCTGAGTTGAGGTCCATGTAGTACTTGTGTTTGGTTTGGCTGCCATGGCCAGAGCCCTTCCAGCGACCCACTGACAGCCCCAGCCCAGCCGGCGGGTGGTGGGGAGTGTAGTCGCTGTCGCAAACATCGGTACTGCAGGGAGTGGTAGGTGGGACGGTGCCACGGACCGGGTTATAGGGTCTGAAGGAGAGATGACACAAACTTAGTTTTCATTGCAGTTTACATACAATTAATCTTTGTTTACATCATAATAACCGAAAAAAGTAAAAAAAAAAAAGATCGCAAAATCAACAGCAGGAGATGTGAACGTCTCCTGCTGAGGAGGAAGTCCAAAGCCCAGTAAAATAATTACAGTGTCATAAAGTTTGCAAGTGTCTGGTAAACACACACATGACAGACACTTGCATCTCTGGCATGTGTGTGCTTGGAGATAGGCAATGATAAGACTGTATGACCTATATGATCTGGTGGTAGATGGACTGTTGGAAGAGTAGAAGATCTCTGTGTTGTAGAGAGAGCGGTCAGTGGCTGGAGAGGGAGGAGGATTCAGGATCTACAAAACAGAACAAAAATCTGTAAGTAAACCGGAAAGTAAACCATAAACAGCCTGTGCACTGTGTGTGTGTGTGTACCTGAGGATAGAAGGCTCCCTTTGTAGATGAAGAGCTGCTGGATGAAGCTCCAGTCACATGATTTCTATCATAAAGAGGAGCTCCACTGCTGCTGCTGCCCATCAGACTGACAGAACTCATCATGGACTTCCCACAGGAGATACCTGCACACAATAGTTTACAGGTATTATTAACACCTGTGCTGATAAGTAGCAGTGTAACCATAGCACTGCTGCTGTGTGCTCCAGCTTACCTTGATAGGTACCATGCTGAGAACCGCTGGGGGTGATGAAGTTGAGAGGTACATGGGGTGTCCCGCTGATGTACTCATGAGGAAAAGTCCCACTGGGGCCTTTGTATCGTCGACACACCACACGCTGGCAGACAAAATAAGCTCCCCCGATGATGAAGACGAGCAGGATGATGGCAATAACTGGGCCGATAGTGTTGGGCCCAGTGCTAGGGATGCCACTGGAGGGAGGTGACACATGCTCTGAACATGGACAAGAAAAAAAGAATACAGTGTAAGACGGGAAGTTTACCAGAGAATATACAGCCATGTTTCTGCAGTTTGAATATCTCAGTGTTTTTACCGCAGGCGAGCTCATCTGATCCATCAGGACAGTCGGAGTAATTGTCACACTGTTGTTTCTTTGTGATACATTGATTGTCACCACAGCGGAACTGGTTGGGAGGGCAGATAGCTGGAGTAGAAGAGGAAACGTAGCAAGATGTTTCAATGGCATTTTTTTGTTTAAAAAAACAATAAAACCAAAAGCTGTCGCATTTATGTACATTTTATACGCAACAGGAAGAAGAACGATGGAAAATTATATGCCAGTGATTGGAAATTTTCTTTGTTTAGACCGAGCATGGGGGGAACTGTTACTGAATGCAACACAAATATGAGGTGGACAAGATAGCAGAACACATACGTGGAACCTCTGCAAATATTTCTGTTGCAAACAGACAAATCCAGCCATAGCAGTGGAGAATCAACAAAAGAAGGGTGACGTTTCAAAAAGTAGGTGGGTTGGTTTTGTGACTAAGGAGACCCAGGGAAGATGCTCTTTATATATTCTATGAATGATCAGATCGATGAAAATAAACACACTGAGAGCTCCAAGACAGACACGAACAGTGTCGCTGACTTATTGTTTTTATCTATGCAACTGAAATTTCAGCAGTTTAAAAAACCGCAGACATCTTTAAGCGGCAGTTGTGAGCCTGTATGAAAATGTGAAAAATGGCTGTTTGGTGCTGGCGCTACTCATTAGACCAAACACAACAATGCAAGACTACAAGGAGTCACTTTAGTAACTGGCTGTTTTTGTTGGTCAGGCTTCTGTGGCTGTAAATGCAATAGTCTTCTATTCTCCCTGTAGTTTAATTTAAACACAATCTGCATTAAGAGGAGCCAATAATGCTCCAAGCACGCACTTGGCAAGAATGGTAAGGAAAAACTCTTAACAGGAAGAAACCTCCAGCTCAACCAGGCTCACACATGGAGAGCCAACTGATGTGAACAGTTGGGGGTGAGGTTAAAGAGAAGACAGCAGAGGGAGGTAAGGTCACAAGATCCAGCCCTAACTATATACTCTATCAAAAAGGACGTTTTTATAAAACAGTTTTTGAAAAGCAGAAACTTTTTAGAAAGAAGTGCACTATTTGGTCAGTACAGTCCTATGGGTTCTTTAACATTATAACTATATACACTGATAGAGCTTTAGAGGACGTAGAGAGGATGATTTTTTAACCCCACGACAATTCTGGTCCTAATGAGGAAAAAATGACTTAGAAACTTCGTATAAAGAGTATTTATACATTTCATAACTGTAAGGGTTTATCTTACAATAGAAAGTGCTTCGAGGCAACTGCTGTTTTGATTTGGTGCTATGACTCATAGGTAAACTCAGGCTATTATTTGTTTAGTAGAAATATCAAGCATCCTAAAGAACACTGAAAGTAAAACCTAATTTATCAGTCACAAAACTTCCATGCATAATGCTGCAAACATCTGTGCCTGAGTTGAGCGTGTAAACCTACTTTCACAGTCCTGCTCATCAGAGTGATCAGCACAGTCCAATTCACCATTGCAGCGTCTTTGAGCATCAATGCAGCCTCCTTTGTCACATCGGAACTGGTATGTAGAACAGATGGGACAGTTGTCTTCATCACTGCCATCTTCACATTCTGGAAAGCCGTCGCAACGCCAGGCCATTGGAATGCAATCAATCTCCCCTGTGGAGCAGGTGAATTGCTCTGTTGAGCAGGTAGGCGGCTCTGAGAAAAAACAGAGAAGACAACATATAAGGAAGAGAATGAAGCAGAGAGACAAGTCACAATTATCTGTGGAAGGGAGAAGCACTGAACTTTAGATTAGACCCTTCAGACTAAGAGGGACAAAACCTAAACAACAGGAGTGAACATGCATGCAAATGTATATACAGTGTATGTACAGTGTGTCATTAGACATTTAAACATTCCTATAAATAACCTCTGTCACTGTTAGAGTAATTACAACCAGCATTGCTTCCTCTCTGCTGCCTGTATTAATCTGTTGTGCAACAGTATAACTAAAACACAAAGAGTTATTGAATTGGAGTTGTAGAAGAAAAAGCCTTGAATGTCCTTGTACTTCTGAAACTCAATCAGATATGCAGGTCGGACATGTCTGCTTCTCTGAATTCTCCACCCAGAAATGAAAAGGCACCTGAGTGCTGTTACTGTGTTGCTCACCTCCACAGTGCAGCAGGTCCTGCAGCAACACCAGGTGCATGGGACAGGAGCAGCGAGGTGTTCCATCACCCTTAGCAATGCAGATGTGAGAACAGCCCCCATTGTCACGAGAACATGGGTGGGACGCTGTAGAAAGAAAAACAGCCATTGATACAAAGGCCAAACCATAAAGCCACACTAATATAGCTAATAGTTCTGTGGGAAAGATCTGTACCAAACTCCTGTGGGTCGATCTCTTCCACAGCGTGGATGGAGGTAAGGTATGATATCCGTCCCTGTATGCGTGTGCGCCCATCTCCAGTAAGTTTGTCCACCCTTTCAATCATCTGCTGCTGACGGTCAATCCAGTACAGATGGTCACCCAGCACTGTCAGCCCCATAGGCTGGAGAATGTTTGAGTCCTGTAGGACAATGCGATTTGCTCCTGGGATAGATGCAATGATATAATAAGAACAAGAAAATAGTTTTTCCTGGTGATGATAATTGAGAGTTTGTAAAATCCAACAACCCTACGTTGTTTTTTCCTCACTTCTCTAAATAAAAATATTGATTAACGACAACTCATTGCCACCAAACTAAATGTGTCAGTGTCTCTGGTGGACAACCTCAGGGATGGGAACAGTAAGCTTGGAGTAATAACCACTTATGTGATATATTTGAGCAATGTAAATGAAGCCTATGCATAAGTTCAATAAGGAACATCTGTAATCATTCATCTGCCTGCTTTCCTGGGTGTTCATCTGCTTTTCTGTTGTAAACACAACTACTGCATTCCCACGCCGTCAATCACAATACTGACAACATTACTCTACTCGCCCGCCTTGTGTGAGGCAATGGCGCATGGTTTAAATCTGTGCTCTCCCTCATTCTCCCTTTCTGACTTTTCGTGCATCCCCATCTGCACCTCAGACACCTCAGCCAGCGCACTATCCAAGCCTCAGTCTTCATCTTCACCACCACCAGCGTCTACACTCCAAGGGGCCCTGTCCTAAATCTGATCATCACTGGGATTTTGTTTTGCCATGATGGGTCATCTGGGTCTAATTGCCAAATACATGAATTTCTCTATCTCAATAAATCTTGTTCACTACTTCCAAATGATCTCTCCTTGTTTCATATTTGTTCATATTTCTATTTTATTTTCAATATTTACTGTGAGGCAATATTTGAGTCATATTCTGGCACTGTTCTTTGTTTTATCCAAATGTGTATGAAAACATTTCTTTCATATAAATTACTTCTTTTTATGGTGACTCACCTGTCAGGTCACTGCTCTCAATGCGTTTAAGGTCAGCATCAACCCAGAATAGTTTTCCCAGCTTATTGTCGAGTGCCAGAGCTACTGGTCTGATGAGACCAGTGGTGAACAAAGACTCCCTCTCTGTCCCATCCAAACTGGCACCTTCAATCTTAGCTGAGCGCTCCTGCACTGTGGTGAAATACATGTACCTGTAGAAGTGGACATGTGTCAGCAGGGTACAACTCAAGTTTATTAATAAAGCACCTTTGACGGACCTGAAGTCTCAAAGCACTATATAGCAAAATAAAAAAAAAATAGGGATAATCACAATAAATTGTAATAAAAATAGTTAATACTGATATAAAAACAAGGTTAAACAGAATAAAATAGAATAAAAGAAAACTGATCATTTAAAACAGTTAAAATGAATTTAAGCAGTGTACAGAGGAAGCTAAATAAACTTGGAGTTGGAAACTCGTCCAACTTCCAAAGTGCTAAAGACTGAAAGGCTCTATTCCCTCACTCTTCATTGTCATACGAGGAAAAGCCAATTGATTCTGAGCTTGCAACTGAAGACTGCGAGCAGCATTGTGTTGGAAGGAAATGTAAGAGTGGACTTAGTAAAAAGTGGCAGAATTCTGCCCATGGCATTTTGTATAGCCAGGAGGTGAGAAAGAGGTGATTTATCTAAGCTGGTAAACAGAACCGCGGAGTTACAAATGCAAGAGCAATTTTCTCCTGTTCAACCAAAAAACTACAGCTCTCAATTTAGAAAATCTCCTTAATTGGAAAAGGAGTATGCAACAAATGTCACATGCAAGTCAAAGCCCAAAGAGGAACCAAATATTATATTACATTATATAACCAAAATTATGACTGGTGGACTTTCCTTGGCTGATTTGTGAATGTAGTTCGGGAAGAACAATAATCATGGTCTCCTGGTCTTTTAAAAACGAGACTGAAAATGCCCCAAATCAGCAATTTGCATGATAAAACTCTGAATTGACTTTACAGAACTTTTTCTTAAAATTTGCTTATAAACAGCATGTTTGAAATAGCCTGCCAACAGAAATGGCATGAAAATGAGCATTTTTGAGTCACCATTTTCCTCTGTAACTGATGATTAAATGCAGAGAGGTGTACTGTCTATAATGGAAATGGTCCTAGCGTGGAAGCCTGTAGGACTCCATAATTAACGTGTGTGTTAAGAGGACTCTCATCTCTCAGGACTTTCATTCATTGTATTATGAAGCACTTTGTGATTTTCATCTGTGAAAAGCGCTACATAAATACATTTTACTTACTTACTTACTTACTCCATTTACATGGTGGAGTCTATTACATAGATATGATTAAAACCACTGAAGGACCGTTGACACCCACAGCATGCTCTACTCGCTGTAATAAATTATTATGGTCAACAGCACTGAACGCTGCCCTGAGGTTTATAGCAGGACAAGCACAGGTGTACTGTGATGAGCTCTGAAACCTGACGGAAGCTCTTCAAATAAACTCTTTCTCTACAGATGATTAGTTAGCTCCTTTACAACCACTCTTTCAATCATTTATGAGATAAAAACAATATTGGAGATTAGCTTATAATTAGTTAAGATAACTGTCAAGTGATGGCTTTTAAGTAATGGTTTAACCTCTGCCAGCTAGAACCATCAATCTTTCCAACTGAGCTTAGTAGAGTCACTGTCACAAAAATGAGCTTACCCTTTCTCAGCATTGACCACAATGGCCCTTGGCTTGTCTGTGTCATCCTTGATGACCACGCCCACAGTGTGACCATCCATCCTCTTGACGTTGATGGTGTTGGTTGTCTCACAGGTCCAGTAGATGTTCCGACTATAGGCATCCAGGCTCAGGTCATGAAGCTGGTTGTCCACTGGTTGAGCAGTGCTGCTCACTATCATTGACGACTGAAAACAAACACAGTAAGGTCATAAGGTCAACATTTGACCTGTTCTGACATTCACTTTGAGTCACATGAAGCATGAAAATAATATAATAAAAAGGTCTTAATCATGATTCTATTCTAATTTCTAAGTCAATGTTTATTTATCCTTTTTTCCACAAAAACAGCCAATGGTGTCAAATGCTGTGAGTATGTGTTTTAAGAGGGTGATGTGGATGTACCATGGCCCCATCATCTCTGGCTCTGCGTATATTCTGTCGCCCATCGAGCCAGTAAACCAGTCGTTCCACCGGGTCATAGCTGACAGCTCGAACATTTCTCATTACATGGATAGGAAGGATGATGTCGGGACTCTGCTCTCCTAAAACCATTCTGCTGATACTAGCCTTTTGACTGAAGAGCAGGAAACTTGAAGGAGCTGCAGACAGAGAAACAACAGAGAGGGGTGTGGGATTAACAGGGTGAACAAATGTAGAGAAAGGGTGTGCCTGGTGAAAAGACTCCATGTTCTCTCTGGCAAAAGAAAGCCAAAGTTTTCTCACACTCACACACACACACACACACTAGAGGAGCTACACTCATGGGAAACAACTAAAGTATGTTGGCTTTCACAGTCTTTCTGTTGGCTGTTGAGAAAGAAGCGGCCGAGGTTTATCGTTTTACTTTCAGTCATTTCTGTTCCATTTGTCCTAACTGTAGACGCATAGTCGTATAACACCAGCAACTATTTTAATGATCATATTTTTCATTGACACTCTGTTCAAGCCACTAGCCTGCACTCTCTCTTACTTGTGTATATGTGTGATTCCCATCAGCTGTACTTACAGCTACAGTTTCGTCCATCTGGGTTCAAGGTGTAGTGGGAGGCACACCGGCACTGGGCACCAGCAGGAGTGGCCAGGCAGAGGTGGGCACAGTTGCCGTTGTTGTGTGTGCACTCATTAGTGCCATCCTGGCGAGAAGAGTGGAAGACCAGGATGTCTAGCATCAGCTCAAGCTGGCCCTGAGGAAACAGTGTGTTAAAGCTCAGCAGTTTCAGATGGAATATGAAAGGACCAACAACAAGTTAGCAGTGCCAAAAAACAAATACACTAGTTAAATGCACAACAGTAAAAATGAGATTACATTTCCTTATTAGGAATACAAAAACATGTTATGGTCTTAAAATGAGCCGTGTCCAAGTATATGCAGGTCATTTGGAAAAAAAAACAAAACAACTGAGCACAAATTAGCAATCCAGTTGTTAAACATATGATTGAAACTTGGTATAATGTGGGAAAATATTTAAAAGAAATAGAAAGTATCTAGTGAGAAGATTTTAAAGTACAACCATGGAATAGAACAGAATAGAATATAATAGAACAGCTCTAAACATGAGGTTATTTGAGAAGGCTTGTGGATGTGGAAAGTGGACTGGCTTAGTTTGATGTAAACTGTGGCTTTGAATAAATGGGTCAGAGTGTTGTTTAGTTTCTTTTCATTCCAGTTGTTTGGTTCTTGTCTGTTTGTGTTGTCTTGGTTATATAATAAATTGTTATATTAATGTAAAAAATGAACACATTGTTTAGATAATTAAAGTGGTTTCATACCTGCAGCACCACAGTACGGTTGTATCCGCTGCGTTTGTCTGCACGTTCAATGCTACGCAGGTTAAAATCAGTCCAATAGATAAAATCGCGGTACTGTGTGAGACCAAAGGGATGAGGGAGGTCATCTACTATGATCTCTCTCTGAAGGCCTGCAGAAGATATTGAATTGGGACAACACAGGAAAACTCATAAAAGCCCTAAAATCAATACTTTTTTCTTTTTGCTGTAAGAATTTCTTGTGTAAATTTACCAAGCAGCCTTATGGATTAGACAGGAAAAAACTAACAGACTATAAGACAAATTCTTTAGTTTGCAATGTGCCTAAGGGAATTACATACATATAATTGTATGTATGTATCTGTATATTGGTATTACACTCTCCACTGGCCCTGAAGATGAAGTGAAACTTTCTGTGCATATACAAAAGCATTTTACTCTGTGCAATATCCCACAAAGTCTGTAGCAGCCACTGGAATTCAGTGGCTGCCAACCAAAAAAAATTGTCTAGAAAAAGCTAGTGATTAATCTTTTGCTTTTAAAATTACTAACACATAAACAATTGTAAAGTTGTGTCCAGCAGGCTCTAAAAATACAATTCTGAATATGAGGAGGAAAACAAATTGATGAGTTGACCCATTCAACAAGTATTGGAAAATATGGTCATTTTCTTAATTCCTGGTCACTCCACAGTTCTGCCACTTTCGCCTTCTGTCTTTGCAAGTTTTCTAGTGAAGCACTGCCAAGTGTTTAGGACGAAACCCACACAGGCACAGTGCAAACATGCAAACTACACATAAAAAGGCCTTAGGTAACACTGATATTTAAACAAGGCATTTTCTTGGCAACTGTGCTACTTTGCTAGTTTCCCCCTGGTCTGCCCCACCCTCAACAGTTTCTTTTGTTGTACTCGTGTTCCTACTAGATCGTCTATCTAACTTTATGGACTGGTTTTTGGACTTTGCTTGCCTCATTGCTGCTACAGTGTATTTTTGCTGACTATTGAAAGTTTAAGTCCTCTTTCCCGTGAATCATTACCATGGTAAGTTCTTGGTGTGTGTTTTCAAACCTTGCATGTTGGTGCTTTCAATCATGCATGTGTCTAGGTCAGTCCAGTAGAGACGATGGTCTACATAGTCAATGGTCAGTCCATTGGCACGGCCCACTTTATCCACCAAGGTTGTGATGGTGCTGCCATCCATGTAGGCTCTGGCTATGCGTGGCCGACCTCCCCACTCTGTCCAGTACATGTAGCTGCAGACAGAAAGAACTCTTATGCCTTGTGATACACATGACCAAGGTAATCACATCTGAACGTAAAAGGATGTAAAAGCTTTTGGTGGTTTTATTAAAATCTGTTTCTTTTTGTTTTTTGGGTACATTATTTATCTAACTGGCTAATCTAATCCAAACAGGGAACACGCTTCCACTTTAAGAAGACAACTTTGTTTTTCCTGTTATCAATATTTGATCATGGAATGACATCAGCTGGCTCCAGGCAAGTGTGTTGAAAGGTCTGGCCCATGACAGCATGAAGCCATCACCAAGTGTGTAGCAACTTGGCATGCTGACACACGTACTTAACAATCAAACAGAAAGACTCACACAGGCACATCAGTATGTTTTGGGGTGATCTGCATACAATGTAATAATGCAAGGTTTGTTAATAAACAGGTTTAACAGCACCATCCCTCACAAACTGAAGGTAACTGAGGAGAAGGCAGTGGGATGCAAATGTTGTTTTATTTGACTGTCCATTTGTTTGATGACATACATTCGTCTCACACACATATTCATTAATAAAATGTAGAAAATCAAATGACAGACTTTTCTGCAGATTGTATAGATAGATAGATAGGCCACAGGCACCTGGTAACGCCCCTGTACTATGAAATAGTGGAGGAATTTTTATATCCACAGCAGTGAACTGGGCCAATATATCAGGTATTTTTAAAACTGTATGGTCTTACCCATTGGCTGGGTCCAGTGCTAGTGATCGTGGGTTGTCCAATGATCGAGGATTGTCAAGATCCTTACAGACCAGAACCTGTCGATACTGGCCATCCAACCGAGCCACTTCAATGCGGTTAGTGCCTGTATCTGCCCAGTAAATGTTGTGACCCATCCAGTCAACTGCCATGCCTTCTGGGTAGTCCAGCCCAAACTCTATAATGTGTTCTACAGAGCTGCCATTCATGTAGGCTCTGCTGATTGTCTGGCAGGAAAACGAGCGGAGAGCAAAGTAAGAGATAGACAACAGGAAAGAAAAAGAGCAAATTCTCCTTTAACTGATAGAAGTGAAGAATTCCCAGTTTCTCTTAATCTGATGCAAAAAAAAAACCTAACACATCAGGACATTTCTGTTGCAAAACATACCTTTGCCTGTATGTCTGTCCAATATATTCTTCTTTCATAGACGTAAACATCAAGAGCAGAGGCCTCTTTAACTCCTGTCACAGGAATGACCACATCATTGCTGTTGGTACCTAAAGAAATACTCCTGATGTTGTCCCTGAGGAGAAAACAACACAAAAGAATCCCTAAAATTCCCGTGCAAGTTACATTCTCACCTTCAAGGCTGATGGTGAAACAAGCCCGAGGTCAAAGTCTTCCAAGGTCAAGTCAAGTCCAAGGTGACAAAAGTTAAAAATCAAACAACGAAAGAATGAAACAAAATAAAACTTCAAACTTATGTCCTACTGTTGTTCAAGGTGCACTACAACAGTATGAAACTCCTATTTCTCAGGTTTGTGACATTTGTGACATTTACAAAAACACGAGATAATAAAATGCGAGAGTATAAATGTGGGGTGCATTTAGACAATTATAGAACCTGGTAAGGACCAGATGATTTTTTTATTGTGCCCTGATACATAAAAAATTAGTACTCAGTATTGTGTTCACCGTCTCTAATTCAGGCCACCAAACAGTCCACTACCATTTGATACAGTGAAACGTCCTCCCCACTGATGCATGCATGTTGTGATAGCTGCTCTAGCCTCACTGTGTTAGAGCCATTTGTTAATACTAAAACTATAAAAAGTAAGAGGTTACAGTTGGACAGTGCTTAACAGTGTAGGAAAAGATGAAAGAAATTTGACGGCTGCAATACAGCAAATCTTCAGAACCCCCCCAGCAAAAAAACCTTATGACACTTCAGGGGAAAAAAGAAAAAAATCAGCTGAATTTGTTTGAAACCAAATACTGTAGCATGAGGTCTGCACAGACTGCCAAGAAGTAGCCACTTTAGTCCTCCTTCAGATGGCGCATTCAGGCACACTACTGAGTGTGGTTCACCCTCATTTTGAAAGCACTCGCATTCCAAGACACAGTGAAGTTAGACGTATAAAAACAGAATAAAACAGATCTGAAGCATTAAAATAAACTGCATCCATTGTGTAGACAGCTGGATTGATTTAAACTGACGTGTATCTCTTCCTTCAAATACAGAAAAGAATGAAAAATGCAGCTGTTATAAGCTTGTATAATCAGAATTACTGACACAGATTGACACACAGCAAAGTCAAAGCACCTACTAGACTAAATCATGTCTGAGATAGCAGACACTTTCTCAGGACTGAAGCCTAAACCCAAACTGAAGTACTACAGTCAGGTAAGGAGAATGCTAATCCCCTATGCCATTCATGTTTGTGAGCTTTTCCTGTTTTTTTTGTCATTTGTTTTTGACATAATAATAACAGAATGACTGTAATATGCACCAGTTACAGATAACAAGAGCAGCAGGGCATTTCATGCTATTGATTGAAAGGCAGACAGACCTATTAGTGAAGAGCAGGAAGGCTTCGGGCACCACACAGGTCTGGAGGTCTGAGAGGAGCTCCATCCCCATTGGACAGGCACAGCTGACAGCCTGCTGACGCCAGAAACACAGATGGCTACATCCACCATTATCACCAGCACATCCATTTGTACCTAAAAGAAAAAAACGTTTTTTTATATGCCATTTGATTTTTTTTTTTCTAAGTTCCGCTTTGTTGCTGCATGTACAGAACTCAGAGGAAAATAAGCTTACTCACCAAAGGTCTCTGTCACTTTAGTTGCCTTCAGCCCCATTAAATCTGGCAGCTGATCGATAATGATCTCTCGTACAGCTGTGGTTTTGTGGACCCTCTCAATGCTCCGTCTCTGCCAGTCAGTCCAGTAGATATAATCCCCCAATAGAGTAAAACCAAAGATATGAGGCAGCTTGTCCTCTAGTAGAGTCTGTCTGTTACTACCATCCACACTGATCACCTGAAACAGAAATGATGATCAGAAAAAAGCGCAGATTAAAAGCTCAGCTTCTTTAATCCATCCTTACAGTTGTCATCATCCTAACCTATAGTTATTTTTTATAGATTAAAGGTGAAAATATAGTCTATGTCCATGTTTTAACTAAATGTAAAACACACAAATGATATAGATTAAAGAATTTGGTCCATATAAAACCATCAACCATTCACCAAAGTGTTGCCAAGCAGAATAATTAGTTAAAGAGGTTTGAAGAGTGGGATTTGAGTTTGACGCATGTTGTAGCAGCCAAAGAAAACACTGCTGGCAATGTGAAACCCTTCCTGCTCCTAACAATATGGTGACACGTCACGTGTGTGTGTGTGTGTGTGTGTGTGTGTGTGTGTGTTTCTATAAGCAGAAATTGAGAGCTACAATTGACAAGGCTGCAATTAGAACTTGTGTCCAACCCTCCTCCTCACCGCCTGTGCTATTACTGGACTGGCCTCAACTGAAATAGACACGGGGTTTTATTTTAGACACACTACAGTCATTTGCAGTCTACATGAAGGTTTGCGAGCGTGTGTGTGCATGTGTGTCTGGTCACATGTTAACTACAAGGTCTCTAATGTGCCATGGTAGACATTTCGCAAACTATGAGCATGGTGGACAGATATATTAAAAATGAGTGCTGGGAAGCGGTTTAGCATAGTAGAGTAAAGCCTGGAGCTGGGGAGGGATCTACCGTTTTCAATATAACTGAAGAGATTATAATAGGCTATTGTTAATGCCAAGTTGTAGCACAAAGAAAATGATCTATGTTGAGACTGAAGGCCAGCTTATGAAAGGTAACTGCTGTTCTGGTATGTACTTTCTTACTACAGCCTAGGCCACACAGTATTAAGTACTGGGGAGTACATGACCGTGTTCACACTTCCATTTACACTAAGCATTTGTTTTCACAACAAAATCCAGTATAACAGAGGAACATACTGCACTTTCTAATTAATTACAAGCAAGCAAAAAGTTTACAGTTCACTGGTTTCTAAATGGGGTCCAGGTATGCTGTGGGATTTTGGAACAACCGTACATTATTGCAACATACAGCTGCACAAAACTTTGGGAATGATTTATTAATTCACATTTCCCCTAACTAACCACCAGTGCAGATCACCAACCACCAGTCTAATGCCTTTAACTGGACCAGTGATGCTTACAAGCACGCAGGCTAGATTAGAGTAAGTCCATGGCCTAAAGGCTGGTTGGCGACGCCCAAACAATCTATGGTTGCCAGGAAAAAGAGTGTATTCCCTGAAAGGTTGGTTGATCGCTTTCCCAAGTAGTAAACTTCAGTTTAATTCGGTTTTTTATACAGCGTCAAATAACAACAAAGTCGCCTTGAGGCACTTTCTATTCCAACAGACCAAAATTTTACTGTGAAGGTTAACGTTCTCTGTTTACAGTTTGGATAGCACTTGCACAGTTTCTGCACATATTGGCTAAAGTAACATCAGACACCTAACAAGAAAACACTTTAAACTAGGGCTGCCACAAACGATTATTTTGATAGTCGATTAGTCACCCATTATTTTTGCGATTAGTCGACTAATCAGATCATCATCCATTGGACGTACAGCTTATTGCACCAGCAGCATCTGCTCTTATATAACTATCATTAGCTTACAGCTTTAAGTGTTTAAGGTCTGTGCTAACTAAAAATAAAGACAAGATGATAGTTTATTAATTTTTAATGAAATTTGCAGATTGTTTCGGTGAAGTTTAATAAACTCCTTGCTATCTAAAATATAACAGGACACCGGAGTATATTCTCCAGCATCTCACACTTCTGATAATCAGCTGTCTGCTTGAAGTTTATTTAGCTGTGTAAAAACTATAACTTTAATCTCAGCCAAACCGATTTACTCAGGAACAAATAAAATACTAAAGAAAGCCAAACAATAACATTTTTAAGTTCTCTAAGTGACTCATATATCATGTTTAACCTGAGTAGCGAAAGACGGCGGTGGGTTTGAAAACGATTTGCCGGGAGTCCGGTGTTCTCACGGCTCTAGTTAGCCTTGCCCCCGCCTAGCTAACGAGCTAGTGGGTAACAGACGTCTCCGAAAACGTCGGAGCGCTTTTGAAAATATGCGGTGTCTTGATAAACTGAGCAGATATTTGAGGTTTACACAGCTACATTCTCGCCTGAAAATATGTTAAACGTTTATTTTGTGACCCAGAAAGAATAATAAGAGTAAAGTTAAAACTAACTAGCTGCCGCCATTGTTGACAGCTGCGCTATGAATTCTGGGACACAGCTTCTTCTTCTTCGGGGTTTAACGGCAGCTGGCATCCTTGTACATGCAGTGCTGCCATCTTCTGTTTCAGTCCGTTATTACACTCTTAAATCCTACTACTCATTCCTGCGTCCTTTGTGATCTTACAAAGCTTCAAACGATGCGTCGACTATTAAATTAGTCGCCGACGATTTTAATAGTCGACATAATCGTGACTAGTCGACTAATCGTGGCAGCCCTACTTTAAACAGAAACTTTTTTTGTTTAAAAGTGTGTTGCATCTCAACTGGAGGCAGCAAGACTGTGTTGATTTGTGCGAACATGCATAATAAGGCAGTGGAAGCAAAGTATTTACTACAGGACCACTGACATTCTTGCAAAATAATTGCTAGGTTGTGCTTGATCAAGACGAAGCAGAGAGGCTGTCAAAAACGTATGCGTTGTCAGATCACACATGAACACATCTGGGGGCTGATATATGTGCAGGTGTACCCTTTGGTGTACCTTCAGCTCAAGTTTAAAAATCTCTGGCTGAGATGACACTAACATGATCATTTTACTGTTCATCATTGGATTAGCCATCAATAATTCTTATTTCACATCAATAATTCAACATTTGTCAGACTCCAAACTGAAAATAAGGAGTACAGACTATATGATACATTGACTGAAAAACTTGCTACAAATTTGAATTAAATTTAGTCGTCAGTATTACCTTTCAGCTCCTGCTTTTATATATATTTCGAACACAAGAAAAAAGCAGAATTAGAATGAGTGTTTTGCTGTGACGGGCATCTGTTTAATGAATACTCATTTAAATATCCATTCACAGGCCGAGGGGGTGAGCAAACAGAAATAAATAGAACATTCACTTTAATGGGCCTCTGATCCAAGGCAGGCTCCTAACCCCTCCACAAAAAAACCTATTCATTTATCACTGTGAAACAATTAGACATGGACATCCCAGTGAAAAGATGGCAGAGAGACTCCCTTTATCTCCTCTCTCGTCCTCTCTTACTCACTCTTTCTTTCCACTGACTTTTTCAGGAAGAATTATGCACTGGGAATGTGATTTTTTTTCTCATCTTTTTCATTTTGGGTGTGAGAATGTCGCTTTTCTTGATGGACGTCCGGGGGGGATGGGAAGAGGGGGCAAAAGAAAGCTAGCGGAAAAGTAACAAGGTCTCATCAAGCACACAGTGAGACATCAGAGCATCGGATGGTTCACAGACGCTCACACGTGGATTTTCTCTGATAAACATAAAGACAGACCCAGGATGAATAGAATCTACACAAAAAACCAAAGAAGCCACAAAGCTTATACCAATCACAAACCACACCACAAAAGCTTTGACACAAGCAGTGTTTTCCATAGGCAAAAAAAACTACCAATGCATTCACTGTAAATGTCTGGTCCAACATTGATGCTGATGTGAAAAAAAAAACTGCCAGGAAAACAGAAGCACTAAAGGAAAAAGCAAGAGTGATTTTAACGACTTCCTTACATGTGTCATCAGCACTTCTGTGACTGGTTAGTTTCCCTGAGCGCACTTGATCGTAATTAATTAATTAATTAATTTGCACTTGCGTTCACATAAAATACTGATTGTCTAACGTTTTCTGATTGGTATGATCTGATTTTTTCCCCCAACATAGTAGAGATGAGCACATTTGACTTCACTCTAGTTTTAAGCCTTAATTTCTTTAGTCTGGTAAAATAATCTTTACTTATACGATCCGTATACTGTCTTATTCCAAAGCTTTTCATTCCAACTTTTGGCATATATCTAGCTATTAGAAGTTCCACTACACTGAACTACACACATAAGAAAACCAGATTATAAAGACTTTGACAGGAATACATAAGAATATTTATCAGTCAGATGTTCAATATAGGGCTGCCACGATTAGTTGACTAGTCACGATTATGTCGACTATTAAAATCGTCGACGCATCGTTTGAAGCTTTGTAAGATCACAAAGGACGCAGGAATGAGTAGTAGGATTTAAGAGTGTAATAACGGACTGAAACAGAAGATGGCAGCACTGCATGTCCAAGGATGCCAGCTGCCGTTAAACCCCGAAGAAGAAGAAGCTGTGTCCCAGAATTCATAGCGCAGCTGTCAACAATGGCGGCAGCTAGTTAGTTTTAATATTACTCTTATTATTCTTTCTGGGTCACAAAATAAACGTTTAACATATTTTCAGGCGAGAATGTAGCTGTGTAAACCTCAAATATCTGCTCAGTTTATCAAGACACCACATATTTTCAAAAGCGCTCCGACGTTTTCGGAGACGTCTGTTACCCACTAGCTCGTTAGCTAGGCGGGGGCAAGGCTAACTAGAGCCGTGAGAACACCGGACTCCCGGCAAATCGTTTTCAAACCCACCGCCGTCTTTCGCTACTCAGGTTAAACATATATATAAGTCACTTAGATAACTTAAATGTTATTGTTTGGCTTTTTTCAGTATTTTATTTGTTCCTGAGTAAATCGGTTTGGCTGAGATTAAAGTTATAGTTTTTGCACAGCTAAAACTGTCAAGCAGACAGCTGATTATCAGAAGTGTGAGATGCTGGAGAATATACTCCGGTGTCCTGTTATATTTTAGAAAGCAAGGAGTTTATTAAACTTCACCGAAACAATCTGCAAATTTCATTAAAAATTAATAAACTACCATCTTGTCTTTATTTTTAGTTAGCACAAACACTTCAAGCTGTAAGCTAATGATAGTTATATAAGAGCAGATGCTGCTGGTGCAATAAGCTGTACGTCCAATGGATGATGATCTGATTAGTCGACTAATCGCAAAAATAATGGGTGACTAGTCGACTATCAAAATAATCGTTTGTGGCAGCCCTAGTTCAATATGATGCCCTCACTGGAAAGCGTGATGTACCATGTCTCTATCTATTCTAACACTTTATGCACACATCTGGGGGGGAAACAACTACAACAACATGTTAGACCTGTTGCACACCAGCAGATGGGAGGCATACAGAAATTCCACAAAGGCTAAAAATTTGCTTTAATTTGTCACTCATCGGGAAATATATAGACTGCTGATAGATCTATCCTATCCATTTTGGCATTCCCCCTATAAAGTTTTCCTGTTGCTTAGTCTATAGCCAGTCCATTTGGCCAGCCCAGAGAGATTTGGCACATATACAGCAGGTTAAATAAGTACTGACCATGTCAACAATTTTCTAAGTAAATATATTTCTAAAGGTGCTATTGACATTACTTTTCACCAGATGTTGGTTACAACCCAATCCACACATGCAAAGAAACCAAACCATAGATGTCCATAAATTAAGTTGTTTGTAATAATGAAAAAATGACTCAGGGAAAAGTATTGAACACACGAAGAAACAAAGGTGCAAAAAAGCAGAGAAAGTCATGACACCAGCTGAAATCCATCAGTAATTAGAAATCCTGCCATTTGTGCAAATTAATATCAGCTGGTTCAGTCCCAACTAATGGCCTGTAAAAATGTGTCATGTGTGTCACACAAGAAATACAACCTTATTGTTGCAAAACATACAGATGGCACTTGACACACAAGAATTTCTGAAGGTTACAGTGAGCACTGCTGGGGCCAAAATCAGAAAGTGGAAAGATCATTTTACCACAAACCGATCACAACCAGGTTCTCCGACAGAGCAGTGAAAAAAATTACGAGAAGCTATCCAAGAGCCAAGGAGCACTTGTAGAGAGCTACAGAATGACCTGGAATCAGCAAGTACAATTGTTTCAGAGAAAACAATAAGTAATGCACTCAAGAGCCATGGCCTATATGCACGCTCACCATCCAAGAATCCAAAGCATGTTGCATCATGTTTAAAGTTTGCAGACAACATTTAGACAAGCCTGTGAAATACTGGGAGAAGTTTGGTCAGATGAGACCAAAACTGAACTCTTTGGATGCCATAAAACACACCGTGTTTGGAGGTCAAAGGTCAAAAGGCACTGCACGTCACCCCAAAACCACCACATCAACAGTGAAGTTTGGAGGTGGGAACATCATGGTGTGGGGCTGTTTAGGCTGTGCGGAGGCGTTCTAAAGCTGTCATCACCAACAAAGCCTTTTGTACGGTGTTTAAATAAATTTCATTAAGTGTGTTGAATAATTTTTCCCTGTGTCATTTCTCATCATTACACATAATTTATCATTTGATTTCTTTGCATGTATGGATTGGATGGATTGCGATCAACATCTGCTGAGAATTTCATGTCAGTAGCGCTTTTACAAATATATCGACTTAGAAAATTGGTGACGTGTTCAATCCTTATTTGACCGGCTGTAACACCCCTGACATTCTCTCATTCTATACAGCATGAAGCAGTGACACTAGACTTGTTACTCAAAAAAAAACAAAAAAAAACGCGCAGGGCCTTAAGCAGGGGAAATTCCACTATATACACCTCCCCATTTTCTGAGTCCCACATCATTCACTCACACACACAAAAAAAAACACAGGCACACATATCCACAAGTAGTAACCATATGGCTCAACAGAGTGGCTGAATGGCGCTACGCACAGTCAATCTGCATAATCACAACAAAGCAGCCGTTTTATGTATGTGTGCTGAGAAAGCAACACATCAGTCAACGCTTTCTCACATGAACACATGCTCGTTTCAAAAGGAGGGGGCCAGCGCGGTAACTTCAGAGGGGTTTTTTTCCACAAAGAAGGAGGTGAAGGGGGAGTCAGATTTCTTCAACAAAAAGAGTTGAAAACACTAAGACAGAGGAGGGGCATGGGTGGGGGTGGGGGCAAAGAAGAGAAGCAAAGAGAGGGAACCTGAGGGAGTGAGAGCATTCCTCCAGTGTTCTTAGAGAAGTTCTTCACTTAGCCGAGGCCTTTTGTCGTTCTCTCTTTTAGAAGCTAAAAGGCTATGTGCTGTTAGGCTTTCAGCTGTTTGGTAGGCTTGCTACAACCGCTAACAGTTATGTTTCCAACACTTCAGAGGAGCTTACATGCTATGATATTAATCTCCTGATAAGCAGAACTACTATTCAACCCTCTTGTGGTCATCACACTAAAATTTGCTGGTTGCATTATGGGGACTTGATTCTTGCTCCACAGTGTAGAAACACTTTTTATCTTTTCACAACAGGAGTACATATACACACACATGCCTGAGGTACAATCCATAATCAGTTAAAACAGTTAAAGTGTAAAAGAATGGTGAAACCTTTAACCTTCTAGGACCTGGCGTCCACATATGTGGACATCACATTTTGGATTATTTAGACTAAAATACTAAATTTTGCTCTACATGGGCCTGATATCACTTACGAGGACATTATACTGCTCCTGTTCTATCAAACGTTTAAACAAATATCCTCATATGCGGCTCTTATTTTTCTTAAAAACAAAAATAAGGTTAAAAAAAAATCTGGTAATTCTTTGTTTTTACATTCATCGGGCCCCAATATATCCAAATATCAAAGAGAAATTAAAAATGCATGTCGTGAAAGAGTTCGGGTCTTAGGAGGTTAAAGCACTTTTCTGATCTGATCAGGACAGTCCAACCAGATACTTACTCTGGATGGCAATGCCTCCAGTGACACTATGAGGAATCTTGGAACTGGATATGTTCTTCAAAGTGCATATTAAAAAAATATGTAGGACTGCTTTGTTACACTGTTATATTTCTTGTTTCATTGTTGGGGTTTTCTCTGTATTGTTGGAGTCTTTACCTTACAAAATACAGCACCTTGAGGTGACTGTTGTCGTGATTTGGCACTATATAAAAAACTGAACTGAATTGAAATTAAACTGACAAGGAGTAGAACAAAAATTCTGTAAAGGCTAGAAATTTTACTTTCATTTGACACTCATCTGGAAAAAGACAACTGTTGAACGTACCTCTATCTTATCCGTTTTGGCATCTCCCCAGTAAAGTTTTCCTGCTGTATAGTCTATAGCCAGTCCATTGGGCCAGCCCAGAGAGCTATTGACCAAGACCAGCCGGGCTGTTCCATCCAGATTGGCTCGCTCAATCTTCGGATGCTCACCCCAGTCAGTCCAGTACATGTAACTGTAATAAACAAGAGACAAAAAAACATTTTAGTTCCACTGACAGGAGAATATTAGATTAGGCAGGTATTCTTTTTGAAGCTTGCAAAAGAAATTTCACATTCCTCACGGTAGACAATTATTTGTAAAATCTAATGTTATGATATAAAACATTTTTTTTCTTTCTTTCTTTGTTAGGCCATATGCTTTTTTCAACATCAAAATCAATATTTCCCAACTTGGAACACTTGGGACTGCATTTTGATTTGCATGTTATAAACTCTCATGAATTTGGATTAATATATGGATAAGACGACTTTTGTATGTCGGATGACAGCTGTGTTCAGGTGGGAGAGCCAACTGAAGTACTCACCCATTAACAGGGTCCAGAACAATGGCTCTGGGTTCTTCCAAGTTCTCAGAAATCAAAATTTTCCGAGAGGTTCCATTTAGCCTGGTAACCTGCAACACCACATAACATTCCAATGTAAAAATGTAACACGACAATGCAACATATTTTTTAGATTTATTCAAACGGTTTGTTTGCATATATGTTTAAAATTTCATAGTCTTTTCTTTTTGAGTAATAATCACCAGAAGCTGTCTTGTCAATTGCACAGGCATAAACTTCAAAAGTCTGATTGGTAATCGGTTCACACAGATCCAAAAGTATGCAGACAGGCATTACAAGTGACCCAGTTAGACTTTTGTGTTCAATTCTTTTTAATATAAACCATGCAGCCTAAGAGTAAACTGTACTTAGAGTTTTACATAGTGAATTTTGAAAAATCTAATAAAATCTCTAATGTAACAAATCAGATATACCTCAATCCGATCAGTGCCCGTGTCAGTCCAGTACAGGTTTCTGGCAACCCAATCTACAGCAATGCCATCTGGGTGGTTGATCTCCGTGGTAACCAACATCGTGGCATTACTCCCATCAATGCTGGATCGTCGAATGGCCCGAACCTCATCATCCGTCCAATAGACATAACCTTCAACTGGGTCATAATCTATAGCTATGGCATGGCGAATGTTATCAACCTGCATAATTAGAGGAACAGCAATGACCCTCAGGAACCCTAGCTCAGGTAATTCAGGAGCAGTCAATCTTCCTATGTCTTTTTACCTGCAGTACTATGTCTGTGAAATCTGGCAGGTCCAGTGAGATCCTCCTAAGGTCCGTCCGTCGAGCCAGCAACAGAACTTGCTCTGCTCCTAAACAAGACAGACAGTTATTAATAAGTAATTAGTAATTTATTATTACATTATAGAAATAATGCAATGTATTCTATATACTATAAGCACTCCATCTACTTCATATCCACGGCTAATAAAGAATCCTCAATTAACCTAACATGTATGTCTTTGGACTGTGTGAGGAAGCTGAACCTGAAATAAACGGCGTACCTGAAGTAAACCCATGCAACCATAGGGAGAAAATGCAAACGGCATAAAAAAGTCCCAGCCAGGGTTCAAACCCAAAACATTCTTGCATGTCGCCCATGCACAAGGACAAAGCAGCACAATGGCAAAAATCCCAGTTCAAGTCATTTGTGTAGCATGTTATGTACTGCCTTCTAACTTGGACACTACACACTGTTTCATTGAAAACTACCACAATAACCGCTGACATCAAATAAGATGACTCTTGAAGGAAATTGATACCAGAATTTTGCTTTTTATAAATGGATTCAAAGAACTTTTAGAATTCAACTCCTACCCCCCCAATCCAAAAAACATATGTTTAATATTGTTAATAATATTAGCTGTAGTTGTATCTTAAGACAATGAGATGGCATTAAGCTTGAGGCTTCTATCCTGCATATGTAGGACTAATCTGCTGTTTAGTCATAGTTATTATGCACAAATACCCGTCAGACATTTCTGTCCTATCTGGAAAATCTAACATTTGCCAAAGCCTCCGTTATTTAAACATTTATATCAAGAAGCCATCCAACAAACCAACAAAAGTTGGAGTATTTGGTATCTGGGTTGGAGCCAAAGCCCACAGCCCAATATAAATCTGTCTGTTGTCAAAAAAGATTTCAAGCCTGAGCCAAGCTTGCACTATTATCAGTTTTCTTGCCTCCTCCTTACTCCAACCAGTCTGGAAACAAAGGGCTCTGCTATCCTGGGGGATTCTCCACTGTGCTTGGCTGTTGATTGATTTAACAGGAGCCAAACTCACCTCATGGGAGACAATTAACTATTTTTCTTTGTGTCTTACACGTCTGATTCTGAGGTGCTCGGATTATAAAAAGTTAAAAGTGTTTCTTTCTATGTTCCTACTTGATTTATCTTTCAAATCAATTCACTCAAATCATAAGACAAAACAGTTACTGTACAGCACGTCTGTAAAATAAATTACAAAACCTACAGACAATAAAGATATGTAACTGAACGTTACAAAATACACACCACGCTGAATTTTACTCTATCTGGATAAATCTCTAAGAAGTAAAATCTCATTTTCGAGGCCTCCAAATGTCAGCCTAAATATAAGCTCATATAAAACACACTTCTCCAACGTGTCAGCAAAAGCTTTAATCTGTGTTCTTTCAGCTGCACAACCAGCCAAAATCTGGCATCTCTCAGCCTTGGCACCAATCAGATTTTACAATGAGAGTTATTCATCGTTACTTAAATGTCTGAGGCAAGGCGGGATAAATAAAGGAAGAGAATGAAGAGAAAGGAGGGACAGCATCTGTGATTCCACTCTTCTCTTCGCTTGACTTCATTTTGAGACACTTAAAGACCCCTAACAAACAGTCTTACACACACACACACACACACACACACACACACACACACACACACACACACACACACACACACTCTACAGGCAGCGCAATAACAAACGCCTTCAATTTAACCAGCCAAGCAAAACAAATTAGAAGCACACACAAAAACACAAAGACACACACACACACACACACCCACAGACACACAAACTGCAGCCTGACACAATAGGGCATTGTTGTTTTTATTGTCAACAGTGGCTAAGTGATTGGTTGGCATGCTTCATTCAAATTTAATACATTCCCATAACACAGCCTAACAGACACAGAAAACTCTAATACAGTGTTGTGCTATTGTAGAATAAAGCTCTATTGTTTTAGCCTCATGGGAATCAGCATGGTGGCCGGTCAGCTAACTGTTAAACTACAGGGTTCATTTTACTGGTCATTTTACTTGTTTTCTAGCTGATGCTCCCCACTCTGCATCACTTTTCACACACCAAACGCAGTGGTAAATGGGGTCGGCAAGAGTACACACTAATTATTCTAGGAAACTACAAATAGAACTGGGTTACTCTAGACCAGGGGTCACCAACCTTTTTGAAAGTGAGAGCTACTTCTTGGGTACCGATTAATGTGAAGGGCTACCAGTTTGACACACACTTCTCAAATGACAAATTTCCTCAGTTTAACTTAATTATGTGTTATCATTAATAATTAATGATATTCATCTATGTACGGACACTAATTATGTTAATTATTTTTCACCATAATTATAAAGAATGCAAGCAGTGTTGGGGAGTAACGGAATACATGTACCGCCGTTACGTATTTAGAATACAAAATATGAGTAACTGTATTCCGTTAAAGTTACCGTTTAAAAAGGTGGTATTCAGAATACAGTTACTTTGTTGAAATAAATGGATTACACTGCGGTACTTTCCTGTTTCATTTTGTCGCGGGTCAGGACTGTTTGGGTTTGTTTGACAGCTACATTCTTTCGTTCCAGGGGGCAGCTTTACGGTTGCCATGGTTACAGGGCGACGCTCTCTCTCTCTCTGCGACTGTGTGTTTCCTGGGTGAGAGAGCGCCTTTTCGTTGTTGTGCTAAGCTAACAGGCAGAATGCTACAAGCATAGCTCTAAAGAATGTAGCATCATGGGCAGTATAGTCCGTGTTGCAGGGAGAATGCACTGCCATACACGTTATGTGTCTGTGAGCGCGAGGAGGGAGAAAAAGGCGAGTGGAAAGGTACGAGTTGCCGTCGAGGAAAAACGGGAGCTGGAAGCATGTAAATATAATAATAACCACTGCAGCCAAGAAGAGTGCCTGACGAGCCCAGTTGTAAGTAAGCTATTAAGACTCGACTGTACACCGTGTTCGTGTTTTCCTCCGAAAACAATAAGTTCCGTTGGAGCAGTCTTTCAACGCCTCTCTCTGTCTCTCGCAAGAAAAGTTGACCCACACAACAAAGTAAAGCTATTTTTCGGCTATGAGCCGACAGGGACCCCGCCGTATTAGTCAGAGGTCCCTTTACTACAGTTCGGAGTCGCGGACCTTTAGTAACAGTAATAAATCACACAGCAATAGTACATTCACGTTGTTGTAAAAAGCACGATAATATATTAAGTAATCCAAAGTATTCAGAATACGTTACTCTCATTGAGTAACGTAACGGAATACGTTACAGAATACATTTTGGGGCATGTATTCTGTATTCTGTAACGGAATACATTTTAAAAGTAACCTTCCCAACACTGAATGCAAGTAGGAAACAAGGTAGGAAACATAAATATCAATATGCAACGCTTTATTTCTATATATCTCTGCAAGTATTTACATTTTGAAGTGATCACTTCTACAACATTTTCACTTACCACTAACAAATTTTAACAAATCATGCACTGTGACATACATTATTTTTGTATGTATGTAACATACAAAAAATCAACTTTCAAATTTTACAGAACTTTTCACCAAATTGGCAGCATTTTAAAGCAAATTGCCACTGAGAACATCTAATATGGCTTTCTTTGTCTGTTAGTGGGAAACCTGGCATTGCATGCTGTTCACCAGTGTGTTGTAATCTGGGGTATAACTTGACACTGCAACTCTGAGTGAGTCTTGCAGATGTGCATCGGAGAGGCGTGTTCTGTGTTTGTTCTTGATGAAGTTCATGTCAGAAAAGGCTGATTCACAAAGATAGGTTGAACCAAACAGGCTGGCAACCTTCATAGCTGCTGTGCAAACACCACTGTACTTTTCTGTGTCAACAAGGCACCAGAAGTTTGGTGCACCCTGATAGGCTTTGAGGAGGACGTCATTTTGCAATGTTACAATTTCGATTTCCACCTGTCCAGCATCCAAGCTGAACATTGAACTTAGTTGCTCAGCAATGCATGTTGTGTCCACATTCATGAAAGGATTGGAAACGAATGAGATGCATGGCTCAAGCTGATCAAGGTCACAAAACCTGTTCTCAAACTCTTGACCAAGTCAGTTTATGACTTGAGTGTACTTTTCTGCAACTTTGGCAAAAGTCTCAGATGCAGAAGCATTGTCTTTCAGCACCATCTGCACAGAAAGAAAGTGCAGCACCTTTTTTCTCTGTAAATGCACAGAGAAGATGCTCATCTGGGCTTTAAATCCATTTAAAGCACTTATCATGTCAGCAACAGTCTTACCTTTGCCTTGCAGCTCACAGTTCAAATGGTTCAGTTTCCCAGTAATGTCTGTTAAAAACGCAAGGTCAAGTGTCCACTCAGTGTCCTCCAGCAGAGATGTGTCTTCCCCTTTGGATTGCATGAACTCCTGGATTTCACCCAAAAGTGACAAAAAACGAAGCAAAATCCGTCCCCTGCTGAGCCATCGGATTTCCGTATGTAGTAGCAGGTCACCATATTCAGCTGACAGCTCCTCCAATAGCACCTTGAATGTTCTGTGCTGTTTAGCTCTGGAGCGGATGCTGTTTATGATCTTCACGACGGGAGTCATGACGTGCTCGAAGCCGATCACCTTTGCGCATAACGCCTGCTGGTGAATGATGCAGTGGTAATGCATGAAGTTTGGGAACTCTGTGTCACCTTTACAGTGAGCGATGAATCCCGTATGTCGGCCGATCATAGCAGGAGCCCCGTCGGTAGTCACTGATACCAGCTTTTCCAACGGTACCTTTTTCTTCGCGAAAAACTCCTTCACCGCGTTATAGATGTCAACTCCCTTCGTAGTTGTCTTTAGCGGCAGTAGTGTCAGAAGTTCTTCTTTTGTGGAGAAACCATCAAATACCATCCGGATAAAGACCATCAGCTGTGCTGTACTGCTGCTGTCCACGGACTCGTCACACTGGATGCTAAACCAACTGCACTTTGCCAGATCCTGATCCAACTGATTGGCCAAGTTCCCGGACATAGCCGACACTCTTCTAACAATTGTAGTTGCCCCCAGCTGGACATCAGAGAGAGTGGAGATTACATCGTTTCCATATTTCTCGTCTTTAAGCACAGTTTTTGCAATTATCATCATTGCTTCTTTGAAAACCTCCCCGTCTAAAAATGCCTTCTTTTTCTTAATCATGAAATGTGTAGCTCTAAATGAGGCTTCGGTTGCTTTTTGAGAGTTTTTCACCGGTCTCGTGAAAAAAGACTGCTGTTTGCTCAAACCTGCCTTTAATTCGCGGGCCTTTTCCGCTCGCAGTGTGCTGCCCTTTGGGTAGTTAGCATGGTAGCTTGTGTGCCGCTTTGCCGTTGCCACAGTTGCCCCGCAAATGAGACACACGCATGAATCTTTCACAGTGGTAAAAAAGAACTCTTCCTCCCATTCACTGTTAAAATTATATGTTTTCTTCCTTTTTTCCGCCATGTTTTCCTCATCTCCTCACCTTTGCCTTTGCTGGTCTTCACGGCAACTGTTTCCGTGGAGACCAGCTAGCACTAAATATTAGATCATGATCTAATATTTAATAATAAACTTTTTTTTTTATATATTATCTCTTTTTTTTTCTCTTTTTCTTCCTTCTTTTTTTCTTTTCTTTTCTTTTTCTTTTTTTTTAAATATATTATCTCTAACAAATTAACACCAATGCAATTGTGATAAAAAAAAAATAGCAAGAAAAAATAAAAATAGATGCAGCTTACTGGTAAGTTGTTATGGTGAGCTATTTTTAGAACAGGCCCGCGGGTGACTCATGTGGTCCTTGCGGGCGACCTGGTGCCCGCGGGCACCGTGTTGGTGACCCCTGCTCTAGACTGAATATGATTAGCACAGATATGAAGATGTAATTAATGATTATATAATTTATACTCACTATATATTAATTGCCCTTCATTTGTGGTAACATATTCAAAACAATCACGTATTTATTAAAGAAGTCGTTTGTTGTTGTCCACTCAGTAAAATTTCATGGTGTTGCTGATCATGGCATTAAGTTTTTATTTAAACGGTTTGCTAGCATTGCTACCATTCTCTGAGCTTTTTACTACATTTCGCAGACTTACAGACAGCTTGCTATGTCACAGATTCTGATTAACTTTATTTTTTATAACTTTTATCTAGAACTTCATTAATATGACATTACTCCTCCACATATGCTAATTTCTCATGAGCAACATTTAAACCCTTTTTAGGCAATAACTTACTCATGTACCTGAAATACCAGAAAAGTCCACAGTTATGTTACAGAACACAATACATCATTTTTCAGTTCAATGGAATTAATTTTATTTATATATTTATACATTTTGTCTACTCTCTCCAGTAGTTTGTGTTTTGTCCTTAGCTCTCTATGCTTTAATTTTTTCCCTCTTCTCTTTCCCCTCTGAGCCTGGCTCTGCCAAAGGTCTCTTCTTTTTAAAAGGGAATCCTTCCCCATTGGCACAATGTTCCTGCAATAGGAAACTGTTTGAGTGTTGGAGTCACAATATAATAATATATCTATCCTGAAGCAACTATTATTGATAACTACCATTGCAAAAAAACCCAAAAAACGTTATTTTTTATTTGTGCACGGCACGCATACTGAGTTTTTCACAATAAATTACTGGATTTATCTGTGCTAAACAGCTAAATGCAGACCAACAATGGAATGGATTTTTGATTTTAAAAAATGCAGCCTACCCTACTACCCTGGTTCCCCTGTGACATGCAAACACCCCAAACAAAAATAAAGAATGCCAAAGAGCAGAGAAAATGGACAAACAGACCCAGTACAGAAACTAAACTTAAAAACTAAAACTGAAGGAATAGAGCCATTCCTTTAAAACAAATGGTAAGTAGACTAGCCCATTTCTACTCAATTTGAGCACTAAAAACACATGTTTTTATCCGTACCTAAGCACTTTTAACTACACGTCCATTCTTTCGCTCTCTCTCTCTAGTGGACACATTGGGGGTAACTTGGGGTTCAGTATTTTACCCAAGGACACTTTGACACATGGACAGGGGAAGACAAGGTTTGGTTTATTCTGAGGTTATAGTAATGTAAATGATCCATACCTGGTTTGCATGTCTTTCTGTCTGGTTTAAGCTGCACGCCAGTGGGGCAGGCACAGCTATAGAAAGGCTCAACTGGAGAGAGTAAGCAGAGGTGACTGCAGCCTCCATTATCGATACTACATGGTGTCTGGACTGCAACAAAAATACACGTTGGGGTGAGAATAAGCAGAGAGATCATTAAATAATTACCAGAAAGTAGATCAAAGTTGGCCAGAATTATCCAGCTACAAACCTAATCTACAAACACAAATGTAAAACAGTGAAACACGTACTGTCTGGTTGGCGGTAGGGCTCCAGAACCTGTATGTCCATGGGAGAGTAAATCCCACTGAGGATCTCTCTGGTTTTGTCTCCACTGTGTTTGCTACAGGCGTGGATGGAACGAGTCTGCCAGTCGGTCCAGTATAATGTCTCCTCAGACAACGTTAGGGCAAAAGGATGGGTCAGGGTGCCTTCCACCACCGTTTCCCTGCAGGATGAAATGAAAGCTTATTAATTTATGTTTACTCATGTCATTAAAAATGCATTTTGAAATGCTGATACAGGGAATTAATGAATAAATATAAACAACGTGATTTATCGGGTTTTTTTGTTTGCTCTATAATGTACTTAAAAATCAACATTTGTGTTAGCATTCATGTTTGCAAATTTATCTGCACTTCCATTAACACTTTAACCGATCTTACCAGTGACTCACAGGATTATATTTCTCAAATCATATAAATGCTCAGCCAAACCATTTTCAACACCACAGACAAGAAAAGGATTCTTAGAACTGCAAACTCTTGTGTACAAATGAAATTTTGGTTCAATGGAGGCAACGTAGGAATGAAACTGTCCTCTTTAGAACATAAATATCTAAACCACATTCAGGTACAACCTCACTCACTCTCTCCATCGTTAATATAAAAAAACTACATAAAACTAAGATTGGAGAAGTGTTTGAGGAATCACTGATAAGGAATAAATGTTTCATTTCTGAAACACAATCATGTAAAGAAAAATATAAAGAAAACACAAAGAACTGGCTGTAACCAGTCATCATTCTTAGTTACATGCCTGAGTGTGTTTGTGTGTGTGTGCATTAGGAAACAGGAAAAATGTAACTAACTCCAGATTTCAAAGCTTTGTCCAGCTTTTGTATGTAATTGAGGGCGAGAGCAGATATTGATTTGCAGACAAACATTATCCACTGATAATTACTACAAGTTCTACAGTTACTACAAGTAAAAGGCCTGTGTGACTTGGCTTGTTCTAGACAGAAACATCATCAATCCAAAGCAGTGCTGGTAAATCCTGTGACACACAAAAATCCGGGATCTATGTTCAGGGATGGCCAGGATTTTATCAAACCAGGAAATTAAGATGAGCACTTTTTCTGTTTCTCTTAAAGAAAGTATGTCTGTTTGTCTAGTTCCTTCTCCTTGTTTTTTCCAGTCCTCATTTTCCCAGTCTCTGGTACATCTGGTCGAATTCCATTAACTATGTTTAAAAGGTCAGTAACTGGAAATCTTTTACAGATGGACTGAATGTTGGTGGGCTAACTAACTATCAGTAATATAATATAGTAACTATCAGTTATATGTGCTTTACTCTGCACTATTTGGTACATTCGTTTTTTGGATGGAAACAAAAAGAGAAAAAGAGTTAAAGAGCATATGTGGAGAAAAAAGGCCAATAGAAGGAAAAAGAAACAAAAGAAAATCCTGAGCTGTGAGCAAAATGCAGTGTGTGTGTGTGTGTGTGTGTTTTGACTGGGGAATGCACACCACAGCTCTGTTTGTCTTGGACTATTCCATCTATTTTTTTATTCGGTCTGTGCAGCTATTTTTCACTTCCCACCTCCATTTTTCTGTTCCCAGTGAAAACTCAAAGCGTTATTTGCTGATCGTTGATGTTTTTATTCTTGATCCTGATTAAGAATTTTGAAAATCATGTTTTATTTCTGCCTTAATTAAAGAGATACTGTCATAATAGGTGACTGTTGACAACTGAAAGAACTATATGAAGTAAGACATCAGTAAATCTCATCTCTCTTGTACGGTGACAAATATTGTTCTCACATAAAATGTCAATAGTGCTTCAAATCAGTGCTACACTGAGCTAGGGTTTTCTATTTCCAATTCAATACTGATACCTTGGTACAAAGAATCAATAAATACCAGTGATAAGACAGACAGGGAATGTATATGTTTAAGACATCCTCAAACATTGATCTTCTAATTTTGGCAAGATACACTGAAAAAAAAATATTGGTGATGTTCATCTAATTTATTTGAATTAGCTTTCATGTCTGCTCTAAGTGAGAGTCATCATGCTGCAGCACACTGCTGTCATTAAAAGTTGCAGTACTTTCTTTGTTTCCTGCACCTCTTTATGCATTTTATGTAGATAAGACAGCTGGAAAGAAACATTAAAAATTCAGTTTATGACAATATATTACATACCATTAGCGTACTTATAGTATTTCAAACGTCCTTCTATCTTCTACCATGTACATTGTAATTTAACCCCTAATGCGTGTAGTGCATCTGTCCTGTCTGCCTCTCCTCGCCCAACAAGTTGCAGAACGAGGCCCAGGGAGGAGCAGCCGTCTGCTGCGACCTGTGAAAAGGGAGTTTTTCCTTCCTACTGCCAACAAAGTGCTATTTTCTCTGAATTCCTGCAGGGTTAGGGCATGGGGTTGAGAGATATTGGCTTGATATAACTGGGCTCCTCTCACAGCACAAGCTTGGTTTGAAACCAGTCTCCTGCAGAGGGGCTAGCTTCTATTCCACTCTAAAGTTGTACTCAGTAAGAGGCAACAAAAGGGGATTTGGTTATACTGGCTTATTGTCTTTGCAGTGTAGTTTTTACCAGTGGACCAGAACAACAGTCAGGGTATGCGGTAATGTTTTTGGTTTTGGATTACAGTATATGGATCCCCATATACTGAACTGAATGAAAAGGAAGGAGGAAAAGCATACATCATTACACTCTTGGTTTGAATTCATTCTAAGACAGTCTTTTACACGCACGCACACACACACGCAGATGTACATAAAGCTGCATACCGTGCTGATCCATCCAGATTGGCTCTATGAATGAAGCTGAGTTTGGCATCAGCCCAGTACAACTTCTGTTCCACCAGGTCTATGGTGAGACCGTTGGGCCAGTAAATGTCCTCATTCACTATTACTCTCCTGATACAAGACAGAGATGCTTAGAATTGAGATTTTAAAAAAAACATTTTAATGTGACTTTTTTGTAACACATCTAAACAAAAAGTCCACACTACAAAAGTAAAACTACAACTAGTATACTACTGTAAACACAGAAGATGTGAGTGCAGTCTTATGTAGTTACTGTACCTGTTGCTGCCATCCATGCCAGCACGCTCGATCCTGGGTTCCTCCCCCCAGTCTGTCCAGTACATGTAGCTGAGGGGAAGAGCAAAGAAATATATCACTCATACACATAACATTAAAACCAAAATGGTTTTGTTCTTTTTTGGGGGGTTTTAAATTTATTTATTTAGTTAATTAGTTAATTAGTTTGTTTTTTGTTTTTACGTTTATACAACTTCTCAACATGTGATGTTTTATCTGTGTAATACGAGTTAATGAGTACTGTGCTAGAGGTTATTAGCATCTATTCCCCAGTCTCCTGTAGTACACAGGTCATCCAGAAGGCTGTGGAAAAGTGTTTTTGTTGGTGGATGATATCAAATATAACTTTTTGGTTTAAATGATAAACTTTCTGTTGGTAACAGGAAAATCCTGAGCTCCATCAGGACCTTATCCCATCTTTGAAATATGTTTTTAGTGTCAGGGTTTGGAGTTATTTTGCTTAATCTAAACCACCACTGATGGAACAAAGTTTTACATTTTAAGTTACATAAAGAAAAATTTCAGGAAAGGTGCAAGTTTTGTATAGTTTCCCTTTCACAGATCCTAATACTAATACTGGATAGTAATACTGGATAATTAAAGTTAAGTAACTAAAGTTAAATTTGTACTTTTCATCTGTTTTAGTAATTGTTCTTATTATACTGACTTGATATCTATATGCTACTCACAGTGGTGGTATGGTGGCGCAGCGGCTGGTACTGCTGCTTGACAGCAACAAGGTCCTGGGTTTGAATCTGCAGTTTGCATGTTCTGCCCGAGACAATGTGGGGTTCCCTCCAAAGGAATACATCTTAGGTCATGTGGTTATTCTAAAATGGCCTTGGGTGCGAGGTAGATAAAGTGTAATAATAACTAAAAGGCACGTATGAATCGATGGTTAAATGTGGTTTGCAGTCTGAAGAAGTCTGAGTGGTCAGTATGACTAGGAAAGCATTATAAAAGCCAGTCCATTTGTGCAAAAACTATTCTTAAACTCCTGCAACTGTAGCTAAAGAATTGAAATGAGAAATCTGGGAATAATGTGTATATATACAATATTGTCTTTGCATCTCAATGTTGTCTTTTATGTTTTTTTAAATATGATTCCATATATATACTGTATATATACTACAGATTCAATGACCCCACCTGTAGTAACATTTCACTGGCACTGTAATGTGAATGCAGATGCTTCTTAAGAATTTAATCGACCTGCTTGAGTTTCATCTTTTCTCACACCACCAATGATTATTTTCTTTATAATGAAAAACATTGGCCTGAAACTCCAACACAGAAACACCGCATGGTTCTTGTGCTCTATAAAAATGTTATCTGTGCACACTGACGATCTAACTTTTTCTGTCATTGACATGTTTTTTAGCCTGTGGTGAAAAACTTTTCTTACTGTGAAATGTGTATTTAAGGGAAAAACACATTTAAACATAAAAAGGTCAAATGCCTTTAATGCAATAAAAAGAAATGTGATTTCCAGCTCCACTGTTCTAGTCAGGCTGAATTTACCTGCAACATAATATGTGTCGTCTGATGTTCTCAGGTGCAAACAAAACTGACCACGGCAGCTTTTCATTTTTTTAGTCATAATAAAAAATAAAAAAATAATAAAAAACAAGCCTCTGAAAAGGGAACTTTGTATAAAAATGGCTGTAGTTCATAAAAAATGTTCTTAACCCCTTGAATTAAAGGCAAAAGCAAAAAACAAACAAACAAAACAGCAGTGTCACTATCCATACACTTAAGGACCTAATTGTATGTACAAGGCGCCGTTTAGCAGGGGTTTTTTTTAACCTTTATTTATACAGGTATTTCCATTGAAACTCAATGTCTAATGTACAAGGGTTTTGGTTCTTAACCCTATTAAAACAGTGAAAGTAAAGTGCAAACCATAAAGCTCCTAAATGGGACACAACCTGTCTGGGTTGGAAACCCTGTGACTTCTTACATTACAGCCAAAGAACAAAGGCGAAGAACACCTTCTGTGTACATTTGGGACCCCACTGGCTTCTGACAATTTTACTCTTTACTCTTTGGATAAGAAAGCTTTGCCTACCTGTCTTTTTTTTTTTTTTTTTAATCTGGGTATGTGCAGCATTTCCAGCAACATTTTCAGTTGCCCTTAGCTCAATTGTTCAGTAACCCAGTGTGTTAAAGAATGATCCTCATCCTCTCGGAATATTTGTGGTAGCATATAGATATAAAATTATAAAAACTGTGTCACTGTCACTGTATCAGTGTTTTTAGGGTTTGTTTTTTTAGATGAATTGCTATTTCTTAGTGCCCTAAACATGTTTATCTCTGTGTTCAGCTTGCCCTGTCACTCATTCAGCCAGCCAGACTCATTTTCCATCATCACTGATTGTAAGGTCAATATAATCATAAAAAATAGTACAGCTTTTTTTTTCCTGTAACAACAACAGTAGTTACATTTTGAAGTGTTTCTACTGGCATTTATAATAATTAGTGAGCTTTCCAGTTTCATTGAGGACAACATGAGCTATAAGAGATCAAATCAGCAGAATCAGTAGAGCCAAGAAACTAGAAACTAGGTTATAAAATGTAAAAAAAAAAGATTTTTGATATCCATATCAGTTTTACACCCAATTATTAATTTGATGTAGAATCTGGTCTGTGGTTTGATTGTGAGGATATTTTACATAGCCTACACCCCACCCAATATCTGATCCATTCAATAACAAAAAATGAATGGTGTCAGACACATCTTTGCACATTTCTGTGTGTATTTTGTTACCGCTGGCCAGGGTTGAGAGCGATAGCCCTGGGCTGGTCCAAGTCCATCCAGAACAACACCTTTCTTGAGGTTCCATCTAGGTTGGCCACTTCAATGCGATTGGTCTCTGAGTCCGTCCAGTAGAGCTTTTTACCCAACCAGTCACAGGCCAGCCCATCAGGACTGTCTAACCCTGATACTACCACAGTCTGGCCTGTTCCCAGTGCCTCTTTAAGGGCTGTAGGTAAAAAAAACCCAACAAACTCAGTTGAAACTGTTACATGAAAAAGGGTGTATATTTCAATAAATCATTAACACATGCAGCAATAGTTATTTTAGCTTTTTACGAGAAAGTCCTCACCAAGTAGAAAAATTAAAAGTAAACAGTGTCTAGTCTTACAGTTAGAAGACTGATTCCAGTGAGTCTGTTTGATGGCTTCTTCACTGACATCCGTCCAAAATATCAGGCGTTCAGAATACAAGAAGTCCACAGCTGCTGCATCTTCCAGGTCACTCACGATGATGGCGGACTCCCCTCGGACACCATCTGCATCTACCAATCGCACGTCACGTCGATTGGCAAAAAGAAGGAGCGGTGACCCTGGAATGGAAAAGATCCTTTATGTAACATTTCATACATCACTCAGATTTCTCACAATGCTATTTCATACAGAGACGCAAAGATGCTTATATTCGAACAGTTATTAAATTTCACTGGTTTGCTAAAAAAACAAAACAGCTATTGGATCTGCCTCTAGCAATCTGACTAAAGCTTTCAATTGATATCACGGCAATTCTCTCAAAAAATGAATAAACTTTTTCAAACAAAATGCTGCTTTATTTCTTCTGAATATTCTCATTTTTGTCTTTTTACCAAGTACAGACTGGAAATATGTGGGAAACATATCCAAAAGACTGACAAACACTCATTTCAGGGAGTTACTGCACTGGGGGAAAAATGCATTTTGGAGTCTCCATACTCTAACCTTTCGTGTCTCCTATAAGATCAGCAGAGGGGGAAATTAATGCATTATGCAATTATTACGGTACCACTCTCCACCTTCTCTAATGCAGAGACGCACACCTGGGGGTTATTTTGCAGTTCCAGCACGTGTTACACCAGCGGAAGCCTTTTCTCTGTACCTACAGTTCTACTGACTCTCTAATCAGTCTGCTTTTATATGTGTAAACTGGCTGACTGTTCTCTCCTCCTCTCTGCACGGCACACACACAGTGGTGTCTTTCACATGCCCAGTGAACTACAATCCTTTTCTGAGCTCAGAATTAAATATACATAAAAAACAAACCTATTCTCAGATAAATACTGACACTGAGCACAGTGCTGATTCTAGACCCACACACAGTCAAGTTCACAATAGAACATAAAACAAACCAGGGCAATATAAGAAAAATGTTTGTACAAGAAAGCATTCCCACTCTGTCCCAACCATGCGGTAAGTATGCAAATGTCAGGGTCCAGATTCCATAAACCCATGTCTTTGTTAGCGCGGTTCAGTAACTCAAGAGATGTTGTCCTCCCACTGTTGAAGCCAGTAGTGATCACAGCAGCTGCCACAGAGCCTCTGGGGAATCCTGTGGTTTTGGCCAGGCAGGGTGGCAGAGCTACTACGCTGTGGTTTGGCACAACCGTGCCTCCTATAATCCCACAGAACGAAGCCAGTCTGCCTCTGTTAGTACGAACGCTGCCCAGAAACAATACCCAAGCCCTAAAAGACACATGGTACTGCTTTTATTAAACATAGTGTCTCCATAAGGCAATGGTTTAAACGTTCACTTAGCAAGCTAAAGCTCTCAGTTCCAGGACGAGCAGGGATTGCACCAGGAAGGGTATCTGATGTAAAAATCTGCCAAGTCAAACATATTGCTCTACCTGTTGTGGCGCCCCAAAGTGAGCGCTGAACGTAGTCTCTACTGGTGTTATTGAAATCAAATTACATAGGTAAAAGCAAGCACGGTGGTGCGGTGGATAGCACTGTTGCCTCACAGCAAGAAGGTCTGCGTTAGATTCGAGTTCGGGTTCGAGTTCAGGGCCTTTCTGTGTGGAGTTTGCATGTTTCTCCCCATGTTTGCGGGGGTTCTTCCTCCCACAGCCCAAAGACATGCAGTTAGTAAGGTTAGGTTAACTGATGATTCTAAATTCCCCATAAGTGTGAATGTGAGTGTAAATGGTTGTCTGTCTCTGTGACAGGCTGGCGACCTGTCCTATCATTCATGCTGAAACACACCAATAATTCTTTAAAATATTCAGTTCAAACACAACGTTGTTATGTTACTAGAGAGGAAATAGGTAGCTTTACTGTAACAGTAATGAAACAGATACATTAAACAAAATGACAGGAAATTACAGCAATTCACATCAAGTGAGTGGGCATCACGTGTCCATGCTCATCCACACTCAGGCTACACCCTTGACATAAACAGTGTGCTTCCAGTACTGAAAACAAGTCTGAAGCGGTGCTGTTTGCTACATGTCAGAAATGACAACTGTGGATAATGTCCAGAAGCGATTCTCCTAACAGAGGTAGGATTTCATGTATGAAAACACCTAAGCAGAGCGAGGCCCCCCAGATGGACGAGGACAGGGATAACTCTGGGAATCAGAGAGCTGATACATTTAAGTGACTTTCAACACACTGGCAGTTTTTTAGTTGGAATAAAACCTGGAAATGAATGAAATGAATGTTAAGCAACACAAAGTTTAACACAGGTTACTCCTACAGTTTCATTGAACTGTGTTTTCTCTATCACTTATTTATTTTGCACAAAGAAAACCAAAACAATAACTTAAAGACCAACTTCCAGTTTGGTAACCTCAGTGAAAGAAATGTGCTGGAAAATTATCTATACATGCTGAAATAACAACTGAAGTAATTTTTATAACAGTGTTTATTCTTTCCTCAAAACACACAGGGCTGAGCCGTAAGAATGAGAGTGCCATTCTTATAATCCTATGAGTGAGTGCTGTTTTTTCCTACTGTTGCTTTTTTGCTAAAGGAGATGTTTTTTTTACATTTATGGGGGACTCTCAGAGAGCTTATTATACTCTGAGGAGTTTCATTTTTGTTATTGATGAATAAGAATATAAACTTTGTTAGTATTAATGTAAACGGGCTGAATGGACCAGTTAAAAGAAAGAAAGTTTTAAACCAGCTAAGAAAAATGTAAATTAATGTTGCCTTTATGCAAGAAACCCATCTTACTGCAATAGAACAAAGTAGGTTGGCCATGTTATGTCATCTTCATTTCATTCTACAGCCAGAGGACTGGCTATACTGATGAATAAAAATATTCCAGTGACAATAAAAGAAACTTTAATTGACCCTTCTGGTTGATTAGTTAATTGTGAAATTTATTCAGAACAATGGACACCCCCCCCCCCACCCCCCACCCCCCCCTAAATTAATACAACCCAGTTATGATCATAGTTCCTTTTTCAAGATATTCTTCTGATAATAGCAGAAGGTCAGAAAAACATACTGGTACGGAATGATATAACTTTTTTTCTACTTCATATTTTGGACAAATCAACTACAACTGTATCCAGTTTAAAACTATTCCAAATAACTGTGGCTTTCTGCTCTTGTTTGCGTAATTCCCATATTAGAATAGATCGTTTTTTTGTTTGTGTCAACACAACTATTCCACAGAACACTGGATAATCCACAGCTGCCCAGGATCCTGTCTGACCACTCAGCTCGTGATTCCAGGAAAAACAGCTGTTTTATACAGACAGCCTTAAAATCCCACAATTCTCCAAAAACCTGTTTCTTTGTAATTAATTAGAAATCAGATTAAAATAATCTGTGAAATGAATCGCATTTCCGCTCCCAACAGCTTTATACTATGAGACACATTAAAAGCATATTTGAAAGGTCAAATAATATCATTAACAAAAAGTATTAAAAATATATAATGCAAATGCAAACAATAGAAGAATTGAACAAAGCAATGTCTAAACCTGTAAAGGAATTTCAACATACTGGCTGCTGACACAACAAAATGCACATCATATCGCCTATTTCTTTATGAACACAGACTATAAATTCACTTCTAAGGCACTGGCTAACAGGCTTGGTAAGTATTTGCCACGCCTGATATACCAGGATCAAAATGTAGTTATTTATAATCGCTCACTATCTAACAATTTATGTAACCTTTTTAACAGTGTCCATCTTTCAAAATCCCAGTACAGCCCAGTACAGCAGTAACTCATGATGCCAAAAAGCCTCTGACAGACTGGAGTGGCCATATTTGTTCAGGCCCGGGCGAAGGCTTCCACTAATGCACAGATTTCAGCTGAACAGGTCAAGTCGACAGGGTTGTCCTCTGTCTCCGGCACTATTTGTTTTAGCTGTTGAGCCTTTGATAAGGTCAATCAGATGGGATCCTGATATAAAAGGCTTTGAAATAGATCACAGAAACAAAAACACTTACCCTGGTAAGTTCCTCGTTAGGCTACAGACATTGGTTAATGCCTCCACTGGTATTTCAGAATGCAAATTAACTTGATTGGAAGGGTTAATTGTGTCAAAATTTAAATTTTACCAAGACTGTAAAATTCTTTTTAGTCAAGTTTTTTTCTTTTTTTTTCAAAAGAATCAATAATTATGTCAGACAGTTTCTATGAAAGGGTAAATCATTAAGAGTCTCCCTTGAAAAGTTAACTTGGGATCATAAATATGGGGAGGCTTCAACTACCCAACTTTAAAAAAGTTTATTTAATTGCTCAGTTGAAATTTATCTCATCTTTCTTTTAGGCTGATAGATCTGTGTGTGGACTCAGATGGATCAGGATTCTTTGAAAGAGAAAGTTGGCAGTGAATTTGTTTATAAATGAATATCTAGGTTAATAGTGTCATGGTCCCTTAATTAAAGCTGCCTCCCTTAGTTAATTCTTTTAAGTTTTGAGTCCTGCATTTGGGTCCTCATCCTGACTGCCACAGGACCGTACTTGACAAATACCTAGAAAATCTGATAACATCATCATAACATCTGTTGCACTTAATTCAAATCTGGTATGACATTCACAAAATGCTTAGACTGGAAATTCTGGATGCATGAAACCAGCAAGTAAACTTGTTCAACTGGAGACAGAACAAAAATGTATTCCCAAAGCATATTCTCTATTATAGAGTCCAAAGCTCTGTTTGCATGAACCTAAACAGGTTCATGCAATGTCAGATTTAAACAAAGATTTAAGCATAAGAACTGATGACCATCTGTGATCAGATTTATGCTGGAATAGCTGAATTGTCACATTACAACTTCCTTCACCAACTGTAGATCCAGATCCAAACCTGAAATCTCAGAAATGTGTTTTAGATGTGATGTAGAAGGTGGTTCCTTCCACCACTGAATCTGGCTTTGTACAAGGGTACACTCTTTCCTGCACTCTTTATAGTACCACCAATATTATGGGGATTAATATTCCATTAGATCCTGAATTGTGTTTACTGGAAACAAAGGTCAGTGGATCTATGAATAAATATCAAGTAAAACTTATGTTTTATGTCATTTCTCCATTTGGCATTCACATGGACAAGTCTTGGTTTGGCAGTCGCCAGGAGAATGATACTTGTCTTCTTGTCTGACTGCATAGTATCAATTGTAAAGCTTGGTGTTAATGGTATGAGGTTGGTTTTCAGGATTTGGGCTCAGCCCCTTAGTTCCAGTAAAAGGAAATCCTAATGCTTCAGCATACCGAGACATTTTGGACAATTTCATGCGCCCAACTTTGTGGGAACAGTTTGGGGATGGCCCATTCCTGTTCCAACATGACTGTGCACCAGTACACAAAACAAGGTCCACAAAGACATGGATAAGTGAGTTTAATTTGGAAGAACTTGAGTGGCATTCACAATCTTGATTCTCAAAAGTCAGAAGAAATAGTAAGAAGTAAAAACTGGATTTTCTAAGGAGAGTTCTTGCTAGCTGAAAGTACTTGCGAAACAAGATAAAAAACAACAACAAAAAACCAACTGACAGCAAAAGAAAAAAACAGCAATATTGATAGTGAGTTGTGAGATTTGTCTGTCTGTCACTGTTAACTATGTTAGTCTCTTTTTTTTATAAACAAATCGGGGGTTTCTCCGATGCGTCATCTAGCAGGCTATTTGAGGAGCAGCTGGACAGCTCTCAGGTGTTGGATTATTGTCTCAGTCTTAAGTGGTAACACGTCAACTGTCTATTATGTAGAACTTTGATTAGCAGGACATTCACGGATCGTGACGCTCACTGCCCAGCTATTCTCAGCCTGTGATCTCTGCCTACCTTTCCGTACTACCTCAGTTCCTCTCTTCCAGACCTCAGCCTCCCTGCTCACCTGCACTGCCACTGGTCCAAGCCGTCCCCGTTTCAGTCTCCATCCTTACATACCTCGCCCAAGACTGCAGTAAACATGTGGCAAACAGTTCGAGTTTCTCGTTCTCATTCCAGTGTTCTGTTTATCATTTCATCCTCACTGTAAATAAACCTGCCTTCACTGCAGCTGTGTCTGTCTGAGTGATCTGCCACCAGGGTCCACTAGTGTAAAATGGTAAATGGCCTGTATTTATATAGCGCTTTACTAGTCCCTAAGGACCCCAAAGCGCGTTACATATCCAGTCATCCACCCATCAGTGATGGCAAGCCACATTGCAGCCACAGCCACCCTGGGGCGCACTGACAGAGGCGAGGCTGCCGGACACTGGCGCCACCGGGCCCTCTGACCACCACCAGTAGGCAACAGGTGAAGTGTCTTGCCCAAGGACTCAACGACCGAGACTGTCCAAGCCGGGGCTCGAACCGGCAACCTTCCGATTACAAGGCGAACGCCCAACTCTTGAGCCACGATCGCCCCACGTGTAATTCCTGACATCCTGGTACATTTCTGGAATGAACTCCTGATTCAGCTGTTTATTTTCCTCAATGTGCTTCATAAATGGGAGGTGAACCTAACCCGCAGAATCACTGAGCGAGAGGGATACTAATGCCAAGTTTTGGCCCAGATGTGCCAGAGGTCAGTTCGAGTTGCTTCCTTTCAGGCGTTTTTACATTCTGAAAAATTTGGGGATATTTTTTTAATATTAGTATAATGTGTTTAATAAGTTTAAAAGAGCATTTGCATTACATATGGTTGTGAAGAGGTCATGATTGTAAGAGGAAGTCAATGTGGTTGTGATCGGTAAATCAGATATTGCATCTGTATATATGAAATTGTGTTTTTTCATATTGTGAAACATGTTGCAAAACAGTAAGGCAGACTAACTGTATTATTTAAAGATTGCATGAATATACTCTGCAGGTTAGTGCAGAATGAACAGGTTAGTTTGCTGTACTGTGATGGGTTTAAAGTAAACAACAGTGTGTTGGACTGGTGCACAGTGGCTGTGCGGTCGTGGTTAAAGTTTGATTACATGAAATGTAGCATTGGCTAATATGAACTTTAGCTGATGATGCTTCATACCAGCTGTATACTGTCTAATATGAAGACAGCATAAACAGTGTACTGTTAGTACATAGAATGGAAATTGGCCAGGACAACTCATGAAACATCTGCTGACATCTGGTTCAAGTTTATAAATCCACAAAGGGCAGCAGGTCAGCTGATCACAGCTTGTACACTAACAAAATCTACTGAAGCTCTCAGTTTTTATTATTGTGAGTAGTGATTCTTTTCTTTGCGCTGAGCCACTACAATTGATTTTAGGGTTGAATCCCACTGTAACCCGTGACTGTGCTCATTTTCCTGTTTAGAGGCAAAGTCACCCTCTATAATGTAGGCAACAGAAAATATGTTTTTCTTTTTCTTCTGACTCAAGCTGCCTACAATACTACTTTCTTACTTTGAGTCCATTTCACAGCCTGTACTTTTTTACTTTTACTTGAGTAACGAACATTACTTCAACTTTTACTAAAGTAATTTTTTTAAAACTAGTATTTGTACTTCTACTTAAGTACAGAATGAAGGTACTTTTGCCACCTCTAATGTTAAGAAATGAGGATGTCATAGGGACAGCTCAGGTTGAGTGGATTCAGGCAAAATTACAGAAGCAAGGCTGAGATGGTTTGGACATGTGTGGAAAAGAATTTTAATACAGAGCTGCCAGGCTGGAGGGAAAGAAGAGGACCAAAAAAAAAGATTTGTGGATGTCGTAAAGGATGTTATGCAGAGGGTTGGTGTAACAGAGGAGGATGCTATGAATAGGATCTAATGAATCCACCGTATTGATCCCTAAAGCGAGCAGCCAAAACCCAAAGAAGAACACTTAATGTAATGACCACGCTATATCTTGACTAAATTTTTACCCCAGATAATCCTCCTCCGAAACAGCAAATCAGCCCGTAAACTCATCAGGAAAGTCTCTAAAGATCTATTTTCCCAAAGACCTCTATTTAACTTTTTCTATACAACAGGCAGGTTTAAGGCACTTCTGCACTAGCTTTACCTTTCAGGCCCAAAAGCTACATACATCTTTTATACTGTCACCCCTAATAAAAAGTTCTGAAAGATCCTACACCATGACTTTACGTAGTAGGATCAAACTAAAGGTGCAGGGCATCAAAAATCTCCTGATGATTCCATCACTGGAAAACTGTTTATTTATATTATAAGATGCCAACGCCCTGTGGCAGATTCCAAGTAAGGACCAAGTCTCTCTGTGATCCTACAGCCAGCAGTGTGTGTTAAGTCTGAATCAGTACATTATGAATCCAGTGTCAGTCAAGTCATAGAAGTCCTGAGAAAGACAGGGTATGCCTGTGTGTGTGTGTGTGTGTGTGTGTGTGTGTGTGTGTGTGTGTGTGTGTGTGTGTTGGGGGTGGGGGCTTGAAAACAAAGAAGGGCTCCAAAAGAAGTTTTGAAGGAGTAGGCAATGCACTGCTGAACTCTTTTCCATGCATACACGCTCATGCACAAATGAACACACACAACTTCTCAGCTCTCCTGTTTTGTTCTGCCTGGAGAAAGCCAGCAGGCCCCCCTCACTTTACTTCTTATCAGAACCCATCTCAACAAAGGCGTCTGTGTGTTTGGTGAAGGGCTAAAAGGAAGGAAGAGATTTTCTTCACACCTCCCCAATCGGGACGAGAAAAATGTGCATGATAAGAGTGGGGAACATGGTTAGTGTGTGCATGTGTGTTAGAGAGTGGACCCCAGAGAAATCAAGGTAGACTGCCACAGACTTCCTCTGTCTCCACCTGTGCGAGTTCTTTCCTATTTTCTCTCTCATTCTTTCGTCCTACCTACTTCTCCCGCTCTTCTTTTCTCTCCATTTGTTACATCAGGCTTTTACAAAATCCAAACAGCATAGAGTCTCCAACCAGGCTAATGCAAACACGAAAAGTCATAAAGCATGCTGTAGTCCACCCGATTCTTAAAAAAAGAAATTCTGACTGTTATGACCTTTCAAACTATAGACCGATCTCTAAGCTTTCGTTCTTGTCCAAGATCCTGGAGAGACTAGTTCTCTCCCAGCTCCAGGCGTACTTGGACACAAACAATATTGCTGAGAAATTTCAATCTGCCTTTAAGCCATTGCATAGCACTGAAACAGCGTTGGTTAGAGTTCTTAATGATATTCTTGTAACCACTGATACTGGACGCTCTATGGTCCTAGTTTTACTGGACCTCTCTTCGGCCTTTGATATGGTAGACCATAACATTTTATTACTAAGACTTGAGCACACTGTGGGTATTAGAGGCACTGCCCTCGACTGGTTTAAATCATACCTCGCTGATAGATCCTTATCAGTTAACTTAGGCACCTTCTCCTCTTCCTCCGCTCCGGTCTGTTGTGGTGTGCCTCAAGGATCAGTTTTAGGCCCTGTTCTCTTCTCATTGTATTTGCTCCCTCTAGGTGCAATCTTTGAAAAATACAATATCGCCTTCCACTGTTATGCCGATGACATACAGATTTATTTTGAACTTACTGACGACCTTGCTGTGTCCCTGCACTACTTTCAAGAATGCATGCGGGAGGTCAAAGAATGGTTCCTGAGTAATTCCCTCGTTTTAAATGATAAGAAGACTGAGATTGTGGTGTTCAACAGTAAAATCCCTTGTGCCCAACTCTGTGCTGCCCTGGGTTCCTTTGCTAGTTTTTCTTGTGACTATGTCAGTAACTTGGGTGTACTGCTGGATAGCTCGCTCAAACTCGATAAGCAAGTGTCTGCTGTAGTGAGATCTAGCTTCCACCAACTGCGCCTTATCTCTAAGGCTAGGCATTATGTTCCGCATGAGGACCTGGAGAAGCTTATTCACGCTTTTGTGACCTCCAGGTTGGATTATTGTAACTCCTTGTACTACGGTCTTCCCTCTTCTCTTCTTCTTAGACTGCAAACAGTCCAAAATGCAGCAGCCCGCCTTTTAACAGGTACCAGGAAATTTTGCCATATTACCCCTGTCCTAGCTAGCCTGCATTGGCTGCCCATAAAGTACCGTATTCAATTTAAAATATTACTTCTTACTTTCAAAACTATTAATAAATTAGCGCCAAGTTATCTTAGTGAACTTCTCAAACCACATACTCCTGCTAGAACACTCAGATCTGCCACTCAACTACTTCTGACCCAACCCAGATCTCGACTGAAGTCTCGGGATGACCGTGCGTTTGCTCTGGCTGCCCCGGTACTGTGGAACACCCTTCCTCTCGACCTCCGCGCATCTGATTCCATTGCACTGTTCAAATCACGATTAAAAACCCACTTATTCAATCTTGCCTTTCCCTCTAGTTAATATTTCTTTTATGATTTTATATCACGCACTTTTATGCTCATTTAAATTCTTGTTTGCTCTGTACCTGTTGCTTTCCTATGTATTAGTGACAGTTATCTGCTTGCATATTTAGTACTTGCTTTGGTCCTATTTCTATTATTTCTATTATCCTCCTCCTATACTCTATTTTACTTGTTAAGCACCTTGGCATACCCTTGGTTTTTAAGTGTGCTTTATAAATAAAGTTTATTATTATAAACCCAGTACTTTCATTCCTCCTCAGTGCTGTTACCATACCCCTTCTCCTCACGTTTAGCTCCTCAGATTTCCCTTCCTACCCTTAAACCATTTTCCCTTCCCTTCTCATATTCTAATGCATCTCATTCAGTGAGTTTTTGCAAGGCTGGAAATCACATCAACTTTTTAGTAGTAACAGATCAAGCATATCCTAACTTGTAAATCTCAGAACATGAGTTTGGTGTTAAAGTGTGGATTTGCAAAACCCTGATGTATGCCACACCAGAGAGGTCCCAAAGTTGTTGCCTGAAAGCTTCTTTATATTAATTGTGAATATTGGCAAAACACACAGCCTAGCTGTTTTCAACTGTGATCATCCGCTTTTTATCCTCACAACTTAAGCATAAAACAGTTTCGATGTTGTGCCACAGTAACTTGTTAGCATGTGGCATTTATGAGGTTCAATTACAGCAGCATTTCATTTTCCATCCAATATTGTCATAATGTCTGACAACAGAAACACAAAAAACATGTGAATGAGAACAACAGTATTATAAATGTAGCTGTATTGTTGCTGCTGGGATTTAGCTGTTTTTGGTTTGTATTATTGTAGGGTCTTCACGTTGCAATATAAGGCACCTTGAGGCGAATGCTGTTGTGTTTTGGCACCTTATAAATAAAACTGATTTGATTTGAACTGAATTGCTTCAGCGCAGGCAGAGGTCCGTACTAAAACATTTTAAACATCAGATATGAGTGCCATTCATCTCTTCTTACAGTTTCATAAGGATACCTGTCAGCATACACACACTTGCATGGTATTGCACCTACAGTGGACTAAAGGTAATGCACCACAGTGATCGGAATTATACGTATGTATAAGACTCCAATTTGTTCATGTAAATGGAGAATCCTCTTCAGATACTAAGGTTAATTATGCAGTTCACAGAGTTCTGCACTAGGGCCAATTCTGTTTACATTATACATGTTTCACATAGGTAGTATCATTAGAAGGCAATGCATACATTTTCACTGCTATGCAGATGATACCCAACCAAGAAGCCTGATAACATCCACCAATTATTGAAATAATGTCTTAAAGACATAAAGACCTAGATAGACTCTAATTTCCTGCTTCTAAATTCAGATAAAACTGACGTTAATGTACTTGTCCCTAAAAATCTTAGAAACATGGTGTCTAACCACATGCTTACTGGAGGCCAGCATTACCTTGGCCTCCAGTAACACTGTGAGGAAAAGACTGAAAGTAGCTTTTGACCAGGATTTGTTCTTCATTGCACATATTAAACCAATATGTAGGACTGCTTTCTTCAATTTGTGCAATATCTCTAACATTAGAAATCTCCTCTCTCAGGGCGATGCGGAAAAACTAGTTTTAGGCTGGACTACTGTAATTCATCATTATCAAGGTGTGATCTAGTGCTATATAAATAAAATTGAACTGAATTAATACACAATCACTGCTGTGCTGCAAAATGCTAACTATGGAATGCTTGATACTCTGTATAAATATTGCTATATTCTATTGTCAATCACCATATTAATAGTTATGTTCCTAACAGGCAAAGCTATCTCAGTGTTTCCTACACTTGGAGTGTACTTATTATGCCTGGGTGGCCAGCCAGGTATATTATCTTACATAATCTGTAGCTAATGTTGCTATTGTGGCAGTCCTCTATGTCTTTCAGTGGCCTCCCAGAAAGGATCTCATCCTGTGGTTCTGTGTATGTCAGCTCCAACTGTTTTCCTCTGGAAATCTGCTAAGCACCACACTAAGAAGAACCTGCGGCAGGTGGTGAAGGGGTTCATGGTTACCAAGGGTAAAGAGCTAAACAAGGACAGTTGAAGCCCAAAACCGGAGAAACTGAGTTCAGGATGAGAGATTTTCTTGAAAGGCATAGACTCATGCACATACAAATACATCCTAGATGTGGATCTGTAGGAAACATATACATGACTTGGATGAATGTTCTTATGGTTAATGGTTAATTTGACATTACTCTGTTCAACTGTAAGTGATAATGAATAGTGTCATGCTTTCTCAAGGGTACAAGATAAATATGTTACTTTGAGCAACAGGTTCTTGTTGGACTTTGTTACCATTTATGACACAGCTGAAAGTGTGTGAAAGATTTCATTTGAAAATAGTACAACAGGCCTAAGGAATTTTTCAACTGGCCTACTGTGCTGTTAGAAAAAAAACTGTTAAGAAAAAACTGAAGTCCTAACAAAACATGCTTCACTTTAAATAAGAGGACAGTTAAATTATAACAATGACACAGTGGTGCTCAGGCAAAAAGTAGCAAAATACAACTTAAACATACTTGAACAGAATTAGAGGACCTCTGTTGAAAGATTACTGAATGAAAACGATGTAAATATTAGTAAAAAAAATGTGTTTAAAGAATTATTTTTTGCTCACAAATTAGGCTTCATTAGCAGTTTACTGGATGCATTAACAGGTTTGTAGTATTTAAGTGCTGCAGATGAATAATATAAAATGCATGTTTTATATACTGCCGCAATTTATTTTATTTTCTATCAACTATTAAACCACGACATTGTTTTTTAGTCCCTAACCTTTAAAATAATTATTGCTGTTAGCTACATGTCATTAAATAAAAGGCACTGTGCTTTCTCTACGGTTAAAGTGAAGTGAAAACTAAAAGAAAAGAAAATTACTCACCCAGCTCTCAAGCTGAGAATTGTTCCTTACCTAATACCACAGTTGTAAAGTAATCATGAAGGACTTACTACTAGAAGGTTGGCAGTAGTTGGAGTAATAAGTAATGAGTGAGTATTTACTGCGTTTTCTCTGGCTGTGTTTGGTTAAAGGTTTATCAAAAATAACTCAGAGAAAGCGTATGAGCTACTTAGCGATCATAAAAAGGAATGATGAAATCTGAAGAGTCAGTAATACAGTGCCTTTCAGTCGGTTCTCTATTATCTACTATCTAGTCAAGGATTAAGAACGATAAGTTCTTAAGAAATGTCACTATTGTGTGCTTGAGGGCTATACACAATCCAACAAACACAAATACTGTGGACACATTTTGTTTTTTTGAACCTCATAATATACATTTACACAGTCAGCAACTACACTTCATGCTCTTTGTTTGAGTAGTAAAACCAGTAAGATTCTTTTAACACATAATTGACCAGCTAACCAGCTCAGTGACGACATGAGGTAGCTGACTCAGTAAAATTGTAATGATAAAATAGCTGAGTAGGTGCGGCATATAGCTCAAACTGTTAAGTTAGAATGAAGTCAGAGATAGCCTCCACTTTGGTCATTCTTCTTATGTAAATTATTGTTATGCAAAGTTATAACTAGCTTTGAGTCAGTGGCCCGGTGACACTGACGGAAAGTAGAAAATCAAAGATTGCAACTTTCATCAACAAATCTGGAATTGGTCTTATCTGTACCTTAAAAAAACAATTGAGTGAGCTTAAAGGGAGCTAGAGTTTTTAGAAGTTAATTTTATATGAAGTATTGGAGCATGAAATAATATGCCTGAGCTGTAAGTGGCCGCATAGAAAGCACCAGGACCTGCAAAAATGTATCCATATGAGAGAAAACTAAGCTCCGCCTCTCGCTGAGCCGTTTCAGGCGATTAAATAGTAATAGCGCAATTCAGGCGGTGGAGAAGGGAATGCTTATAAAGACATCGATCCTCATTGGAAAATGTTTGCCTGGTTCTCTGGTGTGCTCTTTCTCAAATAAACATACCGGCGTATTTGCACCATTACAGAAGAAAGACTGGCTGACATCCGACACCGAGCACGAATGGAGCTACCGAGGCCCGACAAAACAGCCAGGCTGACTTTAAAGTTAATTTATTTTCCTGTAACTGTGACGGCTGTAAAACTGAGGGGGAAAGCAGGGGTCCGTTTGGTTACACAATCCCTCTCATAGAGCGTGTCGCCAACACCAATTCAAAGTTTAAAGACTTCCATTGTGTTGGTTTGCCCTTGGGATATAAAAATCTAAAGTTTGACACAAGAAATCGCTGCTAGACTCAGACTGACCAAATGTGGTAACATTTGAGGGCAGTGAAGTGCACAAATGCGCGGCAGGCTCGGACCGTGTTCACCAGTGTTCTTATCAGCTTTCGTGCTTCCACCTTTCTTGAGGATCCATGTTGTGAACAAAAAGTAAACGTACCGTCAACCGCCGACAGAAGGCAACTCCAGAGCAGCAACGCCAGCAGTAGACCGCCCATTTCAAGTCCTCTGCACTTTAAATCCATAACTCCGGGTCCATTTTCTTATATTTACTCCTCAGTCGAGTTGTGAAGCCCTCCACTCCTCAGTGCTCACATGTACACATATGGTCTGTGTTCCACTGTAACGCCAGATGTGGCTGCATGCAGGAGTGTGCGCTTCTGTGTGTCCTCCGCTATCGACTACATTCCCCCCCACCCCGTCCCACTTAAGGCGCTCGCGCTACTTTATACTTTGGACTCTCGAGCTCGCGCACTGAGAGAAAGGGCAGGCGGGCGTGGAATTACGTCACTCAACACGAGCCTGTCCCATTTTTTATTCTTACTAATTTGACTTTTGTGTAAATGTCAGAAATATCAGATGTTGGACAGCAGTTAGAGTAAACGCTGCTCTGTTGCTTTAAGGACAGACTTTTATGTCCCTGCACATGAAATTCTAAAACAAGATGTAAAGTATGACTTTTAAATGAAGTGAACCTCTGTAAAACTAGGATGAAACAAAGGAAATTACTAGTTAAGAGACTCCTTCCACTTGTTGTTTATGTCGAGTGGGGCGAGACACTTAAAATAACCTGGATTTCTCTGTGTATGCTAATAATCCACGTCATTAAAGATGATAGCAAATGAAAAAATCACTTGATTGAATATCAGCTGCAACTGATTTTTTTGGAAATAAAGCTGACTTTTTTTCATAGGTTTGCAAAAAGACATGCTGCAACAGGTCATTTTAGCCTACACTTACAGGAATTTTTAATGGATTTGCCGATTTTGTTATTCATAAGTAATAAATTATCCAGTTAATAAGTAATAAAAATCATTAAATGTGTCCTTACAACAACAACAACAACCTTTATTTATAGAGCACATTAAAAGCCTAGGCATACCAAAGTGCTTTACAGAAAAACAATAAAATAATACAATTAAGAGCATTAATATCAAAAATAATAAGAACAGCAGACAATGTTCACAGTAGAAAGCCACTAATAAAATGGACTGCAGCACATAGATTATAACAGACCCAGTGCCGCATGATAGAGAACACCAAGAATGAAGGAATAGTAAAAGTTAATGCAATAGGTCGCAGTTAACAGTCAGCATTTAACGGGTAGAAAAGGCAAGTTCAAAAAGATAAGTTTTAAGGCGTGCTTTAAAAGAAAAAATAGAATCAGACTCCCGAATGCCAATCGGGAGGCTGTTCCATAACTCAGGTGCAGCAAAGGCAAACGATCGATCGCCTCTAGATTTCAACCGAGATCTGGGCTGAACTAACAATAACTGCGAGGATGACCTTAAAGCCCTGGCAGGGACATAAGGGTTTAAAAGTTCCTTAAGATAGGTTGGTGCAGTATTATTGATGATTTTAAAAGTAAGCAGCAAAATTTTAAATTGAATACGGTATTTGATAGGCAGCCAATGCAGCTCAGCAAGAACCGGAGTAATATGGTCAAACTTCTTGGTTTTAGTTAGAATACGAGCCGCAGCATTCTGAACTGTCTGTAATCTATGTAGAAGGGTAGCATGGAGACCAGAATAGAGTGAGTTACAGTAATCTAGTCTTGACGTTACAAAAGCATGAATGAGCTTTTCTAAGTCATTATACGGGATATAGTGTCTGGCCCTGGAGATGAGACGAAGCTGATAAAAACTAGATCTGACAACAGCAGACACCTGTTTATCAAGTTTAAAGGAGCTGTCAAACAAGACACCCAGATTCCTGACAGTATCAGAGAAAGAACTAGTAAGAAAGCCAAAGGCATCTTGAAGTTTGACGCGAAGGGCATTACTGCCAAAAATCACGATTTCAGTCTTTTTTTCATTGAGAATAAGAGTATTTGCCAACAGCCATTTCTTGACCTCACTCATGCACTCACGAAAGTTATTCAAAGATAAAGCGAGATCATCATGTAACTCAAAATAAATCTGGATGTCATCCGCATAATAGTGAAAAGCAATGTGGTATTTCTCAAAGATAGCACTTAAAGGAAGCATATACAGTGAGAAAAGGGTCGGGCCTAACACAGAACTCTGGGGGACACCACAGCAAACAGGTACAGGGGAAGAGGAAGATGAGGCCAGATGTACCGAAGAAAGCCGATTGGAGAGGTAAGATTTGAACCAGTCCAAGGCAGTGCCCTTAATGCCAACAGAGTGCTCTAATCTTGCGACTGTCCTTAGTAGGGACAGTGACAGCAAAACCTTCTAACAAACCTCACCCTGTCAGTCATGACAGAATATGATGCCCTTCTTAAATACACTGATGTTGATACAGGATAACCTTGTAAATTAAAGTAACCAAACAACCATTCAAATTAAGCAAGAACTCTAGCTTGTTTTTGTCTGGACTCCAAGCATTTTTTTTTATTAATCAAACTGACTTCCAGGATGTATTGCAGCATACCTCAGTCGTCCCCAAATGTTCTTGGTTTTAAATGCAAAAGCAAGTAAGCCATGTAATCATCGACTAGTTAAAGAAATATCGTACACCAGTCTAACGATATCTCCTCCTCCTTCCCAGACACCACAGATCCGCTGCAGTTCGCCTTCCGATCCAACAGATCCACAGAGGATGCCATCGCCCACGTCCTGCACACCACCCTCAGCCACGTGGACAAGAAACAGGGTAACTATGTGCGAATGCTGTTTGGTGATTAAAGTTCAGCGTTTAACACAATAGTGCCCTGCAGACTGTTCACAAAGCTCAGGGATCTGGGACTTAACAGCCGTCTGTGTGCATGGGTGTTGGACTTCCTCACTGGCAGAACTCAGGTGGTGAGGGTGGGCAGGTGCTTCTCCAACAGCATCACCATCAACACAGGAGCACCTCAGGGATGTGTCCTCTCGCCACTGCTCTACTCCCTCTACACTTCAGACTGTGTGGCCACCCATGGCTCCAACACCATTGTGAAGTTTGCTGACGACACAGTGGTGTTGGGTGCCATCTCCAACAACAATGAGGCGGCCTACATGGATGAAGTGAAGAATCTGGCATCATGGTGCCAGGACAACCACCTCCAGCTGAACGTCAGCAAGACCAAGGAGCTGGTGGTGGACTTCAGAAGGGGTCAGCACAGAGACTACAAGCCCATTATCATCAATGGAGCTCCAGTGGAGAGGGTGCAGTCCTTCAAGTATCTCGGTGTCCACATCTCCTCAGACCTGACATGGGCTGCCCACATTCAGGTCCAGACCAAAAAGGCTAGGCAGCGCCTGTATCACCTACGACAACTGAGGAAGTTCAGGGTCTCTCCAAAGATCCTCAGGATTTTCTATACAGGCGCTGTGGAGAGCATCCTCACACAGAACATCACATCGTGGTTTGGGAACAGCTGTGTGAAGGACCAAAAAGCTCTCCAGAGAGTGATCCGTACAGCAGAACGCTGCTGCAGGATTGCTCTCCCCCCGCTTCAGGACACCTACACCAGGAGATGCCGGACTAGAGCAGCGCAGATACTGAAGGACCCGTCCCATCCAGGCAACAAACTGTTCCAACTTCTGCAATCTGGTAGAAGGTTCCGCATCTTCCGGGCAAGGACAGAGAGACTCAAGAGGAGCTTCTATCCCCAAGCCATCCGTGCCCTAAACACACACACCCGCCCTCTCACATCATCTATAATTGACTGAGACAGGACTCTCTTCCAGACTCTCTCTCTCTCTCTCTCTCTATCTATCTATGAATATGAATGTAAGAAGGAGGGAAAAATGAATTTGAGAAAACAAATGAAGCTTTTACCCACTGACACAGGAGATGCACAGGGGACAAAAGACACAGTGGAAGACAAATGTATGTACATGGGGGACACATTATGACACAGCTGTGAACAGGCCACAGGTACTACCTACTCTGTAATTTCTGAGATTATTAGCCATAAGTAATAAAAAAAAAAGACATTTAACTTCAGAAACGGCATGATTATTTGTTATTGAGTGATTTCCATAATATTTATCTAAAAATATTATGGAAATCACTCAATAACAAATAATCATGCAAAAAAAAAAAAATACACTGAGCCTGAGATTATTACTTATGGCTTGGAAACATCAAATATTCGCTCCCAACTACTGCTACCGCTGCGGCAACCAGGCGGCAATCATGGAACTAGACGACACCCTAAAATACTCTTTCTTGCAGTTTGATCCAGCGCCTCGCAGAGGGGAGCCCCACGTCACTCGCCGCACCCCAGACTACTTCCTGTAAACTCTGATTATTGATTGCCCTTTGACATTTGTACAGTATGACTTTCAACTGATGACAACATGAACTGGGAGGGTGAGAGACTTGGGGTGGAGCAGGAGGCACACCGGTACACATTGTATATCAACACACACGAAGAAAACAACTATTTAAACATTTAGCAAAAAACAATGTCTGTGTCTGAGGATGGACCAAAAAGTGTGTGCCATAATCATAACAATATCCATTGCCGAGGACTTGTATTGCGAATCTTCCCATTATATGGAAAAAACAAAACAGAAATGTTTAAATTCCCTTTCCTGTTACTGTGTAGCTGGACTGATGGCACCGAGGTCCAAGACATAAATTTTGCTACTCTGAATGCGGCTGTTTGAGTCCCACGCGCCATGGCTTATATTGAGTAGATCTGAACGTGATCTGTTTGCACTTTTGTAAATGAAAAGAAATGTAACATATGTCAAAATATGGAAAAGATTTCACACTACAGATGTTTGTTGTTTGTTTTTTTTCCCTTTTTTTTCTTCCCAACCCAAGCTCTACACAAGGTTTCTTGTTCTTGTTTTTTTATTTAATTTTTTTTTTTTTTGCTTTGTTTTGTTTTGTTTTTTGCAGTCACACAGCTTGGTGTTTAAGATTACATGGAGTGTTCATCCACTTCAGCTCACTGACTCCCTCTGAGCTACAGCATCTGTATTAACCAAACAATTTTATTAATAAAGACGAAGGTGGCTTCTTGATGTGAAAAAAAAAAAAAAAAAAGAAACATCAAATACCAATCCGGACCAAATCCTCCAGTGGTCTGTTGTAAAGTTTGCAAACAAGACTTGTAGCATTTAACCAATAAAATCCATGTTTTCAAGTCACATAAAAAGTGAGTGGAAGCAGACAGTTTTTGATAAGGCCCATGTTACACATCCTATTTGATTAGATTCAAGGTAATTTTCATTAAAAAATACATGTAAAAATGCCTGTGCTATATGGTATACTGCTGTATGAAACAATCATCAGCAAATGTGATCATAAAAGAGTGTGACAATTATTCGTATTTGTCATGAATCGCCGTGCGGCAGGCAGGAGTAGGACCCAAAATGCAGGACTCACAGGCACGAGGGAATGAACTCAAAACTCAGCTTTATTCGCTGGCAGAACAAATATACAAACTAAACTGGGAAACCACAAACTAAGAACTCACAGAGAGACACAGGGAGATCCACACACGGCATGAGGGACGACGTCACACTGAACAGAGGGAGACGCAGACAGAAATACACAGAGGGTTAACGAGGGAAGTGGGAACACACGGGGAACACAGGTGACACTGATAATCATAACGAGACAGGGCGGGGTGAACTGAACACTGACGGGAGAGGTGAAACAGGAAGTACAGGAGGAGAGAGAGCACGAGTAGAACACCAACGTAACAGGCAGGGGAGACATGGAATAAACACGAAAGGGGACGAGGGCTCATAAATACATAGAGGGCACACAGGGGGAAGAGAGAGCACGGGGAGAACTTAGACATAAAGGGCAGGGGAAGCATGGAATAAAATACAAACATACAAGGAAACTAAGAACACTGGGCCAACATGGCCCAGGACCATGACAGTACCCCCCCCTCAAGGGCTGGCTCCAGACAGCCCAAACACAGAAAAAAAAAACCAAACAGAAAACAACCCAGGGCGGGCGGCGGGGGCCCAGGACGGAGGGCCCGGAACAGAAAACAAAAGAAGAGCACAGCAAACACCGGAGCCCAAGAAAATAACCCAAACACAGAGCAGTTCAGGGGGCCGGCCGTGCGCAAGGCAACGGCGGAGACGTGGAAACAGTTCAGGAGGCCGGCCGTGCGCAAGGCAACGGCGGCGACGTGGAAACAGTTCAGGAGGCCGGCCGTGCGCAAGGCAACGGCGGCGGTGAAGGAGACGACGGAGCAGTTCAGGAGGCCGACCGCGCGGGAGGCGGCGGCGACGATGACAGCGCTGGTCCGGGGGCCGGCCGTGCGGAAGGCGACGGCGGCCACTCAGGCGAAGGCGGTCCGGGGGCCGGCCGTGCGGAAGGCGACGGCGGCCACTCAGGCGAAGGCGGTCCGGGGGCCGGCCGTGCGGAAGGCGACGGCGGCCACTCAGGCGATGACGGTGCAGTTCAGGGGGCCGGCCGCGCGGAAGGCAGCGGCGGCGGCTCTCCAGTGTCAGGCGTACTGGCCGAGGCCCGGTGGGCACGGGACCAGTCAAGGCGGGACCAGGCGAAGCACAGGCTGAGGAGGCTGCGGCAGACGAAGACTCTGAGGAGGCTGCGGCAGACGAAGACTCTGAGGAGGCTGCGGCAGACGAAGACTCTGAGGAGGCTGCGGCAGACGAAGGCTCGGAGGCCGGGCCAGACGAGGACGAAGACTCGGAGGCCGGACCAGACGAGGACGAAGACTCGGAGGCCGGACCAGACGGAGCTGCAGAAGCCAAAGCTGGACCAGAAGCACAGGCTGAGACTGGACCAGGCGTAGCAGAAGCACAGGCTGAGACTGGACCAGGCGTAGCGGAAGCACAGGCAGAGGCTGGCCCAGGCGTAGCGGAAGCACAGGCTGGCCCAGGCGTAGCGGAAGCACAGGCAGAGGCTGGCCCAGGCGATGACGAAGACTCGGATGCGGCTGGCCCAGGCGATGACGAAGACTCGGATGCGGCTGGACCAGGCGACGACGAGGCGGTCGCAGATGGCGGCTGGACAGGCTCCTCGGGCCCTCCAGCCGATGCGGCGTGAGGCTGAACGGGCCCCTCGGACCCTCCAGCGGAGACAGGAGGCTGAACGGGCCCCTCGGACCCTCCAGCGGAGACAGGAGGCTGAACGGGCCCCTCGGACCCTCCAGCGGAGACAGGAGGCTGAACGGGCCCCTCGGACCCTCCAGCGGAGACGGGAGGCTGAACGGGCCCCTCGGACCCTCCAGCGGAGACGGGAGGCTGAACGGGCCCCTCGGACCCTCCAGCGGAGGCCAAAACAACGCCAACAGGCATGAAGTCCTTCGGCCGACATGAGGACAACTGGCGCTGCACTGAGCACTGACTCTGCCCAGGCAATGCGAACATGGTGCAGTTCTTAGGGGGCTGCTTAAACTTCAGGGGTCCAGAATCAGCTGGTGACTGAGACCTAGCCTCTGGGGAAGCCCTGGAGTGGCAAACTGTGCCAACGGCGGCTAAACCATGGAAAGTACCCTGAGTAGAAATCCAGTTACCTCTCTGCATGGAGTGAATGAGCAAAACTGGCGACACAGGAGACTGAGCGGAGAGTGGCTGCTGGGCAGCTAACTGAGTTACTGGAGACACGGGTGAGAGCGGGAGCTGAGCTGCTGGAGACACGGGTGAGAGTGGGAGCTGAGCTACTGACGGTGGTGAAGTAGATAACTGCACGGGAGACTGAACTGAGGGCGTCTGCACTGGCACAGGGGACTGAACTGATGTCTGTTGTAACGGAGGTGGTGAGAGTGGAGAAGGCAGGGGAGTTGATGACTTCACAGGAGAATGAACCAGAGGTGAGTGCACAGGAGACTGAGCTAGAGGTGGTAGTGATAGTTGAGGGGAAAGTGGAGCTGGTGATTGAGTGGATGACTGTGCTAAGGGATGCTGCACTGGGGACAGCAGGGCTGCTGGAGACTGCACTGGGGACACTGGAGACTGCACTGGGGACACTGGAGACTGCACTGGGGAAAGCAGAGCTGCAGGTGACTGCGCTAGAGACTGCAGTGATGGTTGTAGTGGAGGTGTGACGGGTGGAGGAGTGGCTGAAGTGGCTGCGGGTCGGGCGGCTAGTGGCTCAGCTACAGAGCATATTAACGGCAGGGCTATGGGTTGAATGACTGACTGAGTAGCAGCCTGAGTGGCTGGGTGTAGTGACGGTTGTGGTGGAAGAGAAACAGGTGGTAGTGTGGATGATGGAGCTAAGGGCGACTGAGTGGCAGACCGAACTGATGACTGAAGCGATGGTAGAGGTGAAAATGGAGCTTGTGGTGGAGTTAATGGCTGAGCTAGCGGGGACACAGGAGACTGAGCTGCGGGTGGCGGCGAGGGAGCTAACTGAGCTGCGGGTGGCGGCGAGGGAGCTAACTGAGCTGCGGGTGGCGGCGAGGGAGCTAACTGAGCTGCGGGTGGCGGCGAGGGAGCTAACTGAGCTGCGGGTGGCGGCGAGGGAGCTAACTGAGCTGGAAGTAGCAGCGAGGGAGCCGACGGAGCTTCTGGCAGCACAGAAGGTGAATTAGAAGGCCGAATGTCCGGCTGTGGGGTGGCGCGTCGGCGGCGTGAATGCCGTTTCTTTTTTGATGATGGCTCTGACGGGCCGAGCGGCTCCACATCCGGCCCTTCAGGCAGGTGGGTAGTAGCAGCTGGGGGATGAAGGTGGAGCTCGTTGCGGATTAAATCCTGTTCGAGTGGGTGGAGCGCACTGAGTAGCCAGGGAAGACCAGAGAACAAGCGCTGTAGTTTGGTTTCCACAGCACGGCGAAATTCCTTCCCCTCATGTTCGAGCCACAGATGCAGGAGTCTTTCCACGGAGTAGATTATGTCCAGACGCAGTTCTTCTGGTGGGTTGAGTGCTGCTGGGTCCATATCTGGTGACGTCGTACTGTCACGAATCGCCGTGCGGCAGGCAGGAGTAGGACCCAAAATGCAGGACTCACAGGCACGAGGGAATGAACTCAAAACTCAGCTTTATTCGCTGGCAGAACAAATATACAAACTAAACTGGGAAACCACAAACTAAGAACTCACAGAGAGACACAGGGAGATCCACACACGGCATGAGGGACGACGTCACACTGAACAGAGGGAGACGCAGACAGAAATACACAGAGGGTTAACGAGGGAAGTGGGAACACACGGGGAACACAGGTGACACTGATAATCATAACGAGACAGGGCGGGGTGAACTGAACACTGACGGGAGAGGTGAAACAGGAAGTACAGGAGGAGAGAGAGCACGAGTAGAACACCAACGTAACAGGCAGGGGAGACATGGAATAAACACGAAAGGGGACGAGGGCTCATAAATACATAGAGGGCACACAGGGGGAAGAGAGAGCACGGGGAGAACTTAGACATAAAGGGCAGGGGAAGCATGGAATAAAATACAAACATACAAGGAAACTAAGAACACTGGGCCAACATGGCCCAGGACCATGACAGTATTATTATCAGTTCTTGGCATTTGTACTGTGTGCTGCTGTTACTAGCCACCCAAACCAGAGACAGATGAAAACTGTGTGCCCCCTAAATAATGTCTTTGATTGTTGATTACATTAATAATGGATTTGCTTATTCAGTCAAATCAGTGAAGTAGACAATAAATCATTTCCAGATCACACTAAAAAAAGGTGCAATATCAGTTTCTTAAGAAATGTCAAAAAAACAGATAAAGGCTGTATACAACATTATACATTATGTGTCTGTAGATACTGGACGGTTCTCTTGTGTTGTGCAGCTGTTGTTAGCTGGCATACTGGCAGCTGAGAGATAGCAGTCCATGTGTGTCTTTCCTTTACCCCTTTATTCAATAAAACGACAAAACCTGCAAATGATAGATGACTGCTTATTCCCATTCTAATCGGATGAGCCCATGATGATGACTACTTAAACCCTGAACCTTCCTTCCTCCAAAACAATTATTATTATACCACAGCAAATAGCAAATGCACTATTGTAAATGCAAAAAAATACTTCCTGAAGTAGTCACTCAATAGGATTTCGGCACTCACTGTTTATGAACTGTGGTCTAAATTTCATCTACAACACAAACACAAGAATAGTGGAGATTGTGTAAATGGCTCCCTTCCAGTATGTCTGTGAAGGTTCTCAGTCATCCAGGTCATCGTAGTCAAAGGAGCTCGCAAAGAAAAGCCACACCGGCTGATTGGGACCCACACCCAGTTTCACACCTTGGCTCAGGCGATTAGAGGATCATCAGGGGGTCCTTTTGTCCCTCTGTGGGGGGACACTCCCACTAGGTTTATATCTGGGACTCTCCACCATTTGACCTTAGAACTGAAGAAGCTTCTCGGATGAGAGGTGAAACGTCTTCAAGTAACTTAAAGAAGTCCAGACGCTTTTCTTTGCAAGCTCCTTTGCCTCCTTCCAGTATGCAACTTAGAGTCAGATGTTTTAATTTAGGACATGACATTGGATCTATAGCCCATAGAGGCACCCCTCCCAGCAAATACAGGCATATAGCTTAGTTACTGACAAAGTCATTCTTGTTAGTAAAATCTGGTAGATGTGAACCACGATACAATCACAACAACTTAGAATGGACCCTAAAAAAACAAACAAACATTATAAATATGCAGAAAGAACTCCAAAAGCATTTCTAAGTAGCTGACTTTTTTGTAGTTTGAAATGATGAATAAAGAAAAGCAAACTCTCAAAGAACTTCTTTTAGACAGTTTAGAAAAGCTCCTTCAAAGATTACACAAAAAGAACTACGTGCAATTCTGTGAGAGTATCCTGCCTTTCATTTAAGTGTTTGTCACACTTAAATGTTTCAGATCTTCAAACAAATGTAAATATTAGTAGTAGTAAGTTCTGAGTGTTTCTTTGTTACAAAATCCCATTTAAGATACGTAGCTAACATTTGTTATCTGTACATTGGCACCAGCAGGTTATTCTGGTTGAGTAGATGTTTATACTGTGATAAGGGCAAAGTACACTCTAAAAAATCTGCTAAGTGGAGTTCAGTATCAAAATCAGGCTGTATAGAAACATGACTGAGTAAAGTTGTCAGGCTTCTTTGTTATGCTGTTTTAATGCCAGTTAATGTTAAACCCCCAAATCAGATTTTAAGCCATAAAAGCTAAGATAAAAAAAACCCAGCAAACATACTGTCATGGTCCTGCGACCATGACTCAGTGACTTTATGTTTATGTACTTATTGTTATTACTTTCATTATTATTCATGGCTGTTTTGGGATGGTTTGTGTTTGGGATTTTAGACACTGGGTTCTGGGTTTGTGCTCCCTCTGTTGGTCCCTGGTGTTAGTGTTCCCCTGTCTCGTCAGGTTAATCAGGTCCAGCTGTTTCCCCCATCTGTGTGTGATTTCCCAGTGTCTCTTTGTGTATTTATAGCGTGTGATTTCCTCTGCTCCTCGTCGCGTCGTCTGTGTTCCTACCTGTGTTCCTACCTGTGTTCATCCTCTGTGTTACCCTGCGTACTCTGCATCTACCCTGTGAAATCCTCTGCGTGCTCTCCCTGCTGTTCTCCCTTCGTGTTCAGGTTTGCCACTCCTTTGTGTAGTTTCACCCAGTTTAGTTCCTCCGTAGTTCTGTTTTGCCATCTCCTCTTTATGTTTGTTATTATCAATAAATCACCCTCACACCTGAATGAGTGCTGCGCTTTGAGTCCTCCTTCCACTCTCCACACGGCCGCTGCCCCGGACCGTGACAGTACGACGCGACCACAACATGGACCCAGCAGCGCTTAATCCATCCAGGGAACTACGGGAAAATCTCATCGATGCCACACAGGAGCTGATCGACCTGTGGCTGGAAAGCCCGGGTGGCACGTCCCAGCGCGCTGTAGAGAGGCGGCTACAGCGTCTGGTGACCGGTCTCCCATGGCTTCTGGGCTCGCTTTGTTCGTGGGAGCGGGAGTTCCTCCTTCTGGACCTCGGTCTTCACCCCCCGTCTGCTTTTACTTCCGAGCAGTCCGAGGCGGTGAGCGAGCGACATGTTCTGGCTTCCCCAGATTCCGAGACTCTGTTTTCTGGGGCTATCCAGAGCGGGATGGGAGACTGTTCGGATCGCTTACCCACCTTCGTGGTAACGGACCCTTCGCAAGTGGGCGTGTACAGACCCTCTGTGAAACCGAGAGACTGTTTCTCTGCCGCTCCTTCTGAGCCAGGACTCTATCACCATTCTCCGGCTCAGTTCTGTGTCCAGTCACAAGCTTCCCAGTCTGTAGCTCAACCATTAGCCTCCCTTAAGCCACAATTTTCACACTGTTTTTCCACCGCCGTTTCTGAGCAGGGAGACAAACTGTTACATTACGGACCTGTTCCTCAACAGCTGGCAACATTAGTGACTGTTACTCACTCCGGGGCTTCCCCAGAGGCGGGGTTGCTGCCCTCAGCTTACTCTGGACCCCTGGTGGCCAAGATGCCAGCTGTGAACTGCACCGGGCTGTCACTGCCTGAGCAGGGTCAGTGCTCTGCGCAGCTGCAGCCCTCCGTATGTGTGCCAGAGGCCCACGTGCCTACTGGTTTTGTTTCACATGTGCCAGAGGCCCACGTGCCTACTGGTTTTGTTTCACATGTGCCAGAGGCCCACGTGCCTACTGGTTTTGTTTCATGTGTGCCAGAGGCCCACGTGCCTGCTGGTTTTGTTTCATGTGTGCCAGAGGCCCACGTGCCTACTGGCTTTGTTTCATGTGTGCCGGGGGCCCCGGTGCCCACTGGTTCTGTGGCTGTTTTCGCTGGGGGGCCCGAGGAGCCCGTCCAGTCTCCCGCTTCGCCTGCTGGGGGGCCCGAGGAGCCCGTCCAGCCTCCTGTTTCGCCTGCTGGGGGGCCCGAGGAGCCCGTCCAGCCTCCTGCTTCGCCTGCTGGGGGGCCCGAGGATCCCGTCCGGCCACCTGTGGCTGCTTCTCCACCTGTGGCTGCTTCTCCACCTGTGGCTGCAGCGCCGCCTCCTGCAGTATCATCACCTGCAGCGCTACCACCTGCTACTGCCACGCCTCAGCCTGAAGCTTCAGCCTCGCCTGATTCTGGTCCAGCTTCATCCTCACCTGGCCCAGCTTCAGCTACAGCATCAGCTTCGCCTGGCCCAGCTTCAGCTGCAGCTTCTTCATCGCCTGGCCCGGTTTCATCTTCGCCTGGCCCGGTTTCATCTTCGCCTGGCCCGGTTTCATCTTCGCCTGGCCCGGCTTCATCTTCGCCTGGTCCGGCTTCATCTTCGCCTGGTCCGGCTTCATCTTCGTCTGGTCCAGCTTCAGCTTCATCTTCGTCTGGTCCATCATCAGCATCATCAGCATCGTCTGGTCCAGCCTCCGTGTCTCCATCGCCTGGTCCAGCCTCCGTGTCTGCATCCTCGCCTGGTCCAGCCTCCGTGTCTGCATCCTCGTCTGGTCCAGCCTCCGTGTCTGCATCCTCGCCTGGTCCAGCCTTCGTGTCTGCATCCTCGTCTGGTCCAGCCTTTGTGTCTGCATCATCATCTCCGCCTGCTGCGGTCCCGGCTTCCGTGCCCTCAGCCTCGCCTGGCCCAGCCTCGTTTGGGTCTGGAGCTAAACGGCCGTTTTCTGGACCGCTGGCTAGGCTACTGGCCGAGCGCCATCGCCTGAGTGGCCGCCGTTGCCTTCCGCACGGCCGGCCCCCGGACCGCCATCGCCTGTGTGGCCGCCGCTGCCTTCCACACAGCCGGCCTCCTGAACTCTTTACGCGCCGCCGTTGCCTTCCGCACGGCCAGCCTCCTGAACTCTTTACGCGCCGCCGTTGCCTTCCGCACGGCCGGCCTCCTGAACTCTTTACGCGCCGCCGTTGCCTTCCGCACGGCCGGCCTCCTGAACTCTTTACGCGCCGCCGCTGCCTTCTTCGTGGACGGCCTCCTGAACTGTGCTTTGGACTCTGCTCCCCTGTGGGTTTTGTGTTCATCTTTGTTTTGGGACTCTGGGGCCTCCGTCCGTGGTCGTGGTCCGGTCCCTCCGTCCTGGGCCCCCTGCCGCCCGCCCGGATCTGGTGGTGTGTTTCTGTGGCTGTCGGGGGCCAGCCCTTGAGGGGGGGGGGGGTACTGTCATGGTCCTGCGACCATGACTCAGTGACTTTATGTTTATGTACTTATTGTTATTACTTTCATTATTATTCATGGCTGTTTTGGGATGGTTTGTGTTTGGGATTTTAGACACTGGGTTCTGGGTTTGTGCTCCCTCTGTTGGTCCCTGGTGTTAGTGTTCCCCTGTCTCGTCAGGTTAATCAGGTCCAGCTGTTTCCCCCATCTGTGTGTGATTTCCCAGTGTCTCTTTGTGTATTTATAGCGTGTGATTTCCTCTGCTCCTCGTCGCGTCATCTGTGTTCCTACCTGTGTTCATCCTCTGTGTTACCCTGCGTACTCTGCATCTACCCTGTGAAATCCTCTGCGTGCTCTCCCTGCTGTTCTCCCTTCGTGTTCAGGTTTGCCACTCCTTTGTGTAGTTTCACCCAGTTTAGTTCCTCCGTAGTTCTGTTTTGCCATCTCCTCTTTATGTTTGTTATTATCAATAAATCACCCTCACACCTGAATGAGTGCTGCGCTTTGAGTCCTCCTTCCACTCTCCACACGGCCGCTGCCCCGGACCGTGACACATACACTTTGCATTTTAATATTTGAGATCTCAAATATTTAAAAAATGTATCTGGTAATTCCAAAAGGCTGGCAAATCTGTAACATAGAGCGTGGCTGCTATTCTCTTTGTCAAAGATTATTTTTTTATTTTTTAGTTATATATGACTTTAAAAAACAACTTCAAACAGTTGGATGACAAGTCTACAAAACAAAAACATTGCACAGGTTAACATTCAACATTTAGTTACACTAAACTAAAACTGTAATCGCTTTACAAGCGGATATACTGCAACTGTTAAAAAACTGTTAATACACACACACACACACACACACACACACACACACATATATATATATAAATGAAAAATATCCAGATTACATCCTCACATTTCACAGGCACTTGTATTGACCTTGTTGTTTCACTCTTGCAGAGGACACACATGTACAGTAAAGTGTACACTTTACTGTAGCAGATTCTTAAATTTTGCAATATTTTGGCAAAACAAAATTTTTTTTAAAACACAATAGCAAATAATCATGCAGAAACAAAATTGCAGTCCCATTTAAAAGGAAAAATTGAAATATCACATAATTGAATAGTTGCAGTTTTTATGTTTTTCTCTGTAGATTTGTTTCAGACTCTGATAGGATAGATGGGAACCGTCAGTAGACAATTCAATTCTGTTTTATTTATATGCCACCAAATCACAACAGCAGTTGCCTCAAAGCGCTTTATGATGTAAGGTAGAAATCCTGCAATAATACTAAAGAAAACCACAACAATCAAACTAGCTCCTTTGATAGAGTACTTGGCAACAGTGGAAAGAAAAAAACCCTCCTTTTTACAGGAAGAAACCTTCGGCACGTCCAGACTCAGGGAGGGGCAGCCATCTGTCATGACTGAAATATGGCAGATGCGCTGATGCTCAAATTCTCAATATAAATTTGAAGTTAAGAATAGAAAAGTACTGTATTTACACTGTTCATTTACAATTTAAAGCTTTATTATCATCGGTGAGGCAAGAAAAGGAGTACAAATTCCAGCCTTTTCTATTTCATATCGAAAGCAATAGAATGGACCTTTGTGACAGCAGCATTGATGTTCATGAATCGTGCATGTGCCCTCAGATTACTGTACATTTAACTACAAACCGTGTGTGTCAGTGTTTGTACTGCAAAAGAAAAAAGAAATAATGCGAATGGAGCTTTATATGTCTTAACTTCTCATCCATTGCTCATTGGCCCCAAAGCCATGCTGTATATGCATACTGTATATCTGCACAACATAATGACATTCCCTAACATCTTCCAGGAGGAGTACACAGTCCAACAATGAAAAATCTCAAATAAATGATGAATTATTCTGGTCAATACGGTCTTTGCGTCAGTAAAATAGACAAGAGGAGAAGGAAACTTGGGGACATATTGTTTTCCAAACAATAGAATAGCTCTCGGTTTTCAAACACACCTAAACCTAAGCCACGCTCTCATTTCTTCTCTATTTTCTCAGTACCTTGCTTCTCTGCTCCAATTGGCTCTTCACTTTAAAGGCTCTGAAAACTCAAAACACATGTTTCTCTCCTCTGTCTTTCCAAGCACATGTAGAGAGGCTGGCAGCTTTCGTAACATAGAATATGGAATACAGAGTAGGTAGTACCTGTGGCCTGTTCACAGCTGTGTCATAATGTGTCCCCCATGTACATACATTTGTCTTCCACTGTGTCTTTTGTCCCCTGTGCATCTCCTGTGTCAGTGGGTAAAAGCTTCATTTGTTTTCTCAAATTCATTTTTCCCTCCTTCTTACATTCATATTCATAGATAGATAGAGAGAGAGAGAGAGAGAGAGAGTCTGGAAGAGAGTCCTGTCTCAGTCAATTATAGATGATGTGAGAGGGCGGGTGTGTGTGTTTAGGGCACGGATGGCTTGGGGATAGAAGCTCCTCTTGAGTCTCTCTGTCCTTGCCCGGAAGATGCAGAACCTTCTACCAGATTGCAGAAGTTGGAACAGTTTGTTGCCTGGATGGGACGGGTCCTTCAGTATCTGCGCTGCTCTAGTCCGGCATCTCCTGGTGTAGGTGTCCTGAAGCGGGGGGAGAGCAATCCTGCAGCAGCGTTCTGCTGTACGGATCACTCTCTGGAGAGCTTTTTGGTCCTTCACACAGCTGTTCCCAAACCACGATGTGATGTTCTGTGTGAGGATGCTCTCCACAGCGCCTGTATAGAAAATCCTGAGGATCTTTGGAGAGACCCTGAACTTCCTCAGTTGTCGTAGGTGATACAGGCGCTGCCTAGCCTTTTTGGTCTGGACCTGAATGTGGGCAGCCCATGTCAGGTCTGAGGAGATGTGGACACCGAGATACTTGAAGGACTGCACCCTCTTGTAGTCTTGGGCTTGTAGTCTCTGTGCTGACTCCTTCTGAAGTCCACCACCAGCTCCTTGGTCTTGCCGACGTTCAGCTGGAGGTGGTTGTCCTGGCACCATGATGCCAGATTCTTCACTTCGTCCATGTAGGCCGCCTCATCGTTGTTGGAGATGGCACCCAACACCACTGTGTTGTCAGCAAACTTCACAATGGTGTTGGAGCCATGGGTGGCCACACAGTCTGAAGTGTAGAGGGAGTAGAGCAGTGGCGAGAGGACACATCCCTGAGGTGCTCCTGAAGACACCTAGGCGGAGGAGAAACAGTCCCTGATGGATCTTTTCTTAATAACTTTGCCTCGACCTTGATGGAAAACATCATGAGGTGAAGGAAACACGTTAAGGAGAATTTATAAGGACTTACTCAAAGAATCCAACTCCAGGCAAGGCTCCTAATGTCACATCAAATGCTGGTGTTGCTTTGTTGTACAACGATGGTTTAGAAAAAGCATATCTTGACATGTTCTCATTGTTGTTTCCATATTAAAGGGAACCACATTTGCAAATTTCCCTTCATTACAGATAAATATTTGTCATATTGAGATTAGATTAATCTGTCCTACCCACTCATATGTTTCCTCTGTTGGAGAGAAGGACCATTTCAACTCTTGTCTTTATTAACTTTCCATCTCTGAAGTCAAATGAATTAATGATCATCTTAAAGGCTGTTGTACAGCAACAGACATAACCAGTGCAAACTAAGATGTGACGAACCTAAAATTTATTGCGATCATCATTTTAATATGATACAAATAATCTTTATTTATAGAGCCCCCGTGTTATTAATTCAAGTGTAGCCAGGTAACTCAGAGTATCATGTATGAGCAAGATATACAAATCTGTTGGGAAATGTCTGGGACAAATGAATGACCTCATGAACAGAATATCTTTTGGGACAAAGGGACGCATTTTTGGAACTGAAACAGGTCTTGGGTAATAAGGATTAGGATTTTATTCTTTAGTGAGTAAAATGTGTCAGCCTATAGCAGCCACAGCTAGCTTTTCCTATCACTATAAAAAAAAAGAAAAAAAAGAAATTTTTATCATGTTCAACGTTTTGTGTCTGAGAAAAGGCAAGAAAGGTAAATATTTGACATATTAGAAACTTTGAAACATTGTAATATCAAGCTGGGATAATGTGGGTTAGTTTGGTTTTGTGATTGCTTGACTGTATGTTTTCATTAAACTTTTTTTTTTATCCAAAAAGAAAAATGAAGTTCCAAAGAAATTCTGAATCGAGTGAAACTCCCTATATGTAAACAGTATGTGGGGTATTCAGCACTTTAGTCACCTGGCACTCAGTGTCACCTTGTAAATGCTGACAGCTCGTACTGCATAGTAATTTTAAAAAGCATACTGCATCCCATCTAGTTTATTCCATTTCTATGCACCCACCCTGGTGCTGGAATGCAGTAATAAAATATTTTTTCTTTCAGCAGTCACCTGCAACTCACAGCCGCTGGCCTGACTTCACACTGCTCTACAAATATCAAAACAGTCTCTGCATAGGTCTGCATTCTTCTTTCTGCCCAAGTCCAAGGCTTAGGAGTAATATAGCTGAGTCTAACAAATACCTCTCGCTTTCTCCGTGGGTAACAAGGAACAGGTGAGGCTCCCAGCTGGCTGAGGTAAACACTGACTTTTCTAAATAAAACTCTTTCACATGTGGTATCTTTTACTCAGACTCTCACTCAGCTCACAGCAGAACATCATGCCACTCAGACAACTCTGAAAAGTATGCACATTAAAACAAAAATGAAAAAAAGCAAGTTATTTTAGACCTCAGTCTGATCCATACACCCTCCTTATCCAGGGCCACCATTCCATAATCATTTAAGATGGTATATGTAATTTGAAAAAGTTTTTGAAAAACAAAGACAAAAGAAACTTGGGTATAAGACTGACAAAATTGTAATTAAAATACATTATTATTTAAATTCATTATTCAACGAGCATATTTCAACTCCACTGCTGTAACTTGACTAATTTCTTGGTACCAGTTTATTTTGTTTGCTTTGTTTTCCACTGCAAATGCGACTTCCTGTGTAGATAGTGCTGATCATAGAAGAGCTGCTTGAAACATCTCTGATGCATAGGGAGCCAATGTTTTTTTATATTTGTACATAGCTGCTTGGCACAGTTGGCACTGCCAGTCTAGCCATTTAAAACTGCCATGACTGATGTCGTGTTGCATATAGGACAGTTCTAATGCCACTTCTTTCCAACCAATCAGCATTCTGCATCATAGTCTTAAGTATCAGCTCAGCTCACTTAGAATCATGACTGGGGTGCTGACTCAAAAAGTACAAGGTACTTTCCAAAATGAAAAAAAAAAAGAGAGAGAAAAGACAAACCATAGAAACTGTACAGAAGAAAAGAGAAGGATTCATACAGAGATGGTTACCTGTTGAATTGTCTGTGGGTTTAAATTCAGACAATTCAACATGAACTGAACAACTGCTAAAGGATTTTCATCAAAGGGAAGTTTTTCTTTTTTGAGAATGATCCATAACAAAAAATATATACTTAAACTAAATGGTTCATACATTTAAAATAAAGTTGTATCAGACCAAACTCCTTAACAGTAAACAATAAATGTTGGTGGCATATTTATTGACCGAGTCCGACTCAGATTACTCCTTATCATCGATCCACCATACTTTATCAATAAATGTGTCTGGTCATACTTGAGACTGTGGTACAAGCTCCTCGTGTTTCACTAAAAGACTAAAAGTAAGTACTTCGGATTAGTCTCTTAAATTATAATAGGCCAAATGAATACGAATTTGTGTGCCTATGTGGCGACGTTTCGACCTGTGAAGGTCTTCTTCAGGCCTAGGCACACACAGAAAAAATGAAAAACAGGCTTGCTCTCAGAGGTCTGCTCTGTCCGATGGTTTGGAGTGGAATGAGCAGAGTGCCTTCCCCTTCTATTTATACCCTCCCACTTTTTTTCAGTTCGAATTTAGTTTTAGAAAGCCAAATTAGTGTTTTTACCTTTTAGGATTTGGGTAAAGAGCAGGCCCGGCTATGCCGGAACCTGAGTGCACGGGCCATCACTGGGACTGGTGTTGGTGCCCCTGTTCAAAAAATTACCCTAAGCGGGTGTAGTGCACTGTGGTGGGCCAATCGCGACGTTTCGGCTCAATTTAGCCTTCTTCAGGCTGGCCCACCCGCTCTTGTGTTCAGTTTTGCCACTCTGGGCCTTTTATACTCTTCTTTTTCATTTCTGTTTTTCTTAACTTTTTCTGTTTCTTAGTTTTTTTCTTGTTCTCAGTTTTTTCTGCTTTAGCTCTCCCTTTTTCTATCTTTTTCTGTTGTTCTTTGTTCTTTCTGTTTTTCTTTATTCTTTCTGTTCTTCTTTATTCTTTCTGTTCTTCTTTATTCTTTCTCTTTGTTTTTCTGTTGTTCTTTTCTTTATTCTTTCACATATTTCTTTAAATGGCACCCCCTACTCTTTAGACATCCCGTCCTATGTTCTGTATTTTTCTTTTATGGCACCCCCTTCCTGTAAATCCTTTCCTTTATGTACTCTGTCTTTTTTTCTGACCTTTCTTGTCTTTTTTTCTCTTAGTTTAGGTTTTTAGGGCTCCATTAGGGTTAGGGCTAGAAGGGGAGGGGGGAGGGGGGCAAAGGGTTAGGGTAGGGTTAGGGTTGTGTAAATAAGCAGGCCGCCAGCAAGCTGGCAACCTGAAGTGCACGGGCCATCAATGGGGCTGGGTGGTAATGTCCCTGCCCTGTTTCAAAAAATTACCCATCTTGGGTGTATGCGCATTGTACATCATTGGGCCCTCGCGACGTTTCGGCATATCTGTGCCTTCTTCAGGCTGGGCCAATGTGTGTTCTCTTGTGTCTGTTTGACTTCTGTCTTGTCTGTGCCTCTCTTGGCTTTTATACTCTTTCTTGGCTCCTCCCACTCTTGGGTTTCCAACTTGTGTTTCTTACTTGTTTTTCTTTCTGTTTTTCTCTTTACGTGACTTTCTTGTCTTACTATGTTTCTTAAAAATTCTTACTGCTTTTCTTACTGTTTTTCTCTTTACGTGACTTCCTTGTCTTACTGTACTTATGTTTTCTCTTACTTTTCATCTCTTTATCTTTGTTTCTTACTTTTCTTTCTGTTTCTTTTTCGTGACTTTCTCTTTGTCTTTCTTTGTCTTTATCTTTGTTTCTTACTTTTCTTTCTCTGTTTGTTTTTTCGTGACTTTCTCTTTGTCTACTTTTCTTCATTTCTCCACTTGTTTTCTGTATTATTGTTTTTCATGGCACCCCCTGCTGTTTTGACATCCCGTCCTTTGATCTTTATTCATATTTATGATTTTGGCACCCCCTTCCTTTTATGTCCTTTCCTCGTTTCCTACTTGGTTTTTTACGTGACTTTGTTTCTTTTTCTTTGTGTTTTAGAGGACCCCCCTGGGGTTAGGGGGGTTAGGGGGGTTAGGGTGTGGGAAAGAGCAGGCCCGGCTATGCCGGAAGGGTTAGGGGTTAAGTAAGGAACAGGCCACCAGCAAGCTGGTAGCCTGGCGTGCACGGGCCATCGATGGGGCTGGGTGGTGGTGTCCCTGCCCTGGTTCAAAAAATTACCCATATCTTGGGTTCAGTGCACTTTTTTGGGCCTTCGCGACGTTTCGGCGTAGTTTCGCCTTCCTCAGGCTGGCCCAATATGTTTCTGTCTGTTTGTTCTCTGTGTGCCTCTCTTGGCTTTTATACTTGTGTTGTCTCCTCCCACTTTTAGGTTTTCTGTTTGTGTTTTTTTCAAAATTTCTTTCTTAGTTTCTCACTTGTTCTTTCTTAGTTTCACACTTGTTTTTTCTTTTCTCTCTTTCTCTTACTTGTTTTTCTGTTTCTCTTATTTGTTTTTCCTCTTCTCTTATTTGTTTTTCTGTTTCTCTTATTTGTTTTTCCTCTTCTCTTATTTGTTTTTCTGTTTCTCTTATTTGTTTTTCTTCCCCTCTTATTTGTTTTTTCCTCTTCTCTTATTTGTTTTTCCTCTTCTCTTATTTGTTTTTCTATCTTTATATTTCTCTTCATTTTCTCTTTGTTTTTATGGCACCCCCTACTTGGTTTGACATCCCGTCCTATTTCATGTACTTGTTTTTTCTTTGTCTGTCTCTTGTCTTTAAGTTCTTTTTTTGTTTTTATGGCACCCCCTGCTTGGTTTGACATCCCGTCCTTTGTTGTTCATGTTCTCTTTGTTTTCAACTTCTCTTTCTGTGTTTGTTATACGTGGCTTCTCTTTTTACTTTTTCTGTTTTTACGTGACTTCATGTCTTTCTTTCTGCTTTTCTTTGACTCTCTTGTCTTTCTTGTCTTAATTGTTTTTTGTTTTTTATAGGGACCCCCCTGGTTAGGGTTAGGGTTTGTTAGAGGGCAGGGGCACCCCCAACCCCACGAGGCACTGGCTGGTTAGGTGTTAAGTAAGGAACAGGCCACCAGCAAGCTGGTAGCCTGGCGTGCACGGGCCATCGATGGGGCTGGGTGGTGGTGTCCCTGCCCTGGTTCAAAAAATTACCCATATCTTGGGTTCAGTGCACTTTATTGGGCCTTCGCGACGTTTCGGCGTAGTTTCGCCTTCCTCAGGCTGGCCCAATATGTTTCTGTCTGTTTGTTCTCTGTGTGCCTCTCTTGGCTTTTATACTTGTGTTGTCTCCTCCCACTTTTAGGTTTTCTGTTTGTGTTTTTTTCAAAATTTCTTTCTTAGTTTCTCACTTGTTCTTTCTTAGTTTCACACTTGTTTTTTCTTTTCTCTCTTTCTCTTACTTGTTTTTCTGTTTCTCTTATTTGTTTTTCCTCTTCTCTTATTTGTTTTTCTTCCCCTCTTATTTGTTTTTCTGTTTAGGGTTAGGGGTTAGGGTTAGGGATTGGGTTGAAACAGGCCAACAATGGACCTGACGGGGACTGTCCATCAATGGGGGCCGAGGGTTCTTGCCGGGAGGTGGAGACCCTGCCCGGCGTTTCCAAAAATTACCCATGTCTTGGGTTGAGTTTTCAATGAGCCGTCGCAGCAAAGTGGCCACAAATGGCCAGTATAGAGCCACAATCAAGTGGGCGGTGGGCCGTTGGGGTAATGCAACATGGGGTAGAAGGACCGGGCGAAGTTATTGGTAAGGGTGCAGCTGGAGTCACTTTCCGACATTGGAATCAGGCAGGGCAGGAGCAGGAGCAGGAGGAGCAGCAGCAGGAGCTGAAGAGGGAAGGCGGCACGCAGGGCCCGGTAGAAGAAGGATCGAGGGGGAGACGATTCCCGCTTCTCTCTTTGAGTGGAGGAGCCTTTCTTTGAATTTGCAGCCTCCTGAGAAACACTTTGACACTGGGCGGCTGTAGCAGATTCACAGTCCAGACGTTGCCGCAGGTTGCTGAGGTCGCCGTCCACCTGCTTCAGGAGCAGCTTCAGCTTGCTCCCCGTCACGTGGAGTTTCTCCCGGGCCTCGTTGCTCTCCTCTGTGCCGTCTTCAGGCTGGAGCTGAGACCACAGAGTCTGAAGGGAGGCCTGATGAGCCTGCCTGTCCTGCAGCTCCTTTTGCAGAGCAGTGAGGGTGTTGCTGTGCTGTTGCAGCGCTGTGAGAGTCGTGTCTGGGTGGCCGATGTCCACTGCGTAGCGTCTGCTCTCTGCGTGAGCGAGCCACAGCAGCAAAGAGTGGAGGCTTTCATGAAAGTCCTGCTGCATCTTGTAGCTGTGTCGTCTTAAATTGGTCATGACGTTTCGGCTGTATTGTGCCTTCTTCAGACTGGCTCAGGTAAGTATGTTCTCTCCTTTTATTTAGGTTTTTCACAGGTAAGTATTTTCCTTTTAACTTTTTTTCCTTTTTTAGGTTTCACGGTAAGTATTATTTACTTTTTTTCTTTTTTTAGGTTTTTCTTAAGTTGAATTAAATCCCCCCTGGTTAGGGTTAGGGTTTGTGACAGGCAGGGGCATCTCCCACCCCCATGAGGCACGGGCTGAGTTAGGGATTGGGTTGAAACAGGCCAACAATGGACCTGACGGGCACTGTCCATCAATGGGGGCCGAGGGTTCTTGCCGGGAGGTGGAGACCCTGCCCGGCGTTTCCAAAAATTACCCATGTCTTGGGTTGAGTTTTCAATGAGCCGTCGCAGCAAAGTGGCCACAAATGGCCAGTATAGAGCCACAATCAAGTGGGCGGTGGGCCGTTGGGGTAATGCAACATGGGGTAGAAGGACCGGGCGAAGTTATTGGTAAGGGTGCAGCTGGAGTCACTTTCCGACATTGGAATCAGGCAGGGCAGGAGCAGGAGCAGGAGGAGCAGCAGCAGGAGCTGAAGAGGGAAGGCGGCACGCAGGGCCCGGTAGAAGAAGGATCGAGGGGGAGACGATTCCCGCTTCTCTCTTTGAGTGGAGGAGCCTTTCTTTGAATTTGCAGCCTCCTGAGAAACACTTTGACACTGGGCGGCTGTAGCAGATTCACAGTCCAGACGTTGCCGCAGGTTGCTGAGGTCGCCGTCCACCTGCTTCAGGAGCAGCTTCAGCTTGCTCCCCGTCACGTGGAGTTTCTCCCGGGCCTCGTTGCTCTCCTCTGTGCCGTCTTCAGGCTGGAGCTGAGACCACAGAGTCTGAAGGGAGGCCTGATGAGCCTGCCTGTCCTGCAGCTCCTTTTGCAGAGCAGTGAGGGTGTTGCTGTGCTGTTGCAGCGCTGTGAGAGTCGTGTCTGGGTGGCCGATGTCCACTGCGTAGCGTCTGCTCTCTGCGTGAGCGAGCCACAGCAGCAAAGAGTGGAGGCTTTCATGAAAGTCCTGCTGCATCTTGTAGCTGTGTCGTCTTAAATTGGTCATGACGTTTCGGCTGTATTGTGCCTTCTTCAGACTGGCTCAGGTAAGTATGTTCTCTCCTTTTATTTAGGTTTTTCACAGGTAAGTATTTTCCTTTTAACTTTTTTTCCTTTTTTAGGTTTCACGGTAAGTATTATTTACTTTTTTTCTTTTTTTAGGTTTTTCTTAAGTTGAATTAAATCCCCCCTGGTTAGGGTTAGGGTTTGTGACAGGCAGGGGCATCTCCCACCCCCATGAGGCACGGGCTGAGTTAGGGATTGGGTTGAAACAGGCCAACAATGGACCTGACGGGCACTGTCCATCAATGGGGGCCGAGGGTTCTTGCCGGGAGGTGGAGACCCTGCCCGGCGTTTCCAAAAATTACCCATGTCTTGGGTTGAGTTTTCAATGAGCCGTCGCAGCAAAGTGGCCACAAATGGCCAGTATAGAGCCACAATCAAGTGGGCGGTGGGCCGTTGGGGTAATGCAACATGGGGTAGAAGGACCGGGCGAAGTTATTGGTAAGGGTGCAGCTGGAGTCACTTTCCGACATTGGAATCAGGCAGGGCAGGAGCAGGAGCAGGAGGAGCAGCAGCAGGAGCTGAAGAGGGAAGGCGGCACGCAGGGCCCGGTAGAAGAAGGATCGAGGGGGAGACGATTCCCGCTTCTCTCTTTGAGTGGAGGAGCCTTTCTTTGAATTTGCAGCCTCCTGAGAAACACTTTGACACTGGGCGGCTGTAGCAGATTCACAGTCCAGACGTTGCCGCAGGTTGCTGAGGTCGCCGTCCACCTGCTTCAGGAGCAGCTTCAGCTTGCTCCCCGTCACGTGGAGTTTCTCCCGGGCCTCGTTGCTCTCCTCTGTGCCGTCTTCAGGCTGGAGCTGAGACCACAGAGTCTGAAGGGAGGCCTGATGAGCCTGCCTGTCCTGCAGCTCCTTTTGCAGAGCAGTGAGGGTGTTGCTGTGCTGTTGCAGCGCTGTGAGAGTCGTGTCTGGGTGGCCGATGTCCACTGCGTAGCGTCTGCTCTCTGCGTGAGCGAGCCACAGCAGCAAAGAGTGGAGGCTTTCATGAAAGTCCTGCTGCATCTTGTAGCTGTGTCGTCTTAAATTGGTCATGACGTTTCGGCTGTATTGTGCCTTCTTCAGACTGGCTCAGGTAAGTATGTTCTCTCCTTTTATTTAGGTTTTTCACAGGTAAGTATTTTCCTTTTAACTTTTTTTCCTTTTTTAGGTTTCACGGTAAGTATTATTTACTTTTTTTCTTTTTTTAGGTTTTTCTTAAGTTGAATTAAATCCCCCCTGGTTAGGGTTAGGGTTTGTGACAGGCAGGGGCATCTCCCACCCCCATGAGGCACGGGCTGAGTTAGGGATTGGGTTGAAACAGGCCAACAATGGACCTGACGGGCACTGTCCATCAATGGGGGCCGAGGGTTCTTGCCGGGAGGTGGAGACCCTGCCCGGCGTTTCCAAAAATTACCCATGTCTTGGGTTGAGTTTTCAATGAGCCGTCGCAGCAAAGTGGCCACAAATGGCCAGTATAGAGCCACAATCAAGTGGGCGGTGGGCCGTTGGGGTAATGCAACATGGGGTAGAAGGACCGGGCGAAGTTATTGGTAAGGGTGCAGCTGGAGTCACTTTCCGACATTGGAATCAGGCAGGGCAGGAGCAGGAGCAGGAGCAGGAGGAGCAGCAGGAGCTGAAGAGGGAAGGCGGCACGCAGGGCCCGGTAGAAGAAGGATCGAGGGGGAGACGATTCCCGCTTCTCTCTTTGAGTGGAGGAGCCTTTCTTTGAATTTGCAGCCTCCTGAGAAACACTTTGACACTGGGCGGCTGTAGCAGATTCACAGTCCAGACGTTGCCGCAGGTTGCTGAGGTCGCCGTCCACCTGCTTCAGGAGCAGCTTCAGCTTGCTCCCCGTCACGTGGAGTTTCTCCCGGGCCTCGTTGCTCTCCTCTGTGCCGTCTTCAGGCTGGAGCTGAGACCACAGAGTCTGAAGGGAGGCCTGATGAGCCTGCCTGTCCTGCAGCTCCTTTTGCAGAGCAGTGAGGGTGTTGCTGTGCTGTTGCAGCGCTGTGAGAGTCGTGTCTGGGTGGCCGATGTCCACTGCGTAGCGTCTGCTCTCTGCGTGAGCGAGCCACAGCAGCAAAGAGTGGAGGCTTTCATGAAAGTCCTGCTGCATCTTGTAGCTGTGTCGTCTTAAATTGGTCATGACGTTTCGGCTGTATTGTGCCTTCTTCAGACTGGCTCAGGTAAGTATGTTCTCTCCTTTTATTTAGGTTTTTCACAGGTAAGTATTTTCCTTTTAACTTTTTTTCCTTTTTTAGGTTTCACGGTAAGTATTATTTACTTTTTTTCTTTTTTTAGGTTTTTCTTAAGTTGAATTAAATCCCCCCTGGTTAGGGTTAGGGTTTGTGACAGGCAGGGGCATCTCCCACCCCCATGAGGCACGGGCTGAGTTAGGGATTGGGTTGAAACAGGCCAACAATGGACCTGACGGGCACTGTCCATCAATGGGGGCCGAGGGTTCTTGCCGGGAGGTGGAGACCCTGCCCGGCGTTTCCAAAAATTACCCATGTCTTGGGTTGAGTTTTCAATGAGCCGTCGCAGCAAAGTGGCCACAAATGGCCAGTATAGAGCCACAATCAAGTGGGCGGTGGGCCGTTGGGGTAATGCAACATGGGGTAGAAGGACCGGGCGAAGTTATTGGTAAGGGTGCAGCTGGAGTCACTTTCCGACATTGGAATCAGGCAGGGCAGGAGCAGGAGGAGCAGCAGCAGGAGCTGAAGAGGGAAGGCGGCACGCAGGGCCCGGTAGAAGAAGGATCGAGGGGGAGACGATTCCCGCTTCTCTCTTTGAGTGGAGGAGCCTTTCTTTGAATTTGCAGCCTCCTGAGAAACACTTTGACACTGGGCGGCTGTAGCAGATTCACAGTCCAGACGTTGCCGCAGGTTGCTGAGGTCGCCGTCCACCTGCTTCAGGAGCAGCTTCAGCTTGCTCCCCGTCACGTGGAGTTTCTCCCGGGCCTCGTTGCTCTCCTCTGTGCCGTCTTCAGGCTGGAGCTGAGACCACAGAGTCTGAAGGGAGGCCTGATGAGCCTGCCTGTCCTGCAGCTCCTTTTGCAGAGCAGTGAGGGTGTTGCTGTGCTGTTGCAGCGCTGTGAGAGTCGTGTCTGGGTGGCCGATGTCCACTGCGTAGCGTCTGCTCTCTGCGTGAGCGAGCCACAGCAGCAAAGAGTGGAGGCTTTCATGAAAGTCCTGCTGCATCTTGTAGCTGTGTCGTCTTAAATTGGTCATGACGTTTCGGCTGTATTGTGCCTTCTTCAGACTGGCTCAGGTAAGTATGTTCTCTCCTTTTATTTAGGTTTTTCACAGGTAAGTATTTTCCTTTTAACTTTTTTTCCTTTTTTAGGTTTCACGGTAAGTATTATTTACTTTTTTTCTTTTTTTAGGTTTTTCTTAAGTTGAATTAAATCCCCCCTGGTTAGGGTTAGGGTTTGTGACAGGCAGGGGCATCTCCCACCCCCATGAGGCACGGGCTGAGTTAGGGATTGGGTTGAAACAGGCCAACAATGGACCTGACGGGCACTGTCCATCAATGGGGGCCGAGGGTTCTTGCCGGGAGGTGGAGACCCTGCCCGGCGTTTCCAAAAATTACCCATGTCTTGGGTTGAGTTTTCAATGAGCCGTCGCAGCAAAGTGGCCACAAATGGCCAGTATAGAGCCACAATCAAGTGGGCGGTGGGCCGTTGGGGTAATGCAACATGGGGTAGAAGGACCGGGCGAAGTTATTGGTAAGGGTGCAGCTGGAGTCACTTTCCGACATTGGAATCAGGCAGGGCAGGAGCAGGAGCAGGAGCAGGAGGAGCAGCAGGAGCTGAAGAGGGAAGGCGGCACGCAGGGCCCGGTAGAAGAAGGATCGAGGGGGAGACGATTCCCGCTTCTCTCTTTGAGTGGAGGAGCCTTTCTTTGAATTTGCAGCCTCCTGAGAAACACTTTGACACTGGGCGGCTGTAGCAGATTCACAGTCCAGACGTTGCCGCAGGTTGCTGAGGTCGCCGTCCACCTGCTTCAGGAGCAGCTTCAGCTTGCTCCCCGTCACGTGGAGTTTCTCCCGGGCCTCGTTGCTCTCCTCTGTGCCGTCTTCAGGCTGGAGCTGAGACCACAGAGTCTGAAGGGAGGCCTGATGAGCCTGCCTGTCCTGCAGCTCCTTTTGCAGAGCAGTGAGGGTGTTGCTGTGCTGTTGCAGCGCTGTGAGAGTCGTGTCTGGGTGGCCGATGTCCACTGCGTAGCGTCTGCTCTCTGCGTGAGCGAGCCACAGCAGCAAAGAGTGGAGGCTTTCATGAAAGTCCTGCTGCATCTTGTAGCTGTGTCGTCTTAAATTGGTCATGACGTTTCGGCTGTATTGTGCCTTAGGGGGTTAGGGTTAGGTGTTGAGGTAAGACCAGGCCCGGCTATTGCCGGAGCCTGAGGTGCACGGTCCATCAATGGGATTGGGAACGGTGCCCCCTATTCAAAAAATTACCCTTAGCGGGTGTAGTGCACTGCCGTTGGGCCATCGCGACGTTTCGGCTGGGTATAGCCTTCCTCAGGCTGGCCCAACGTCTCTCTGTGTTCTTTTCTGTTTCTGTCTTTCTGTTGCCACTCAGGGCCTTTTATACTGGGCTGTCTCCGCCCCTTTTTTTTCAGACATTTCTTTTTTCTAATTCTTTTCTTTGTCTTTTCTGTTTCTCAGTTTTTACGTGACTCTCCCTTTTTCTATCTTTCTCTGTGTTTCGTCTTTTAACTTTACCCCTTGTTCATTTTTTTTTTCTCTATGTTTTTTTCTTTCTTTTACATGGCACCCCCTGCATTTTAGACATCCCGTCCTGTGTTCTTATGTTCTCTTTAATGGCACCCCCTTCCTTTATATCCTTTCCAGTTTTTCTTGTTTGTGTCACTTGTTCCTTCTTGTCTTTTACGTGACTTTCTTATTCATTATCTTGTGTCTTTTACGTGACTTCCTTATTCTCTTTAAGTGTTCTTATCTTTCTTTGTGTTCTTTACGTGACTTTCTTTTTCTTTGTTTGTGTCACTTGTTCCCTCTTTGTTTGTCTTAACTTTCTTTATGTCTTTAATGTGACTTTCTTCTCCATCTTTTTAATTTTTTTTAAATTTTTTTCTAAGTTTTATAGGGTTCCCTTAGGTGAGGGTTAGGAGGGGGGAGGAGGGGAGGGGGGTCAAAGGGGTTAGGGTTAGGAAAAGTTGGTGGGTGGGGGGATTCCCATTGTTAGGGAGAGAGTTATTTGGGCAGGGGCACCACCAATCCCATGAGGCACAGGCTGGTTAGGTGTTGAGGTAAGACCAGGCCCGGCTATTGCCGGAGCCTGAGGTGCACGGTCCATCAATGGGATTGGGAACGGTGCCCCCTATTCAAAAAATTACCCTTAGCGGGTGTAGTGCACTGCCGTTGGGCCATCGCGACGTTTCGGCTGGGTATAGCCTTCCTCAGGCTGGCCCAACGTCTCTCTGTGTTCTTTTCTGTTTCTGTCTTTCTGTTGCCACTCAGGGCCTTTTATACTGGGCTGTCTCCGCCCCTTTTTTTTCAGACATTTCTTTTTTCTAATTCTTTTCTTTGTCTTTTCTGTTTCTCAGTTTTTACGTGACTCTCCCTTTTTCTATCTTTCTCTGTGTTTCGTCTTTCAACTTTACCCCTTGTTCATTTGTTTTTTTCTCTATGTTTTTTTCTTTCTTTTACATGGCACCCCCTGCATTTTAGACATCCCGTCCTGTGTTCTTATGTTCTCTTTAATGGCACCCCCTTCCTTTATATCCTTTCCAGTTTTTCTTGTTTGTGTCACTTGTTCCTTCTTGTCTTTTACGTGACTTTCTTATTCATTATCTTGTGTCTTTTACGTGACTTCCTTATTCTCTTTAAGTGTTCTTATCTTTCTTTGTGTTCTTTACGTGACTTTCTTTTTCTTTGTTTGTGTCACTTGTTCCCTCTTTGTTTGTCTTAACTTTCTTTATGTCTTTAATGTGACTTTCTTCTCCATCTTTTTAATTTTTTTTAAATTTTTTTCTAAGTTTTATAGGGTTCCCTTAGGTGAGGGTTAGGAGGGGGGAGGAGGGGAGGGGGGTCAAAGGGGTTAGGGTTAGGAAAAGTTGGTGGGTGGGGGGATTCCCATTGTTAGGGAGAGAGTTATTTGGGCAGGGGCACCACCAATCCCATGAGGCACAGGCTGGTTAGGTGTTGAGGTAAGACCAGGCCCGGCTATTGCCGGAGCCTGAGGTGCACGGTCCATCAATGGGATTGGGAACGGTGCCCCCTATTCAAAAAATTACCCTTAGCGGGTGTAGTGCACTGCCGTTGGGCCATCGCGACGTTTCGGCTGGGTATAGCCTTCCTCAGGCTGGCCCAACGTCTCTCTGTGTTCTTTTCTGTTTCTGTCTTTCTGTTGCCACTCAGGGCCTTTTATACTGGGCTGTCTCCGCCCCTTTTTTTTCAGACATTTCTTTTTTCTAATTCTTTTCTTTGTCTTTTCTGTTTCTCAGTTTTTACGTGACTCTCCCTTTTTCTATCTTTCTCTGTGTTTCGTCTTTCAACTTTACCCCTTGTTCATTTGTTTTTTTCTCTATGTTTTTTTCTTTCTTTTACATGGCACCCCCTGCATTTTAGACATCCCGTCCTGTGTTCTTATGTTCTCTTTAATGGCACCCCCTTCCTTTATATCCTTTCCAGTTTTTCTTGTTTGTGTCACTTGTTCCTTCTTGTCTTTTACGTGACTTTCTTATTCATTATCTTGTGTCTTTTACGTGACTTCCTTATTCTCTTTAAGTGTTCTTATCTTTCTTTGTGTTCTTTACGTGACTTTCTTTTTCTTTGTTTGTGTCACTTGTTCCCTCTTTGTTTGTCTTAACTTTCTTTATGTCTTTAATGTGACTTTCTTCTCCATCTTTTTAATTTTTTTTAAATTTTTTTCTAAGTTTTATAGGGTTCCCTTAGGTGAGGGTTAGGAGGGGGGAGGAGGGGAGGGGGGTCAAAGGGGTTAGGGTTAGGAAAAGTTGGTGGGTGGGGGGATTCCCATTGTTAGGGAGAGAGTTATTTGGGCAGGGGCACCACCAATCCCATGAGGCACAGGCTGGTTAGGTGTTGAGGTAAGACCAGGCCCGGCTATTGCCGGAGCCTGAGGTGCACGGTCCATCAATGGGATTGGGAACGGTGCCCCCTATTCAAAAAATTACCCTTAGCGGGTGTAGTGCACTGCCGTTGGGCCATCGCGACGTTTCGGCTGGGTATAGCCTTCCTCAGGCTGGCCCAACGTCTCTCTGTGTTCTTTTCTGTTTCTGTCTTTCTGTTGCCACTCAGGGCCTTTTATACTGGGCTGTCTCCGCCCCTTTTTTTTCAGACATTTCTTTTTTCTAATTCTTTTCTTTGTCTTTTCTGTTTCTCAGTTTTTACGTGACTCTCCCTTTTTCTATCTTTCTCTGTGTTTCGTCTTTCAACTTTACCCCTTGTTCATTTGTTTTTTTCTCTATGTTTTTTTCTTTCTTTTACATGGCACCCCCTGCATTTTAGACATCCCGTCCTGTGTTCTTATGTTCTCTTTAATGGCACCCCCTTCCTTTATATCCTTTCCAGTTTTTCTTGTTTGTGTCACTTGTTCCTTCTTGTCTTTTACGTGACTTTCTTATTCATTATCTTGTGTCTTTTACGTGACTTCCTTATTCTCTTTAATCAGTTCACAGGAAGGAAATGTACGCAGGTAAGTGAGCCTTCTAGGTGATCAAGCAGCAAGTCAGATCAGCATCTCTCTTCATCCAGGCCAAATACGTTTCTTTGGAAACAGAAACACAGATTCTCCTATCTTTTTTTAGGGCTGAGCTCCAGTGCTCAGAGCAGGGAAGTAGCTACAGCAGACAGGGTGAGAGAGCAGGTCATGCAGGTAACTCATTTTTACAGGTTTTCCAACAGGTTTTGTAAGAGAAATGAGGTACAGAATTAGAGTAACAAACAGCTTCAGCCGGAGATGACAACCTGGCAACAAGTGGTGGAGAACAGGTTTAAATACGGCCTTGATTGAAGATGAACGACAGGCGTGCCTCCCTGGGGTTTTCCTGAGACCACGCCCACAGCTGACAGACTAACAGACTGGTTAGTTTCCATTCATGCCAACATTCACACAGACAATGGAGAGAGGAGCTGGAGGAAAGAGAAACACAGGTACCCCACCTGGAGGACAAGGTGGGCCATGACACCATACACTCCCTCTCCAGTTGTATGCCTTCCTGCCCTACATGGCTGGTAGTTCTTGATATCAGGGTTATTGTGTTACATATCTAACATTTAAAAAAAGGAGTAAATAGACTGGTTTGTTTCAACTCTGCTTGAGCACTTAAAAGCACTTTATACAGCATGCCTCATTCACCCATTCATACAAGCACTTTTCTCTATGTGGTTAAATTAGGGTGACCATATTTTGACTCCCAAAAAAGAGGACACTTGACCCAGTCATAAAGAACTTTAATAACACTGTTTGTTTAAAGAAAACTTTAACATATTTAAACAATGACTTCTGTGTGCAGTTAACGAATGGTGAAATAAAAAAGGTCTTATAGGCTTTTACAAGTCAAGAAGTGCAAAAAAAGAGGACGGTTGGTCACCCTAGTTAAATAGCTTTTAAAAAACAAACAAACAAACAAACAAAAAAACCCTTTGGGCATGAAAAAGTGAGGTCACTCAGAAAACTTTGTACATTAGAAACTTTGCTTCATTTATGGAGTAACTGTTGGGTTTCTCCAATGTAGAGATCTGCACTGTACAGCATAGCTTGTGTTTGGGAGTTTTGTCGTTGGGACGAATTAGTTTTTGTCTGATGGTGTGACTGGTTTGAAGTGAACTGGGATGTCATGCTTGGAGAAAATTCTCCCGAGTTTCGCTGATAAACCTGCTACATGTTTTTCCATTAGTCTCAGCTACTGTGGTGAGGTCTTTGATGATATTCCACTGGGCCTTCCCTCTGATGCCCAGATTTCCTTCAGAAGACTTGCAGTGAAATCGGTGATAAATCACCTGCATTTCACCTCCATTAAATGCACCATCACACTACAGCCTCTTTCCTCTGCTTCAGCCTCCAGATTGGCATAGCACAGCTGCTTCGTTTTATGTGCTTCATAAAGGCGTCTTACCAAGGACCTGTGGGCTCAACAGTGTAGACGCGACAACAAGAGTTGGACCACATTACCAGGTCTGGGCACAGGTTAGTCATGGCAATGTCTGGTGGGAAAGCAGGTCTCTGATCTGAGATTACATTTTCTAATGGACTCGAGTTGAGAAGCATCATACAGAAAGTTGGCGACCTCTGCTCACTATGTAACTCAGAGACCGCTGACCCCACTCTGTGATTTTACGTGGCCCACCACTTCATGGTTGTTATTCCCACTCACATTCACTTTGCTATATTACCAATATTTAGTTGCAAGGAAATTTCACGACTGGACTTGCTGCACGGTAGCACAGTACTCCATTTCAGTTGAGCAGTGGAGATATGTGGTGAGGTAGAGTCTGTGGCTCTGCTGCAGAGCAGGGATGGTGCAGTGGGGCCAAGGGCAGTGTTACTCTATTTAGATTAGAAAACAGCATGCAACCCCACCAGCACTTTATCAATGTGGGTTAGTATTAGATATGCTTGTTTGTCCCCATTATCTATCCTGTAATTGGCATAATTCAAACCAAACTGTTGCTGGTGTCAGATGGGCTAGTTTGGACCAGGAATTGATAAGAATTTAGTGATTCCAGTTCCCTTATATCTCTTATCGATTCTCATTGGGTTCTCATTCGCTCCGCTTTGAGAATCACCACTGCCGTTAAGCAGGTCAAATACATCAAATACATTACATTTGTGCATGCTGCATGGTCAAATGTTTGTGGGTATGGTATTTCCCCTCATTGTTGTGTTTAGTGATGGGGTCGTTACTCAAAAAAAAGTAATGTTTTACACAGAACACTTTTCTTAAGATTAATGCAGTACGCTAAGCAGAATTGATAGGAAAGCAGACTAACAATGCCAAGTATCTTGCCCAAGAATATTTTGGCATGCAGACTGGAGCAGCCAGGAATTGAACTGCAACCCTTTTCATTTTTAGATGACCCCCTCAACCAACCCAGATGGAAGGGAAATGTTTTTCCATATCCTTACAGGTACCTGAAATCACAATATGTCCAGCTGTATGTAGAACCGTTTAAATGGCAGATTCAGACTGCTGTTTCAACAATCTCCCAGACAGAATTTGATGGCATCTGTGAGTAATTATGTTGAGGCCATGACTGGGGATGGGAAAGGAGCGTGAGTATAGATTGTTATTGCACAAAAGGACCAGAGCGTGATTGCAAAGTGCAAAGTGCATCAAAGACAGAAATAGCGGCATTATGTGTGCATGTGTTAGTCCCCGTAGGGAAATTACTCCTCTGCATTTAACCTGTTCACCCAGTGAAGCAGTGGGCAGCCACCAGTGCAGCACTCAGTGAGCAGTGTGTAGGGACAGTACCTTGCTCAGGGGTACCTCAGGGTAGCCGTCCAGTGGATTCGAACCCCCGACCTTCCGAGCATAGGGCAACCACTTTACCTGCTATCCCTGCCCTGTCTTATTATGTTGTGTTAACAGCATTATTGTGTTGGTTTTCATTTTTGCTTGATGTTGTCGTGTAATGGCTCTGGGTAATTTTGACCAAGCATTTTGAGTTTCTGGTGTTTTGGTATTATTCTGTATGATGGGCGATCGTGGCTCAAGAGTTGGGAGTTCGCCTTGTAATCGGAAGGTTGCCGGTTCGAGCCCTGGCTTGGACAGTCTCGGTCGTTGTGTCCTTGGGCAAGACACTTCACCCGTTGCCTACTGGTGGTGGTCAGAGGGCCCGGTGGCGCCAGTGTCCGGCAGCCTCGCCTCTGTCAGTGTGCCCCAGGGTGGCTGTGGCTACAATGTAGCTTGCCATCACCAGTGTGTGAATGTGTGTGTGAATGGGTGGATGACTGGATATGTAAAGCGCTTTGGGGTCCTTAGGGACTAGTAAAGCGCTATATAAATACAGGCCATTTACCATTTATGTTGCTGTGCTGTTTTGATTAGCACTATCTAATGTTTTGGTTTAATTCGTGTTAAGAGTTTAGTCTTAGGTTTTTGTTCTCTCTCTCTGTTTAGTGTCTACTCTGCATCTCTGTGCCTGTTGTGTGCTTCCTGTTCCATTTTGATAGTCCTGCTCTGTGTTCAGCCTCTGTCCCCTGTCTCGTCTGTGTAATTAGCACCAGCTGTGTTTCCCAGGTGTTTCCTCTTTGCTCTGTTCCCCTCTTGTATTTTAGTCCATGGGCTGTGTCCCAATTCAGGGTCTGCACGCTTGAAGCACGCGCACTACGCATACTACGTACGGTGCGTACTATAAGTACGAGAAGTGCGGAAGTGAGAGGCTTGTGAAATGGGACGGTATACGCTTCATATATATATACATATATATATACACATATACATATATCACTGACTTTCAGCTTGTTGTGTTTGTGGATATATGACTGACTTTAATTATTAAACATTCGCACATAAATAAGTGACGTCATATTCAGTACTTTTGACAGTTCACTCTTCGGCCGCTCCATCTTATTAGGGAAATTCCACATACATAAATGTAAATTTCAAAACTCAACCCCATCATTTAATTTGGTTTTGATTGAAATTGAATATTACTTAAACTCTCTTAAATTAACTTCCAATAAAAAAGGTTTATCATTGATTGAAGTTCATTCAGAAATGTTTAACGAATGAGCTGTCATAACTTTCAAGTACAAAGTTGTTATGAAGTCTGTCACATCCCCCCCCCTTTTTTTTCCTTTTTTTATCCTTTATTTATTTATCCTTCTTATTTCATTGTACTGTATATTGTTACTCTTATTTGCCTTGTATGTCTACTGTACAAACTGGACTGGAATGACTGACTGTTTGCTTTATAAGTTCAATAAAGTTTGGAGAAAAAAAAACCCTCTTCAGCCGCTCCCTTCTGCCTTCTTGCGGCAAAATTATCCACACCCACCGCCGCGCTATGAATTGTGGGATATATGGGACCACGAAGTGTGCACCGGACCACGCTTGATATTTGGGGAAATCGACGGCGCATTTGGAGTATGCATTTGAAGTACACTTCGAATTGGGACAGCAGTCGTCGCGTGGCGGTGACGTAACCGCACTTGAAATGTGTACTTCAAGCGTGCAGACCCTGAATTGGGACACAGCCTCAGTCTTCCCCTGCTTGTTGTTGCGTATTTAACCTTCATTCACACCTTCTCCGTGCTGTATCTCCCTTTGTGTTCTGGTGAAATTCTATTCCTAGTTTCTGGTTTCATTCTTCTAGTTTATGCTGTCTAGTTTTAGTTTCTTGAGTCTAATTTAGTTGTTAGTTTGGGTTTGTGGTTCTTAGTTTGTGTTTGTAAAATTAACTTCTTAGCAAGAGTGTTCCAGCAAATAAAACTGCACTTTAAGTTAACTTCCTGTTTCTGAGTCCTGCGTTTTGGTCCACATCCTGCCTGCCACACAGCGCGATCTTTGACATGTCGGCTGTTTACTAAGATAACGATCAGATATGTGTCCTCACTACTCTATAGGTTTATATTATTAAATGGTAGTTATGAGACATTAAGTTTCAGGTCAATTTTTGAAGAAACAAAAAAATTTAACGAGTTGTGTAACAAATTACTTTATCCTGGGAGTAATCCGGTTGTTCAGTGATGACGTGACGAATCCTACTTCCGGGTCTAAAGTAGTCTGCGTTTAATATGTCTTTTGTATTGTTAACATGTTTAATGTTATGCATTTTCTTCTATTTGATCTCAAAAAGCTCCTAAAACAGTCAGTGATCACTGTTGACCTCCCTCGGCTTTTATTACCGCTAATCATTTATTTAAGCTCAGTTTTTAAAACCTTAGGATGTAGCTACAGCCCAGCCCATGCAGCAGTATATGAATGACTAACCTCGTATTGTGGATGGATTATCTCAGTTGTTCTCCTGGCTGAAGTTTGGTCCTTTTACAGCATCCTGCCATGCGATTACATTTGTTCCTGACCACCGAGAACACTCACGGTAACTTTTATCGAGTGGAAAAAAGGTTAGCTTGTTTATATTAAGCTAACATAGCTGTGTCGCTAGCGGTCACGTAGCACATCATTATATACCAGCTAGCCCAACTTCAGTAACCCTACAAACGTCACTGCTGTTTAGTTTTCTGTCTTCATTTATGCTGGAAGTGATAACAGAGCTGTACGTTTTAATTTGTTTCCAAAACCCCGCAGTCAGGACATGCTATATTGTATTTAAATAGAAGCTAGCGAGCTAACTCCCTGCTAACTTCTAACTCCGTTAAATGTCATAAATTCCGTTTTCATGGATGCCTGGATGTTAAACTCAATTGTTAGAATAGAATAGAATAGAATAGAATAGCCTTTATTGTCATTGTACAGAGTACAACGAAATTGGAGTGCCACTCCCTTGGTGCAAGTTTCAATAATAAATATAAATGTAAAATATAAAAAGTACAAAAAAAAACAATCGTAAGTACTCAAACAATAGTATGTACAATATATACAGGATAGCAGCATTAATATAATGACAGTATGAATAGCAGCATAATATAATGACAGTGACGGTATGGAATAGGTTCAATTGTTTTTGTGCTTATTTACTACGGTGATAGCTCTGGGAAAGAAGCTATCCCTGAATCTGTTTGTCCTGGTTTTATGTGACCTGTACACCTGGTAGAGCAGAACGCTGATCATTTTATTAAAGATGAAAGACTTTAGACAGTTTTTCAACTCTCAGTAATGCCATAGTGATCGTTTGATATATGGACCTGCAGCGGAGTTTAGACCCAGACACGGCTAGTGACGTCAGACTGAACAACCGGATTAAGTAACGCACTCCAATAATTTTAAGAAAAGTATTGTGTTTATCCATCCATCCATCCATCCATCTTCATCCGCTTTATCCGAGGCCGGGTCGCGGGGGCAGCAGCCTAAGCAAAGAGGCCCAGACCTCCCTCTCCCCAGCCACCTCCTCCAGCTTATCCGGGGGAATACCAAGGCGTTCCCAGGCCAGCCGAGAGATATAATCTCTCCAGCGTGTCCTGGGTCTGCCCCGGGGCCTCCTCCCGGTGGGACATGCCTGGAACACCTCACCCAGGAGGCGCCCAGGGGGCATCCTTGTCAGATGCCCGAACCACTTCAGCTGGCTCCTTTCGATGTGGAGCAGCAGCTGCTCTACTCTGAGCCCCTCCCGGATGGCCGAACTTCTCACCCTATCTCTAAGGGAGAGGCCAGCCACCCTTCGGAGGAAGCTCATTTCTGCCCCTTGTATCCGCGATCTCGTTCTTTCAGTCACTACCCACAGCTCGTGGCCATAGGTGAGGGTAGGGACATAGATCGACCGGTAAATTGAGAGCTTCGCTTTTACACTCAGCTCCCTCTTCACCACGACGGACCGGTGCAGCGTCCGCATTACTGCAGCTGCAGCCCCAATCCGTCTGTCGATCTCCGGCTCCCTTCTCCCATCACTCGCGAACAAGACCCCGAGATACTTGAACTCCTCCACTTGGGGCAGGAACTCATCCCCGACCCGGAGTGGGCACTCCACCCTTTTCCGGCTGAGAACCATGGCCTCAGATTTGGAGGTGCTGATCCTCATTCCCGCTGCTTCACACTCGGCTGCGAACCGTTCCAGTGCGAGCTGGAGGCCCTCACCCGATGAAGCCAACAGAACCACATCATCCGCAAAAATCAAAGATGAGATTCTGAGGCCACCAAAGCGAAAACCCTCCGCCACTTGGCTGCGCCTAGAAATCCTGTCCATAAAAATTATGAACAGAACCGGAGACAAAGGGCAGCCCTGGCGGAGCCCATCACCCACTGGGAACGAGTTCGACTTATTGCCGGCAATGCGAACCAAGCTCTTGCAACGGTTGTATAGGGATCGAATGGCCCGTAGCAATGGGCCAGACACCCCATACTCCCGCAACACCTCCCACAGGACACCCCGAGGGACACGGTCGAATGCCTTCTCCAAGTCCACAAAACACATGTAGACTGGTTGGGCAAACTCCCATGCACCCTCAAGTATCCTCGAGAGGATAAAGAGCTGGTCCAGTGTTCCACGACCAGGACGAAAACCGCATTGTTCCTCCTGTATCCGAGGTTCGACTAGCGGACGAACTCTCCTTTCCAGCACCCTGGCATAGACTTTCCCAGGGATGCTGAGGAGTGTGATCCCCCTGTAGTTGGAACACACCCTCCGGTCCCCCTTCTTAAAGATGGGGACCACCACCCCGGTCTGCCAGTCCACAGGTACTGCCCCTGATCTCCACGCAACATTGCAGAGGCGTGTCAACCAGGACAGCCCTACAACGTCCAGAGCCTTCAGGAACTCGGGGCGGACCTCATCAACACCAGGGGCTCTGCCACCAAGGAGTTGTTTAACTGCCGCGAGGTCACTGAGGCAGTTAAAGCCAGAAATTGGCGGTCATCCCCAGACTCTGCTTCCTCCTCGGAAGACGTGTCAGTGGGATTAAGGAGGTCCTCGAAGTATTCCTTCCACCGCCCGACAATTTGTATTGTGTTTAGTATATCTGATTACTTTATTGGTGTAATGACCCCAACACTCATCACAATAAAGAGGGGAAACACCTCCAGCATCCACAAACATTCTCCATAAAGCATGTAATTAATATGAATAATGTAAAGTATTTGATATACTGCTCAGTGATGGTGACTCTCAAAGAGGAACCAATGAGAACCCAATTAGAATCGATACTGGAATCGAAATCACAAAATTCTTATCAATTCCCTTCCTTATTTTAAAGCAGCATAAAAAAATTAAACTAAAATAAAATACTTAAACAAAACAAAAACTTTGATACTAACGAACCAGAAACAATTCCACTATGGCTGCCCACACTAATTCATAAAATATGTCAGCGAGCAGATCGAACTTACAATTACAAAAAACATAACTCATTCTGCTGACACCTTTGACACTCCTACTTCCTCCAGTTTTGACCTAAACTATGAAAAAACACAAAAATGAGCTACAGAGTAGTAATCGTGTCTGGCTTTACTTATTTGAAGAGAGATTTTTACAATTAAAAGTTGAGAGGGGGTTCAACCTGGCACCTGTTGAGGTGCCAGAATTACTGATTGCACAGACACACCAGCTGTGCCAAAACCGCTGAAAACAAATAAAATGCCCTCTGCTGCTTTGGAAAGGCAGCAACCTCACACTTTAGTATGAAATGCCAATACTGAATGTCATCGCTTTCACAAGCTAGGCAACCGAAAAAGGCCTTTGAAGCCAGAAAGCTGTGTTCTCACATTTTTTACACCTTAATGGCTCCCATGTTTGCCTCTTAAAACAACCTTGTGTTCCTGCAACCTGAAAGTGCTCCTGCTGTGTGAGTGTTTGTGTGTGGTTCATCTGTCCGTGTGTGTGTGCAGGTCACGTTTGTGCATGTATACAGTATCTTTTCAAAAGGCACACTTGCAAGGAGAATTTTTGTTTTCTCAGTCTTCATACATATTTTAAGGGCACATGGTTTCCAAAAGCACTTTTCAAAATGTGATTCTTCAGACCTCAGACTCCATTTCACCTCAGTGTATCTTAGCTGAGCTTAGGAGGACAGTGCTGTTTCCAGAGGACAGCTGGAAACAAACCGTTTTAGTTCCCCCTCTCTTTAAGGTTTTTTTTTCTAATGTGGCCACAGCTGTGTGCCTAAGGTGACAATATTAAGGATTTACCTTTTCAGCTATAGCATGTTACACATTGTATAACATGTTTAACACAGCCACAGTGTTTTATCTCAGTCAATTAACTCGCTCGGCTGTTCAGAGCAGCCTGATTCCTGGCAAACAGGACACAGAGAGCAAGCACGCGACTTTTAGGAAGCAATCACCTCTCTGCAGATGACTCTTGTGTATCAATTACTTTGAGTGTTATGTGACATGACTCATATAAACTGGCCAATATATACATTCCTAAACCTCTGTGAAACAACACTTTCTTAGACTCATCTCAAACACACCTTGAGTTGAGTCAACTACTGTTGTCAACTAAATGAAATTGAAAAATCCCTTGGTTCTCATGTTACACGATCAATGGGTCTGGCTCTCATTTTGTTCATGGTAATAATTTTTTGTTTCTGTGCAGTCCTCTCTAGGAAATTGGAACCCTTCTCAAGTTTATGTATGTATTGTGACCACAGACCGATCTGAGTCGATGCATATCTTTTTCCCCAGTCCAGTCAAATCTCTGACAGTGTTCTTCTGCACAAAATTTTCACGATGTCTTTCGGGAGAGTTTTTGGGTTAATACCGCATATTACAGCTAGAGGTCACCCTTTTCAGTTTTCTGTATGGTAGGTTTATGTAAAGGTATTTAAGGTAGACGCACGTAATCAGCGTCAGATGTGTTGTTAATCGGAAGAAGGCAAACAGTTTGTGGCCGCTGCGCTATGTCAAAAATGATGTTGGGATAAGGACCAAAGGGACAAGATAAGTACTGATGGAGTTATTGGACTGTTTAATTCATTCATGCATACCATTGACATCGCGTCACCCCCGTTAACAAATATCTCAGTGGCTTCAAGCGTAGGCTTAGCCTCTACACTGGTGTTTTTAATTTTTGATTTTAATCAACTTCATGAGAATCAAGAAATAGTTGTTAAATGCTGAAATGCCCAATAAAGCTGAGGGAAAGTGATGTTTTTTTGCAATAGATGTGAAACTGACCTCTTTCGAGGATTACAGGTGATCCTCTTAACACCCATCTGTTGTTTGTTTGCATTTTAAATTTCTCCTGTTTTAGCCTTGTAAGTATAAAAAGAAAGAATCACCTTTCAGAAAAAGTAATTTAAAAAAGCTGTGCTGATATGATGACGATTGGTATGTCTGTGAAGGTTCTCAGTCATCCAGGTCATCGTAGTCAAAGGAGCTTGCAAAGAAAAGCGTCTGGACTTCTTTAAGTTGCTTGAAGACGTTTCACCTCTCATCCGAGAAGCTTCTTCAGTTCTGGGTGTGAAACTGGGTGTGGGTCCCAATCAGGACCCACACCCAGTTTCACACCTTGGCTCAGGCGATTAGAGGATCATCAGGGGGTCCTTTCGTCCCTCTGTGGGGGGAAACTCCCACTAGGTTTATATCTGGGACTCTCCACCATTTGACCTCAGAACTGAAGAAGCTTCTCGGATGAGAGGTGAAACATCTTCAAGCAACTTAAAGAAGTCCAGACGCTTTTCTTTGCAAGCTCCTTTGATGACGATTGGTATATTTTACAGCATAACACAAAGTTGAAATATTTTAACAAAGCTTAAAGTGGTTATTTAATCGGTTTATCAGGAGCGAAGCAGAATCAAATAATAAAAATCACTAAAAAATTCTTTAAATCATCTGAATTATAGCTATCTGATTAACCTACTCTAGGCCAACACTGACATTATTCTGATCCTTTTGCGGAAGGAGGTTAGAGAGAGAATGGGCACACCCAGGCCTGAAGATGCGCCTATTTCTGTGGAAATACAAATCTCCTTGAACTAATGGTCTTCAAGCTCTCTCTCAATCCACCACTCTCGACACATGGAGCGCTGAAAGATAAAGACCAAATGCAGGGCAAAAGGGATTTTTTGGGTTGTTTTGTTTTTTTAAACAATGATTTATTGATTTTTGGGGGGAACAATACAAACAGCAACAAATCAGCACAGCCAAATACGAACAAAAAGAAGAGAAAGAAAAAAACAAACAAATACAGGTACAAACGAACATGTCTGGGTCAAATACAGTGTTCCACATTTACAGTCAAGGGAAAGGACAAAAAAAAAGGGGAATATGGACATTAATTATTATGTTTAAAAACAAAATGTGATCCCCCTTTATGTCAGCACAGCAAGGTCACAAGGTAGGTGACCAAGCAAAGGCCGCCATATACTACAGAAAGCATCACAATTGCCCTTTATAATGGCACCAAGGCGCTCCATTGGCAACACCTTGAACGTTTCTCTGTACCATTGTGTGACAGTGGGGGGCTGTCTCTGAATCCATTGAAACTAAAGGGTGTTTTTTTAAATAGATGGGTAAATAGATAAAGTTGTTTTAGTTTTTGAAGACTTTGCAAAAAAGAAAAACTTTCTCCTCTTCAAAAATGACCACATCAGTAAGGACAGATTACTGTAGAAAATTCAGTTATACGGCGCCAACTTTCAACAACAGTCGCCCCAAGGCACTTAAAATATGATAAGATGAAAGCAAACTACTCAGATACTTTCTTTTTCTGTCCTTCCTGTATTCTGAGTGTACATTGTGACTACACTGCAGCCAGTTTGATTCACATTTTAGCAGGTTTGCTGTATGTTCTCTATGGTTACACATAGCATTCATTCATACACAAATAGGAATAAGACTTAGAATAACTTTATTTATCCCAAGGGGAAATTCATATGTCTGACATGACTCATGTGCTATCTGTATGAGAAGCTTAAGAGAACAGATGATTTTCTGTTTCTCTCAGTTTTACAGTGGCGAGAGAGGAAGTTCCATGAAGATGTTGTAAAGTGGGTGATCAGAGTTATTCAGGATGGTTTGTAATGTCTTTAGTGGGCACCTTTCCACCACCTCCGTGTGTGTCCAGTCTGGTTTCAATTACAGAGCCCGTTTTCCTCACTAGTTTGTGTAATCTCTGTGCACCCTTGTTTCTGATGCTGCCTACCCAGCAGACTGCAGCATAGAACAGCTCACACCACCACAGACTGATAGGCCTCAATCTTCAGAAATCTACTATCATTTCCTTCATCTCAGAGGTGTTCAACATGAGGTCGCTTTTGTCACTCTACTCACTGAAAGCCTTTACAAGATCCCTGTATTCAGAGTACTGTCCATTCCTGATTATATATATATATACACCACAATGGCAGCGTAATCCGAGGATTTCTGGATGTGGCAGGACTCACAGTTGTATTTGAAATCTGCTGTAACCGACCTGATAAAGTGCCCTTTCTGTCAGGTAGTCTTTAATCTAGGAAACGAGGAGGAATCTACTCCCATCTCTGTCAGCTTGTCTGAGTATGTTGAGCTGGATGGTTTTGAAAGCACTTGAAAAACGAATATAGCTCTTACATAAGCATCAGATTCCTCCAGATGAACAAGCGCACAGTGACGCATCATTCACTCCGATGTTTGTATGCAGACTGAAGGGGGTCAAGTTCATCTTTGACCTCAAGTCTCAGTCAGTGTAGCAATCGTATCAGTGGCCACTAATCTGTAGTCAGTTAGTGCAGCTGGACAGTTTATTTTTGCCAAGGTAGATATAACCATCAGGATTTGTTTCCACTGTGTCGGGAGCACGCGCTGGGCTGTGCAAATCATGGACAAACAATATCCATCATTCTTGATTTTTAGCTCACAAACACTTCTTATAATGAATAACTACTCCTGAAATTTCTGAGGTCTTAGCTCTTTATACAGTAAAGTTATAGTAAGATAGAAATAATTATCAGGCAAACTGTTGTCGGTTTGTTGAAATATTCCTGTCCAATAACACTTGAGAACAGTGAATGTGTCATTTCTGTTGTAACCCAGAAACTGAGCAGTAATTTAACAACACTAATGTTTCACTTTTTCACTGAAGTAAAACGTCACGACTTCCATGTCCAGTTAGTTGGAAAGGAGGCAGAGCCAACTGCTCCACGTGCTCCAGAGGAAAATAATTCTGTCGGGGATACCTACCTTTACCTTCCTTGGTACAACACTGGCACCAAGGACTAAGATTTGAGGAGCTGTATGTGTAACTTATATTTTAGTTAGTATGATGTTCATGAGCTACAAGCCATAATAATGAAAATTAAATTAATGAATTACATTAACATGTGCAGCAGGGAAACTATGATTAATGTTAAAAAGTGTCCGGGGCAATGAAAATAATGTTTATAGTGACCTATGCTGCCTTGAAAAATAAGTACATTTTCATGTTGGAAAAAACAAATTGTTTTGAATGGGACCACAATGCTGGGAAATTCTGAGACCTATAAACAAAAATATCATAGGTTTGATAAGGATAACTTGTGTGAGGATTGAAAACAATGCTGTGGGACCGTAGACTCCGAGGCTCTCTACTCCCTAACTCTAACTCAGCAGAATATTGTAACCAGATGATGTGTGTTACTAGCTCCACATATCGACCTGGTTTTGATGTTGGGACTGATTGATTCTCAAAACCACTTCTGTGACAGTTCCAGTTATACTAAATGTCTCTAGGATCATATTTTGCCACAATCGCCCACGGTGAAATTACTGCTACTCAGTCACAGGTGCTAATAATATCGTGTACTGTGAATGATCTCTCCAGGTGGCAAAAATTGTATGTTTATACATATGTAAACTGTACAGGATCGCTGAGGACTTTTTTTTTTTTTTACTGTGTGTGGTATTTAGTCTGCATGTGGCTTGCTATGTTTGGACTCCCATGCACCCAGACTGATGTTTTGCTATGTGTGTGTTTTTGTTGTGGGCATGTTGGGAGAGTTACCAGATGACTAAGGGGTAAAGCACTTGCTGATGCTCTGGAAAATGCATCAGCACCGTGGTAAACTGTAGTAAACCTTGCATTGCTTCAACATGTCTTTGTACACATGGAAATTGTGTTATTGAGGGATTCATATTTAATTTAAGTGGTCAACAGTACAGTACAGTCTAGCTGATGTAAACCTTTAAGCTGCGTGTGTAGAGGCTGTTTTATAACATTCCTCCCATCTGTTTATCCTTTAGTCCTTCAGTAGATACGAGCCGCTGTTGTCCAGCTGTCCTCCAGCTGGTTAGATCTCCTCGTCACTAAAACAAGTGAAAAAGACTTTTACGAGACAATTGAACCCTAACCCAAAATGGTAAATGCAGGTTAGTATCTTGCCCAAGGATATTTGGCACGCAGACTGGGGGAGCCAGGGATCAAACCACCAGTCTGATCAGTAGATGATGTGCTCTACCATCACAATATAATTCAACAATTGTTAATGCCTGAAATTAGAAATGTAAAAACTCCATCTTTACGATGTGATGAACCTGATGACATCGTCACAGTTTCTTCCACTTGTCTTTTTTTTCATCCACTTCACATTCCTGCTACACCCAAAGTGCACCCTGAGAAAAGACTTTAGCTTAACAGCTTGACAGCTAACTGTGGGTGAAAAATAACTGGGCTCATTTGCACCTAATTACGTGGTTTGTAAACCACCTTTTGACAATTTCCATTTTATGCTACTTTATATATTTTTTGTTGCTTTTTAGTGAAATTGCATTATACACCGTGTCTTTTAGCTGTTAAACAACAAGTGAGTCAAAAATAATGTTAATTTTGTAACCTCCCATTCTCAACAGAGTTAAAGGATGATAAACCGAGTTATGTCATGGTCCAGTTTCCCTGTGCTGGCTCATTCTTTTCTCTTCTCATTTTCCTCTCACTGTCTGAGTCTTGCTCTGTGTGTGTGTGTGTGTGTGTGTGTGTGTGCGCGCACGTTGTGTTTGAGGGATGGGTCCTCCTCTGGTGTCCAATCCTTTGACTCTGTACACCTGAAAGTAAGTCATGATCTCAGCTGTTGGTAATTACCTGATTCCCAGTCTCCTACTTAAGATGTTCAGTTGAAGCCTGATTGTTGTTTGAAAACAGAGAGTGAAGTCAGCTTCTTTATCTGCATGGTCCTTTGTTTGCTTGCTTTTTTGCTCTGTGACTATGTCTTAGTGGTGGTGAGATGAAGCTTCGTGAAGTACTGAAACCTTCCATCGAATTGGTCCACTCATGGGCTGAAGCTTCACGATGCTTCATTTGCTCCACTCTGCCATCAAGTGGACAATAAATGTAAAACAGACAAAGCATTTATAATGACATGGATTTGGTGTGCGAAGCTTTAAATTGAATAAATGAATGATGTTTGTGATGCTCACATATTAATTCTGAATATGGTCTGAATATGATTTTAATCTGTCTTTATGATACAATATCTGGGTCAAAACAGGAAAGTGGAAATAAATTGGGGAGAGTGTTGTGATGTGAATGTGCTTCTGTTACTTTATTTGTAACTGTCCCTATGTTACTAGGGACAACATTTTATTTAAAAATAACTTTTCCACCACCCATCCATCAATTGATGCCTTATCGTGGTGGTGGGGTTTGTGTGGCCCAGGGATCCCGCGGGCTATGTTGTCCAGATGAACAGAATCAACTTTTCAAGATTTCCTTACCTGGATGATTGGGCATGCATCAAGGGTTCATGTTTTTCAGATATTTTTTCCACTCCTCTGTATATTAGTGTTAACGATTGTTTACACATATAGTGCATTTTATCCTTAGTGTTACGAAGACATAACGTGACATCACCTTATATGTTTATATAAGGTGATGCCACCAATTAGTTAATGAAGCCTCAAGATGAGTATTTTGATCTTAGCTTTTTGAAACCAGATGTTGGATGTGCAGAACTGACTGAGAAATTGAAGGATTATGACAAATTGCAGTGTTATATCTGGGGGTGCAAATTAAGTCAAGGAAGGGAGGAAAATGAATCACTGTTAAAACACTGTTTTCCAACCAACGAAGTTGGAGACTTTTCTAGATTCAGTTCTTAGTGGAATGCTTTTAGTTGACATCCAAACTTTCTGGCCTGAGATGCAACTTGCAGCTGTGGTTTTTTGGTTGTCGGCAAGGCTTCTGTTCTTTGGTTCTTAGTCGGCTTAGTAGGTGGAGTATATCCACTCCCTCATCTGCACCATCTCAGCCCTGCCTCCCTAAATGTGTCTCCTAACTGCTCAAATTGAGCGGTCCTTCTTATAACCCTCTAACCACAATCCAGTGATTTCTTTTCTATTTTTTTGTTTTCTTCGTCCATCTTAAAAGCAAATTTCTGCAAGATTTTAACTTCAGATCTTTTTTTCTGTCATTGTTGTTTTAAGCATGTTAGCATGTCACCTCTCTTGTGGTAATACTTGCAGAACTACAACAGAAATGACTTAAACAGAAACACCTCATAGAATTTTTGAGGTCAATGAATGCATTCACAGGGTTCACTAGAATCAATGCAATCCTCAGGTGTAAACATTACAGCACTCTGTGATAAATGGTTGATTTGTAGTGAAAGAACAATAAAGTAAAAAAAAAAAAAAATCAGAGTAAGAGTGGAGAAAAATGTTATTCCACAACAAAAGCACATCCCTTTCCTGTCAAACCCTGTGCAAGAATCAAGTGTTTAGCACGCATGTACATTAGCATGCATCCTTGCCATCTCATTAACAAGAGTGGGTTAGAACAACAACAACACACCAATACAAATAGTTCACCTTTCATGAATACACAGCATAACAGCCAAGTCAGTCGTGTTGTGCATCTATCAGAATCCCCAAGGCTGGGCTGGTGCAGCTTGATGAGCTGAAGTGCTGAGAAATCCCACCACACGAACTGAACTGCTAGTTAAACCTGGCACTGTTGCTTTGATTAATGAATGTTCCTTTCATGTAACATGATGGTAAAACTCTGCAACTGTACTTCATCGATGAATAAAACATTCAACTGATTTACTCAAACACCAACACGATCAATTCGGTTCTTTTTTCATTTATTTTCTGCAAAGTAAAAATCTCTGTTCAAAGTGCATTAGAACATCAGGTTGGCACAGGGCAGGTTTCATGACATCCTGCACATCAGTCACCACAAACACAAGTTTACCTTTAACACAGTCCACACTGGTTCCAGGATCTATGGAAAAACTATGAAATTACGGACATCAGTAAACCATCTTCACTTGGGGGGTAAAATCCACTTGCTTAATGGACACGACGACACAATCCAAGACAATTTGACACAGTATGAACTACATTCTGACTGCCATAAAAGACATTTATGTCCTCATTGCAGACACTCTTACTAACAGCTATAGATTATGTTGTTTCAAACAGACCTCAGAAAAATGGAAATACACCTCAAATAAACACTACAAAATGTTTTCATGAAGTTGCAATTTGGGTGATACTGATAACAAAAATATATTTTGGGGGGTTTTTTGTCCATGAGAGGAAAAAGAAACAAAGCAAAGTATGCCAAACACATACAGAAGCCTAAAGAGGTCATGGTTAGAACTAACAAGTTGTCATTTTTGCCATTTAATTAAAAAATAAAAACAAACTTTGGATAATGTGATTTTCCTAATTTCTCACAGAAAAAAAGGAAGAAACAACAACCCAAACAGAAATCTGTTTAATAAAACAGAAAAAAAATGAGGAAAGATTAAATTTTGAGAAAATCTGAGGCTGTTTTTAAACCATGCAGAAATAGTCGTTTATACAAACTCTCCTTTCATGGGGGAATAATCATCTCTCTCAGCAAACTCTACAGTTGAGCTAAGTGATGTTCCTGCCTCCTATGCAGGGGTATTGCCATTTGTGTATTTTTCCAGTATCTTTAAGCAAGGAACAAGATTTTAGGTACTGGAAGCTTTCTGAATTAACTAGACAATCGAAGAGGAGAACAAAAGAGGACCGTCATCGTCTGAAACGTCTCAAAAGCATCAGCTATCATTTGATGAGGAGAAATCAGAGCAGGCAGTTAAGAACTGCTTTGAGATTTACACATCAAACTTTTACAGTTTTTTTTTTATTGTACCTTCGGTTTTTATGATGAACAAAAACATATATATGGGAATCAATTCAAAACCAAATGAGACCAATGTGACAAAGACAATATCATTAAAAAAAAAAAAAAGTTTGTTTGAGAAAAACAAAGATAACAGCCTGCCATACTGATCCCCTCGAGGTCTTGTGACCCAATCAGTGCATTGCCACAAGACGAGAGTTGTCTCCTCTCAAAGAAGAATGCGAGCAGCGACAGGAAGGGTTAAATGCATTTACAGCAGAACAACATCTCAAACGTTACATTTTCATTTGAAATCTGTGTAGGTTTCAGATGAACCCAGAAAGGTCACCTTGCTGTTGTGGAACAGTTCAAGTTCCCTCTCATTCAGTCACTAACTGATCATGGCTTTATGTTTCCCTTGGCTTTATCACACAAAGATGTGCTTCAGTGATTATTTGGTGAAGTTCCATCAGCTGTGTACTCTACTGGAAGAATACACCAAATACAATGTGCTCAAGAAAAGGCAAAGTAATTCAGTTTATGGCAATGGATACTGACTTCAAGGACCGCCTTTGTTTGTAGCGCACAGCTAAATCACTGAGAATCATTCGGCAAATGACCGGATGACGAAATCAGTCTGAAACCAAGACACTGAGTAGATTATATGGCAAAATGGAAATGCACCTGATCTCCAGAGTTTCTGTAATAGAAAGAGACCAGCTTCATGTGACAGAGCTTTTACCATCTCATTCTTTATCAAACATCTGCTGCTTTCTCTCTTTGTGGGAAATAGTGTAAAACGTTTGCTCTTTGCTGAATGCAATGTGCACGTTTGAAGGAATGTTGAAATGTAATGAAAATGACTGAATAAATGGCTTAACATTCAAGTTGCTTCTTACAAAGGCATGGGAAAGAGCACAGTGAGGTAAGCCAGACGAAGACTGGAGAAAACATACCAGTTACATGAACAGGCAAAGACACAATGCATTAATAAGACAATATATACCCAATATCTTTTAAAAGAATACATTCACTGTGAGAATCTAAAAAATATAGTAATAAACAATTAAGTATGGCCTTGTTCCTGTGATTCACTGGAAGACATGTGCAAAGGAACACTGCTGAAATGTCGTCTGTAGCAATGAAAGCTAATGAAATGTCAATACCTTTAAAGGAACCCTCTAACATTTGGAAAATCTGAGTATTTAACACAGTGAGGTTTGTTTAACATAAATCTGCCATTAATGGCTTGCAGTCCAATAGTTGGAAAAAAAAAATCCTTTATTTTTTCTGGTTGTTATTCACTGACCTCTATGGAAAACATCATGATCCCAGGGAAAGTGTGAAGGAGAATTCATAAAGATTTCTTTAAAAAGAGAATGTTGTTTGTGGAACTGCCATGAAAATAATAATGAAATAATAATAAAACCTGAAATTATCCAAAAAAAAAAAAAGTTTGAATAGCCTACAGATGATCAAAAATATGAAATGCCGTGCTGGAGAGGACCTAGTTTAACTTTACGATTTATAATCTGTCACTGACATAAAACGAACAATCAGACTAAGGGTTGGCGTTACAGCAACGGTGCTTCTGTTTGATCTGAAATGTTAGAAATGTTTGTTTAACCTCCAAAATGATTCTAATAGCATAACTGCTCGTGAATTCAAGGAGTTCAGTTCACACCACACCAATGTCATTTCTTTATAACGTGACAGCACAACCACATGCAGGGTTTAGCTGCTATAAAACGGATACGACACCGTCACAGCCTGCAATCCTGCACAATCCTCAACTTTTCAAACCAACCTGGCTAGTTTCCAAAAATCTCAGATTTAATCCTCCTCAGAGGGCGGAGTAGTTTTAATGCTAGCTGTAAACACAGCAGGAGCTGTGCGTTTTAAGATGAAGCGGTGTTAGTGTGTCTGTCTGACCTTCAAGTGGAAGAGCTGCCAGCCAAACAGGCTCTGTGAGCGCGGCCTACAAGTGAACTGACATTAACAGAGTGACAGTGGGTGGAAAATCCTCAGCTTGATGACTTAAATGTCTCTGTGGTCTCTCTCTGGCCTGTTAGCTAAAGCAGACACCACAGTGTGCACTCTGGCCCTGATCCACCAACATCAGGCTTCAACACACGCGGCCACATCTGATGGAAACTTAACCAGAGCAATGGAAACACATCTTGCAGTGTAATTAGCTGGCAGCAGCACCTGTGCAGCATTTTTGTCTTTCTGAGAAAACATCAACGCTTCTATAGAGTTAAGTTTTCCACATATTCATTTACCTTGAATACAGTTTGAGAGGCTGGTTCAAGTTCACCCGTCTGTGCTGATCAGATCCTGGTTTATACATAAGTCGATTTTTAGCTTTGCCATCTCTTATGAAAACTAAAATGATGCTTTACTGACCATTTCCATCACTAGACTATAAACAAGCCAGAAGTGTATCCAGACTATTTAATTGACTTCACATGAGGTCAAACTCAAAGTACTGACAGCTGGGATCTAATACCCTCTCTCTCTCTCTCTCTAATCTGCTGGTTTTATTCAGCAAATTATTCACTTATCAATTCTTTGTCCTGTACAAGGTTGTTGACTGGAAGCTTTTGCAGCTTCCCGTGGTCACGTGACTGTTCGCAGCTGATTTCAGATGGCACTGCCTGGTGTGTCGCTGTCTGATGAAAAGCAGGTGTGCTTGAAATGTCCCTAGATGTAATAAATGAGGAATCTGGAGTTCTGCAGTGTGCGAACAGCTACTTCTTTCTCTTTTATAGAAATGATGGCCAAGATTACAACAGACTAATACTACAACAGACCCAGGTGTCTCACACCTGCAACTGTGAGGACAGAGCTGCAGTAATTCACCATGTTGATAATGATTACTTTAGAAAAGCTTCAACAGTGAGTCTGAGTCTAGCTTTGTGGTTGGAAATTACAACAAGTGTGCATCATTCAGTGCCAGCTGTAGTTAAAAACGTGGAAAATGTGATATCTTAAAGACGGGAAGGGCCGAGAAATATAACGACACCACAGAAATATGGCAAATTTTAGCCACAACGTCACATTAGATTTCTGTCAAATGTTGCAAGAGTGATTTTATACACTTAGATCTATGTGTGATTCATTTTTACCCCATTTTTCTGTAGAGTATTAATAACAAAACAAATAATCTACTTTGCAGTAAACAGTGCAACACTGTGTACAGGGGCTGGAACGGGAAGGTTCCAAAATGTGACAGATCTGATGAACATTTCTTCACTATCAAGGTTATATATCCAATTGTAAAGAGCAAATATAATAATAACTGTAATTATTATTGTTGTTATCAAATCAGCAACACCAAATTCCAAAAATGTAAACAAACACCGTCTAAAACAGTCATTTCTGAATTGAAAGAACTTCAAAAGTTGTCAAGCAGAAACTGTTTTGTGCACTGCTGCATGAAGCACTGAATAACTGAATTATCACTGTGACCAATTAAACCACATTAAAAAGAATTTGCAATGTGACATATTTTAAATGCCTTAAGCGCAGAGCTAATCTTTGTCAGTTACACACCCTATTTGGCACTGAGATGTATGTCCATTGACTTTTTCAAAAATAAAATAAGCATCAAGGTAATGACAAGGAAATGAATCATTGGGCATAACATTCTGATTTGGTCCTTATATAGATGTCACTTAGGAAAAAAATGTTTGCAAATTTAAAAAAAAATACAATAAATTATTTGCTAGTTTGATTTTTTTTACAACTCTACTTTTAGATAATCTCGACATTTCTTACCAGCAGTAAATTAACTGATGACGAGGTCATCTGCTGAGCTTTGGAAACGTCCCAACTGAGCCAGCCAACATCTAATCGATTCCAATCCTGTCAGGGGCCACTAGCAGAACCAAATGTAAGCTATAAGGTTTGAATTTTGACATCCCCCCCCCCCCCCCCCCCCACAAAAAAACAGGAGCTGCTAGAAAACAGATCAGTGTGCATCACCGTTTTATCGTCAGTGTACCTTTTCCATTTCTTGCTGAACTAACTGGACCATCCTGTAAATTCACAGCACCATCTTACCATTCAGTTAGTCTGTCATTTAGTTCATTTAGTTTTTCCTGCTCCGAGTCAAAGAAAGAAAAAGCTTCATGAAATATAATTATCCTCTTCCTGTCTCATACCCCAGAGTCTGAGTACATGCCATTTATCAGATAGTCGACCTGCGTGTAGTCCTTCCTCTTGTAGCTGTCGTAGGCCAGTTTGACAAACACTGACACTGTGACCAAGAAGAAAAGCAGGCCAAAGAGCAGGACAGCCAGTAAAGACGCCGTATCGACGAGCTGCTTGGTCAGAACAGCCCCCGCCTCTTCTACCACAGGGACCCTCGTAGCTGAGGCAAAAGATTTATTGTGATTGGCCAATGCATCAGTACTGGCAACAGTTATAGCAGATGGTGATTTGGTTAAAGATGATGTCTGAATCGGTGCCACCTCAATACTGGGGTGTGGCAGGGCAGCCGATGGAGACGTGTCTGAACCATGGACGGAAGTAACAGCAACACTTGTGTAAGCTATCGTCACCGAGTGTGGGGCTACTGTTGTTCTTGTTGTTGTTGCAGTTGCTGGTGCTGAGGTTGTAGATTTCACAGGTGTAGTGACCACATTCTTAACAGACTCTGAAGTGGTTGCTGTTATACTGCTAGTGCTGGTGGTGGATCCAGTATGCAGGCGCTGAGCAGGCAAGCTAGTGGGGGTAAATGCCTCTGGTGATTTGAGATGCTCCTGTGACGATGGCTGCTCAAAGGATGCTGAAGATGTGGAAGAAAGGGCTCCTTCTGTAATTTGCTCATTTTTGTTCACCGATGTTACAGACTCATTCAGTCTGTGGCTGACAGTGGTGTGGTTGGTGGATGATGAGTTCAGGGAGGACTGAGTGCTTGCATTTGGTTGCAGACTGTTATTATCCTTGCCTGTACTAGAGTGGGTCTGTGTGATGACATCTGAAGTGCTATTCGGGTTTAAGGCAGAGACTGAAGTGTTCGGTGGAGTGGTCACACCATCCAAAGAGGTCTTTGTTGTTGCATCAGTAGCACCTGGGAACAACAAATTCTAGTTAGCACAAACTAGTGAAACAACATTCGCTACAAGCCAAACATACATTTATATTTCACTCGTATATTTGCAGAGCATCAGTTTGTACCTTTCAAAGAATTTTAACCCTGTAAATAGCCAAAGAGCTGTGCTATCTTCAAGATCAAGATACCCTTACAACCAAAACAAGTTTGGGAACTCTGAAATTACACTGATAACGGATTTAAAAAATGTTTATGATCACCATCTAAGTCAAAATTGTAGACAAAAACAATCAGACAAAATGTCTGTGAAGGTTCTCAGTCATCCAGGTCATCGAAGTCAAAGGAGCTTGGAGAGAAAAGCGTCTGGACTTCTTTAAGTTGCTTGAAGACGTTTCACCTTTCATCCGAGAAGCTTCTTCAGTTCTAAGGTCAAATGGTGGAGAGTCCCAGATTTAAACCTAGTGGGAGTGTCCCCCCACAGAGGGTGAGGATCATCAGGGGGTCCATTGTCCCTCTCGGTGGGTTACTCCCACACAGCTTAAATCTGGGACTCTCCACCATTATTTGACCCTAGAACTGAAGAAGCTTCTCGGATGAAAGGTGAAACGTTTTCAAGCAACTTAAAGAAGTCCAGACGCTTTTCTTTGCAAGCTCCTTTGAATCAGACAAAATTAAAAAACATCAATTTTCATGCCTTTAGTGAAGCCAGAAGTAAGGTGGCTCAATAGTGAAGCAGATTAAACATTAGCTTGGCAAATGAAAGGAATACAGCAGGAAGGCATCCGGCATGGAACTCATCCAAAGCAAACACGTACAGCTGATCGCTTTGACAAGGAAGCAGCTTAAAGCACCTTTCATTGACGGCCCAAAGTAGTTAAACCTGTGTGCTATTATATCTACATTAGCTCCTTGGAGTCAGGCATCCTACTAAAAGGAGATTAGAGTAGAAGTGTAGCACATTCACTGCCTGAGTCGCTTCATTACTTGGCAAAAGCCAAAGAGTACAGCTAGGTTATGAAGGCATACCAGGAGGCGATGCTTTCAGACGGGGATGTCCAACACAACAGTAAACAAATGACTCAACAAAGCAACGCTGGCACTTGAACTGTTCATGGAAATGACTTATTTGGTGTATCTGGCTAAAAAGCTCAACCCACACCCATCCTGTATGGAAAATACTGAAGAGTTACAAAGTTCAACTATTTCTGTTATTGGTAAAACTAAATGCTCAAAGCAGTTGTGCTTTACATAAAAATTTCCAGGCAAAATACCCTCTAGGTTACTTTTGTGCCTTCATTTCATTATTCTATGCCACTACTGAACCATGTCATACTGTAAGCTGCAATCACTGATAAAATGGTCTTCAGCATTTCCCCAATAATAAATATCTTAATAGTAAATTTTGTTGAAATAATAATATTTCTTTTTGAGGCTATTGATACCCCAGCTATCCTCAGCAGTAATAATCATCCACACAAAATACAGGTTGCTTTAAAACACAAGTTGGCATTTTCTCACAGTCGGACTTTAAAATAACGTGCTGCCAGCCATCTGAACTTGGCCAAGAAGATGACTTTGAATGAGAGATCGGCCAAATTAAAATCAAGCAGTCTTTGTTTTTTGTGGACTTGATCACACCTCTTATGGTTTCTTTAACATTCCCAAGAAAGATTAATTGATGAATCGTGCCTAGAGCTACATGAAGTGCTTATTTTTGTTCAATTTAATTCAAATTCAGTTCAATTTTATTTACATAATGCCAAATCACAACAACAGTTGTAAGGTAGAGACACTACAATAAGGCAAAGTATAAAAACTCCAACAATCATGAAACTCCCTACGCACAAGTGCTTTGGCAACAGTAGGAAGGAAAAACTCCCTTTTAACAGGAAGAAACCTCATCAGAACCAGGTTCAGGGAGGGGCGGGGCCGTCTGCTGTGATAGGTTGGGGTGAGAGAAGGAAGACAGGACAAGAAGAAGAAACACTCATTGCATCATGGGAACCCCCCAGCAGCCTAGACCTAATGCAGCATAACCTGATCCAGCCCTAACTATATGCTTTATCAAAAAGCAAAGTTTTCATCTTAAAAGCAGAGATAGTGTCTGTCTCCAAAATCCAAAAGCTTGTTCCACAGAAGAGGGGCCTGAAAACTGAAGGCTCTGCCTCCCATTCTACTTTTAAATACTCCAGGAACAACAAGTAAGCCTGCAGTGTGAGAGCGAAGTGCTCTAATAGGGTGATATGGTACTACAAGGTCATTAAGATAAGATAAAGCCTGATTATTCAAGTATGTGAGGAGCAAGATTTTGAATTCAATTCTGGATTTAACAGGGAGACCCTGTCTTTCTACATAGGGTCTCGTCCCTGTCAGGACTCTTGCTGCAGGATTCTGGATCAACTGAAAGCTTTTCAGGGAGTTTTTAAGACATCCTGATAATAATGAATTACAGAAGTCCAGCCTGGAAGTAATAAATGCATGAACTAGTTTTTCAGAGTCACTCTGAGAAAAGGGTAGTTGGAGCCCATATTTCTATGACTCTATCCAAAGTACAACAAACTCAGTTTTATCTGAATTTATAAGCAGGAAATGAGAGATTATTATGTCTTTAAGACATTCCTGCGGTTTAACTGGTGTGTATTATCTGCCTTTGTGGAGAGATAAAGTTGGAGTCTATTAGATATGATTCAAACCACTGCAGAGCAGTACCTGTAATACTTACCGCATGCTGTAATCGCTGTAATAAAATATTACAGTCAACAGTATCAAACGCTGCACTGAGGTCCAGCAGGACAAGCACAGATGTGAGTCCAGCACACATACAATGCGTATTTTGTACACTTTATCAACCTGGCACCAACGACAAATGACATATAGATACATTCGTGCCAATATTGTGACCATGAGTGTCACAACATTGAAGGATACTTGTGGCTGCCAGTGTTAGTAGATTCACCAATGGTATCAAAATGAAAATCCTACCTTACCTAATCTTCAAGTTATTGTGTTAACAATGTTCGGTGTCCACACCGGGTCTCACCTTTTTCTTTTTTTAGTTCTGTCACAAGCTGTTCACACACTGCCCATGAAAACAGATTTTAAAAAAGCTTCACATGCTTACACAGAGAACCTTTAAGACTCCTGCCACATACTTACATCCAGAGGCGCAATTAACTGTGGGTGTTGAGAAGAAGTAGGCCCCATTTGGTCCTGTGGTGGCGGAGTCGGTAAGGAGCAGAAGCACACAGGGGGGGAGGAGAAGACACAGTGATACGCTCAGCTGGAGTTTTGAGGAATACAGGGACATGGTGGGCTGGGAGGGAACGAGACAGACACACGCTCACATAGACAGAGGCACATCCATATGCGCACACACACACACACACACCGGGTACAATGAAGTTCACACAGTCAACTTGTACAAACAATGAAATGAAGGAGGGGAAACCAGGAGGAGGTGAAGTCAGTTTCTGGTTGGACCTACAAAGACAAACACAAGCAAGAATCAGAAGCAGCCTGACAGACGGGGTCGATAAACTGTGTTCTTATAGATTTTCTGCGTGAGGACATCTTATTCTTCTAGTAAACAGAGACAGTCCTTAAACAGAAACATGTAAAACCACAATTACAGCTGTATTTAACATTTAGGATGACAGCATTTATTCATATTGGTTGGATCACTTCATCTTAACCTTTTGATGGAGTCTTATATTTTCTTACCATGTTTCACTCAAACAAGTAACACACAACACTTACTGGGCCATTCAGCCAGATATTAAAATATAGTTACTATAATTCCACTGGTTAAAAATATACAAATACTCTCTCATTTAATAAGACATTTCAGGCCCTATCAAGACCAGCAGAGTCAAAGTTGAAGGATGTTACTAATGATTTGGTTCAAATTAAACAGTATTGTGGAAACTACAACTTTTTTACAATGTTCTACATTATCCAGGCTAAATCTTGGGATTTGTAGTTCAGTAAGGCGGATTTCCTGAAGCACGCTATTCAAGCCTCTTCACCTGCACAACAGTAAAGAGCAGTTAGTCCACCCAAATGTGAGGAATGACTACCATCTAGTGTCAAAACAATGCACATCTCAAGTAGTGCTCCTGGAGGAAGTAGTACGAGTTATAATCACCGTTATTAGTTATGAGTTTAATTAGACTCCAGGCTCAAGTTACAGAAGCACAGAGCTAATTATAGTGAAGTGTTAATGACAACATTTAGCTCAACAACAATTACTGCATGTATTTCACTTTCAAATGAAGAAGCCCAAACAAAATTAAATTACACATGAAGTGTCAGAATCTCTGAAATGGTTTTCTATACTGAAACACAGTGACACAGTGGTGCCTTTACATTCAAGTGTAGTGAGCAGCTTCATTGGCTGTGCAAAGGGTCAGTCAGGAAAGATCCATCCAGCTAGTGTCTTCTTCCAAAGCCTTAGTACCATAACTACCACTACTGGCCAACCTAACAATCTCTAACGCTGCATTGTGGTTCGCTGGAGTCCCACGGCTTCAGAAATGGCTCTATAACCTTTTCCAGACTGAGATTTCAATTACTTTGTGTCTCATTTGTTCCTGCACGTCCTTGGATCGCAGCATGATGTCTGGCTTTTGAGGATTTTTTGGTCTACTCCACTTTGTCAGGCAGGTCCTATTTAAGTGATTGTGGCAGTAGTCAGGCCTAATCAGGTTATCTTTCTCCAGTGTTTTAATTTGTTTGATGATCTGAAACATTTAAGTGTGACTGACATACAAAAAGATAGGAAACCAGGAAGGGGGGCGAACACGGTCAACTGTCTCATCACAATCACAGATGAATCCAACCACAGTGTTGTCATTGGCATACTTGATGATGCTGGTTGGGTGGATTGGTGTACAATCATGGGTGTACAGTAGGAGGCTGAGAGCACAATCCCAGACACACAATCTGTACGCTTACATCGCCGAAGAGGCTGCTGGCGCTTCAAGTCGTATAAGAGAATTTTACTTTAACCACAGGCTACAGTATTTATTTTGATTGTCAAAGCTAATGGTAATAATCAGTGTAAATTACTGTAGGAGTCATAAATGCAATCAGGCAAAAATTAATGAATTTGTTTTGAAATTTTCTCCATATGTTGTAGCTAATATTCACGTATAAAGAAGGTAAGGACATGATTTTTTTTGACAACTAAACTTCGAGTCATTTTACTTTAAAGGGAACACTTCAGTGTTTTGCAAACCTAAAGAGTTGTAGCTGATTGCACTGAAATGTACCACTTACAAGACTTTGTCCATAAATTCTACTACAATATCTACTCCCACTCAGCACCTAGACTACCTTAAGTTAGAGATAAATCAAAAGATTGCGATAAGCCTGTAGTCACAGAAATCACAGTCCACGAAAACAGGAGTGAGTGAGAGCCAGAAACAGCCAGCAAGTTTTGTGTGAAACCGACCTCAAAGACACTAAAAGTAAAGAATAAAATATATCAACATTACTTCTAATACACGAGTAGACAGCACAGTGCTGTTTAATGAGGTCTAATGTGATATATTTCCTGGCTGTATTCTGCACAGGCTGAGTGGGATGAGTGGAGTCTGATGTCCACATGTAAGGCATCAGCTCTCCTCCACTCATGTGGAGCACCTTGTGCTTCTTTGGGAAAAATAACTAAAAACAAACTACACTGCATTTCAAAAGCAGAAGCCATTACTGAATAACACACGCGGCATGATATTTGTGACAAATGCCAACAATATATCCACTGATCTGTGAGCACCAGTTTGGTTCATCAGGTTTCTGGTGCAGTTTTCCACGTGTGTAAAGTAACAGGGAGCTCCACAGGGAGTGTGCACTGTTATTTGTGGACCCTCCACATTAGGCCAGCCTTTACCGGATTTGTAGCACTGCCCCACAGTGCACCAGGACCCAGATCTGTGTGATAGGTACTTGACTATCACATCACAACAGGATGCGTTTTAGACAGCTGGGGCACAGGACCAGCCCTCAGTGTAAACAGGAATACTCGTTGAAGACGCCAACGTGGAGAGAGCAAGTGCCGCGCGCTCTGCCACGCTGCCGACCTGCCAATCAAAGAAGTTTGGGCTAAAACGGGAACTCCCGAGCACACAGCCGGCAGCTGCTTTAGCACCAAATAACCCAAAACATTACATCCGAGAAATGTCCCATTAACTTTAGCCGAATAAACAGAAAAAATCCAAAGCAACAAGAGTCAGTCACGTGTTATTGTGACTTCAAGTCAGAGCAGAGAAACGCAGCTGTAGCTCACACAAGCTAACACTGGGCCAAGTGTAAGCTGCTCCGAAGGAAGACACGGAGCTTAGTTCAGATGGGAAAACCCAAAGTTTAACTGGCTCGGTTACACAAACCAACAAGGTAACGAGCAAAACCACACCATCGATAATACAGTGAATAATGCTGTAATCGCTATGTCACCGGGCAATAAACACACCGGGAAACGAGTTAACGGAGCATGATGAAGAGACATCTCCCCTCAGCGGCGAGTGCATCCACACTACCGAGCAGCTAACACTAACAAGCCACGGTCACGGAGAGTTACTGCTCACAGGCTAGCTACAGTCCGTGTGATCGGGGGTCCTTACCAGCCTTATGCGGGGGCTCGTTTGCTGTAAACCACACACAGGTACCCAGGAACCAAACATCTACACCTTCTGTACGAGACGCTGACCTTCTTCCTCAGCTGCGGTTTTAGCTGTGTTGACTGATAATCTATGTGCTCCCGCCCTCTGCTGGCCACACCACGTTAAAACAAGAACGCCTCCTATTGTTACAGTTTACCAAAATTTATCATGACTAATACCAATACTTTCAATTCATTGCTAATAATATTATTGCTATTAATATCTAAACATATAGAACGTTACTAAAGTTAAGTCTGTGAAGGTTCTCAGTCATCCAGGTCATCGTAGTCAAAGGAGCTTGCAAAGAAAAGCGTCTGGACTTCTTTAAGTTGCTTGAAGACGTTTCACCTCTCATCCGAGAAGCTTCTTCAGTTCTAAGGTCAAATGGTGGAGAGTCCCAGATATAAACCTAGTGGGAGTATCCCCCCACAGAGGGAGCCAAGGTGTGAAACTGGGTGTGGGTCCCAATCAGCCAGAGTTTCGGGTGAGTTCATTGTGAAACCTGGCCCCACCTTATCATGCGAATACTAAAGTTAAGAAATACCGTTTTGACCAAACATATCAAGGCAGATATGAGCAGGTTTGCCTTAGAAATGCATAATAATAATAATAATAATAATAATAATAATAATAATAATAATAATTTACATCAAAATAATTTATTGAAAGGAACAAGTGAATTTCTAGATTTATATGTGTGGGCAGAAGGCCACGGATTCAATTTAAAATATTACAACTTCCTAAAGAAACAGCTGAATCACTGCCATGTCTATCCATTTATTAGCTATCCAACTAAGATCCCTAGCATGCTGCTGCAATTCCCAGTTATTTTACAAAATGGAAGAACATGGTAAATTTCACATTTCATTACAATCTCTTCTGGGAAGCAAAATGTTATATAGACAGCATGCTAAGACCCTAAACCAATGGTCCAAGGTACCACTCAGAATTTGGGTTAGTGAGTGTAAATCACCACTACTGGAAAAACATCCTAGAATATAAAAATGGATCACATCTGACCCAGATTTCACAGCAGACACAATCAATGGGTGCTTTAAATATTGGAACAAAATCGTTATTACCTTCTCCTGTTTGGTCGTGTCAGATGGAGATGGAGCTGTATAGCTTTCATAAAATCCAGGAAACTAATGGCTTAGGTAAAATTAACTTTTTTTAAGTACTTTCAGGTTAGAGACTATTTTAATGACAAGATAAAACATTTAGAAATACAAAGGACTCCAATATAATTGACATATTTACTGACATGGATAAAACCAAAAGAAATAAGAAAGTTGTGTGAAGACTGTATTCAACTATCTAAACAATAAAAAAACAAAAATAACCTTTCAAAATCTAACTGGGAGAAAGGTTCCATACCAGAGGGTGATTGGCAGAATGTGTATCTAATGCAGCTGACTTCTACCAGCTCAGGCTCCTGGAGAGAATTTTGCTGGAAAAATGACAAATGGTTTGTGTCGGCAGAAGTGTGGAGAACAGCTGGCAGACCACCATATATTTAGGAGATGGCCAGTCATTTTGCCTTATTTGGAGGAGGTAACAAAGACAACATAGAATGTACTTGGAAGCGAGATGAACCTTTCTTTTTGAATGGATTGTCTTATCTAATAGTACTAATAGTGGGGCGATCGTGGCATAAGAGTTGGCAGTTCGTCTTGTAATCGGAAGGCTGCTGGTTCGAGCCCCGGCTCCAACAGTCTCGGTCGTTGTGTTCTTCGGCAAGACACTTCACCCGTTGCCTACTGGTGGTGGTCAGAGGGCCTGGTGGCGCCAGTGTCCGGCAGCCTCGCCTCTGTCAGTGCGCCCCAGGGTGGCTGTGGCTACAATGTAGCTTGCCATCACCAGTGCGTGAATGGGTGGATGACTGAATGTGTAAAGTGCTTTGGGGTCCTTAGGGACTAGTAAAGCGCTATACAAATACAGGCCATTTACCATTTATCAATAGTAATTAAGCAACTGATATTTATGCATTTTTTCCCTTTAAATGTACAGACTGATCAGTGAATTGATAGCATATGTATGACCAACTGGTAATGTGTTTAAGTTTGTTCCATTTGTGAAAAATACAGCTAAATAAACAGTTAAAAAGATACTGAACGTCAAGCTGATCCCCAGTGCATTCATCGGCGTGTGAGTGTTAGACAGAAAACACCTAGGTGCAGAAAAAAAGTGCTTGCATGAAATGGTGAATGAGGCATGTTGTATAAAGTGCTTTCAGTGCTTGTGGAGGGTAGAACAATGCTATACAAGAACCAGTGCATTTACTATTTATTTCTAGACCCCATGCTTCTGTGCAGCCCTGCCAAATGCCAAGAAAAGCATTTAGCTACAGTTTTTAAACCCACCACTGACAGACACTCTCTGCATTTGTTTGCAGACTGCATTTAGGAATGACAGTGGCTGCTGAGCTTGTTTGTTTTTCTTTGGATTGCTCTGCATTTCTTTTTTTCCTTTTTCCTTTTGGTATTTTGTGTCCATTTCTCATACAAAGAACTTTAGATGTAGACGGGTCTTCCAGCAGAATCTGCATGAATACTGAAGACACTTATCTACACGGAGCAATAATCACACGTGGGGCATCGGCTTTTTGACGGAACATTCACACCAATGTGTCTTTATTTATTGAACTCTGGCGTAGCATAACAGGAAGCATCCTTTCAAAATAAAATCCCAACAGATGCCAATGAGGACATACCTATTAACTAGCTCAACACCCCACTTGCACTCACATTGTCAGCTTTACATGCATTTCAAAAGAAACAGTTTTTCTTTACTATTTGTTTACACTCCAAACATATATTTTGCAAACTTCAATAACTTCCCCTTTGTTGCTGGCTTTGTCATAACATTGGCCACGATCAGACCTGTCGAACAATATTCCAATATCAAATTTCCAGCATTAACTGTTGATCTCACAAAATGATACTTGATATCGATACGCTTACACCTCTGTCTGTTAACAGGATTCTTTGCCAATGCAATAGTCCCTTGATTGTCCTCAAAAATCTTTGGTGGTCCCTTTTGATGCTCATACATGCTTTGCAACAGTTGTGTCAAGTACAAACATTCTTGTGTTGTTGCTGCCAAAGCTATGTACTCTGCTTCACAAGTTGATAAGGCAACAGTTGGCTGCTCCTTTGTTCGCCATGACACCAAAGTACCTTCTTCATTCAGGCTTACGCAGTAACCTGTAGTACTCCTGTCAGTCACATCTGCAGCCCAGTCTGAGTCACTGTGACCTTGTACTCTCAAATCTTTTGTCACTTTTCCTGTAGCACAATGTCTTGTCTTTTGATTGTTTCAAATACCTCAGAACATGTTTCACAGCAGTCCAATGTTCTAAAGTTGGTTCTTTGAAGTGCTGTGACAGCTTACTTACAACAAAACTCAAATCTGGTCGTGTGCAAGAGGTCAAGTAAATAAGGCTACCTACTGCCTCTCTGTACATCCTGACATTGTTCATTGTCTCAGCATCATCATTGTAGTTCAACTTTTGCTCACAAGGAGTTGATCTTCTGAAGAAGAGCAATTTGGATTGTAATGATTTTAATAATTACAGACCTGTATCCAACTTACCATTTTTAAGTAAAATTTTAGAAAAACTTGTTTTTATTCAGATTAATGATTTTCTGAATGATAGACAGATCCCGGAGATATTCCAGTCTGGATTTAGGGTGAACCACAGCACAGAGACTGCTCTCCTAAAGGTTTTAAATGATCTTAGATGTAACTGGGACGCCCAAAAGCTCTCAGTCCTGGTGCTACTGGATCTAAGCGCAGCCTTTGATACAGTAGACCACGCTATTCTTTTAAACAGACTGAAACACATGGTGGGCCTCTCTGGTGCTGTACACAACTGGTTCACTTCCTATCTCTCAGACAGAACTTTTATGGTGAGTATGGATACATGCTCCTCTAAGATCCATAAAATAACTTGTGGTGTGCCCCAAGGGTCGGTTTTAGGCCCTGTACTTTTTAATTTGTATATGCTCCCTCTTGGCGGTGTCATCAGGAGGCATGGAGTGAACTTTCACAGTTATGCTGATGATACTCAGCTGTACATCTCCGTGTCTCCTGATGACACCAGACCAATGGATGCCCTTTTTAACTGTATTCTAGATATAAAATCTTGGATGGCAGCTTAACCAGAACAAAACTGAAGTTTTAATTGTCGGTCCTGAGGCTCAGAGAGAGATGCTCTTGTCTAAATTACAGGCATTTTCACTATGCCCTATACAAGTGAAAAACCTGGGTGTTATTTTTGACTCTGAGTGTGTGTATGTATCCATGACCGCTTATGTTAATGAGAGTGTGGGGAGTGAATTGGAGGGCGGGATGGGGTGGGGTGGGCTGCTTTTAACCATGTAAAGCACTTTGTGCTACATTTCTGTATGAAAAGTGCTTTATAAATAAAGATTGATTGATTGATCTTGGTTTACAGTCTTGCATTTGAAATCCTTCCAGTATGTTTTCTACATATCTCTCTTGTGACATTTTTACACAATCTTTAGTTTGCTCAAAATCAATACCAAGAAAATGTTTGAGTTTCCCCATACAGATTACCAAATTTCCCCTTGTGGGACAATTAAAGGATTATTCTATTCTATTCTATATCTTTCATTGCAGTTAGCATTCCCTTCACAGTTTTCAAAACACTTTCAACACTGGCTGCAATAATAATATCATCAACCCATATGATCACGATCACTTTGTCTTTTCTTGCTTTCCTTGTGTAAACACAATGATCTACAGGACTCTGCATGAAACCGTTCTCTATCAAATAGTCATGTAATGTCCTGTTCCAGTTTCGGCCTGACTGTTTAAGCCCATAAAGTGACTTTTCCAGCTTATAGACCAGTTTTTCATCTGTTTTACTTCATAGCCTTCCGGCTGCTCAAGGTAAACTACAAAGTCTATTGGTGCATGCAAGTATGCAGTTTTTACATCCATCTGATGCAAAATCAGGTTTTCTTGTACACTTCATCAATACTCTTATGCTTGTCAGGTTAGCAGTCAGAGAAAAAGTTTCGTCATAGTCTATTTCAAAACACTGGTTGTAACCTTGAGCTACGTACTGTGCTTTATATTTTTCTGATCCATCGCCACTGTTTTTCTTCACATATACCCATCTACCCCCACTGCTTTCTTCCCCTCAGGTAAGATTGTTAGGGTAAAAGTGTGGTTCTCTTTTAAGGATTGCATTTCCTCATCCATAGCTGCTTTCCACTCTTTAGAGTTGGGTGACTTTACAGCTTCACTGAATGTCACGAGTGAGTTACTTATCAGTCTGTAACAGTAGTCTATGTTAGTCAGCACTTGATCATCAATGTCTTCTCCTGACTCATATTCATTTAGATAATCTGCTTTTTTTCTTGTTCTAGAAGGATAGCTTCTGGAGTTTTCAGTCTCATCACTAAGTGGCATCTGACTGTTCACTTCTGGTTGGTTGTCAGTATCTGGTTCCTGTGAACTGGTACTGGGGCTTTCCTTGTTCACGTTTCGTCTCTCCCTCACCTGTATGTCCTCATCCTCAGATGTCGTATCAGTTTGTGTTTGCTTTTCCTCATTGTGTTTGGTTACAAACTTAACCAGCCTAAACCTTTGCATTTTAGCGCTGTCTGGGAAATAAACCTTGTATGCTGGACTGTTTTTGTCGTAGCCTACAAAAATCCCTTTTGTACACCTAGAATCCAGCTTACCCTTGTGTTGCTTGTAAGCATAACACTCACACCCAAACTTTCGCATTCTGGATAGATTATGCTTCTGACCAGTCAGCAAAAAGTAAGGTGTCTGTCCTGTCCGGTTGTTAAAGCACCTGTTTCTCACAATAGCCGCTGTTTGAACTGCATATGTCCATAATTCCTTTGGTACAGCACTCTCAATAAGCATGCACCTTCCCATATCAAAAAGTGTTCTCCAGCCATGTTCTGCTGTACCATTCTGGTGAGGGCTGAAGTTTCATGTCTTATTCCATGTTTGTTTAATGATGCCTGGTAACTCTTTGCCATGAACTCTGTGCCGTTATCTGACCTGATACACTTTACCTTCCCGTGTGGGGCTGTATTGGCCAAAACGATTTCAGTTGCTTGCATTGCTTCACTTTTGTTTTTGAGAAAATATACAAATACTGCACCGGAAAAGTCATCGGTAAACAATAATGTATATCTGTGTCCATCTCGTGATTCTGGATCTATCGGCCCTGCTAGATCCGTATGTACCAGCTCAAGGGGTTTCTCAGCTCTTCTGTCAGGGTTTCTATTCCTAGTCTGGACACATTTTCCCTGGATACACACCTCACAGTTCAGACTTTGGTTGTCTGTTGTGCTCATGGATGTAGAACTTTCTCTGTGTTGAAGGACGTTCCTTCCTTTCTCAAAGATGATAGTAGCTCCATTCGCGGTGGCCGCTCTCACAGAGAAGATATTCTGTGGAAATGAGGGAATATATAGAGCGTCTTTCAGTGTTGTTTTACACTGTCTCCCTCTGCTGTCAACCAAGCACACCTCTGCATCTCCTCTGCCTTCAGCCACTCCTTTACACCTGGTGCCATCAGCTAATTCCACACAGTGTGTTCCCGGCTGGAAGTCGTCATTAAATCTCTTGAACGCTGTTTTATCATTCAGGATGTGTGATGTTGCACCAGTATCCACCATCAGGCCTTTGGTCCTGATGTCCTGTCGCTGTTGAGGTTCCGCGTAGTCATCGCTTATCCGGAAGACATAGGTGTCGTCGCTCTCTGCGTTGCCGCCCTCCTCCGAGGCTGTGCGCGCTTCATCATTCCGTTGTCGTCTCCTGCAAGTCGACTCTCGATGGGTGTTGCTCCTACAGTGACCGCACCATTATTTGTAGAGGCATGCTCTGGCCTTGTGTCCCCGCTGGCCACACTTAAAACAGACTATGTCTGACATGTCTCTCCTGTGGTCACTAGCAGCTGCTGCGGGTCTCGCGCTAGGTTGCACTCTCACCTTCATGATGTTATCCTCTTGTTCCACCAAGCGCATTTTCTCAGTGTCCTCATAGCTGCGGAGTTTTGTTTTAAATTCCGCAAACTTGATTTCTGATTCACTTTGCGTAATGTGAACAGAAAAAGGTTTAAAGGCTTCTGGTAAACCTTTTAACACCATCGCTACAAGCAGACCATCACTAAGTGTCTCTCCAGCATTTCTCAGGGCTGTAATAAGTAGAGATGGACCGATCCGATATTATGTATCGGTATCGGTCCGATACTGACCTAAATTACTGGATCGGATATCGGAGAAAAATAAAAAATGTAATCCGATCCATTAAATATCACGAAAGCACCTCACAAAACTTGCAACACGCCGTAACTCACCTCAGAACGTTAGCACGTCGGAGCAGTATGCATCACGTGTGGCATGCGGGACCTGTCGGTGGTCTGGATAGCATTTGGAGCTTCGCTAGCAACCCGGCATTTCATCTCCGACAAAGTTATCCCGAGAGAAGTAAAGCAAGTGTGTAAGTCCATCTCTGAATGTTTGTAAAGCATTCCTGCGTTAAGCTTAACAAGCGACTGCCTCTCCTGCTGCTACTTCAATCATGAAACTGCTTAACGATCAGCTGATCGGCTTTTCTGTCGCGAGTTAGTCTCTCTGGTTTGTTTTTGGCCCACTTTGCACCAGAAAGAGTAAACCAGCGGCTGAACAACAGCAGCACGTTTAAGCTTGATCAGCTATTGTTAGAATGTATTTAATATTACTTTCTACTCGAGGATCTTTTTCTACGTAGCTGACGCTGGTAACTGTGCAGGGGCGGATCTAGCAAAGTTTAGCCAGGGGGGCCGATAGGGCATTAACAGGGAAAAGGGGGCACAAAGACATACTTTTCTTTCTTATTCTCATTTAAAATATCTAGCTTTTAATAAATAATTATCTGACACCCAAAGTTTTAATTTGATGTAAAATGAATAGAAGTCAATTACTGTATATAGTGACTATTAAGTCTAATATATATACCCTAGTAAGCTATAGTACTTTTTCCTTTGGGAAGGTACCATCTGTGCAGTCTGCAATTTTGTTGAAGAAAGATGTTGAATCTATTTAATATTTCTTGAAAGATAATTGATTTCTGTGCATTTTTTTCACACTGCATCAAATTAAGGTTGATTACGTCGATTAAGCATCATGAGGTGGAGCGTGAGGGGTGGTTCCCTATTTTTTATTTATTTATTTTTGTTGTTGCTGGGAGTTGGAACCCTATTAGTTAGGTTGCTTAATATTTATGCTAAGTACTCTTTAAAACACCAGAATAGGGAGGATGGTGTAGGTTTAAGTTTATTAGATTGATCAGTATTGCTGAACTATGAAATATTTTTTTTTGCATACAGGTATAACAGAATAGCTTTAGTGTAGTTGTTGTTTTAAACTTGAGTATGAATTTATACAAAATTCAGCAAGATATTTAAAAAAAACAGTTTTGTTGATTAAAAAACACTATATCGGATTCATATCGGTATCAGCAGATATCCAAATTTATGATATCGGTATCGGTATCGGACATAAAAAAGTGGTATCGTGCCATCTCTAGTAATAAGTAGGGGTGGGTTTTAATAATCGATTCCTCGATTAAAATCGATTCTGGCTTGGATAACGTGATATCGATTCATTAAAATCCTGAATCGATTTTTTAATATAAATGTATTTTGCCCGAAATTCCAGAATCTCAGGTGAAACGTCACAAAATTTTGACAACCACCATACATTTAAAAGAGTAAATGAGAGCAGGTACACGGATTCTGCACAAAGACCTAAACACAAAGCGCGGACCCGCGGATCAGAATCAGTGAGATGTCGCCTTTCTCACCCGACGGCACGGACAGTCGGGGCTGAAAGCCGACAGCTCGCTGATTCTGATGTTTCGGCGGGTCCATGCTTTGTGTTTACGCCCTTTTTGCGCTGATTCTAAAGCTGTTAGTTTGATCTCTCTCCAAACAATATTGACCGAACCAGCAGCAAAAGAAGATCCAAACTAAGCTTCACATAAACATCGTCATGAATTCCCTCTGACTTTTGCTGTTTTGCTTCCACCACGATAAAAAAAATAAAAATAAAATCACACTTCATGCACAGCTCTCTCTCTCTCTTTCTCAGTGTACTTCAAGAACAGTTTCCCGTCTATCCCCGAAATCTGTTTTCTGCATTATTCGCTTGCTTATTTACGCTTATTTACAGCGCTGTCGGCCGATGTTTTTTTTTCCTTTTACTTACTTCTGAAAAGAAAACCTAATTTCTGCCGTTCAATAGGCTGAACAAATTTAAACTTTATAAAATTATGCAAAACGTTAGCCGTGTCTCTAATAAAACCGCCGTAACTTCAGAGGTAATGTTCATATGTTGATTAATGGTTTTCTTTCGTTTTTGATGTACTGCAGAATATTTTTATAAAATCCCAGGCCAAGAAAGTCGCCTTCATGTTTTTCTGTGTTTTATCTTCAGCTACTTTGACACAAAGGCATCTGCTGTGACGCTCACACCTTTGATAAAGTCTGGAAAGTGTCAGCTTCCTTTTTATAGATACAAAAATATGTAAATGTACTGATGCATGATCTGAATTATAATATTTCTGACTGAGGCAAAATTTCCCCGATTCAAATCGAATTGAATCGAATCGTGGATCGAATCGATTCAGGACCTTGTGAATTGGAATCGAATCGATTCTAGAAATCAGTGACGATACCCAGTACTAGTAATAAGTGTCTCTGCGCTATGATGTACTCTGTGACGCTCTCACTGCTTGCTTTCTTCAGAGAAGTCAGTTCAGTATAAAGGCTGATAATTCTTGGTTTACCTTTTCCGGCATAGTAGTCTCTTAATATTTTCAGTGCCTCGCGTCCATCATCGGCAGCTTCTCTCGTCACAAGCAATAAACTCTTATCATGCAGGATCTGTATTAACTCTGCATAGGCCTGGGCATTCTTATCTTCGTCGTCCTCATCTTCGTCATTACTCTTCAATATTGTCTCTTTTAGACCTTGTAATCTAAGATGTCCCAAAAATGTTGTCTCCCACAGTTCATAATTCTTCTCATCTCCGTCAAAAACCAACCTTACTCATCGGCCACTGGGTTCACCAACACGCTTACTCATGGTGCTAACTTAGCATGCTAGTCCTCACCGAACACGCTGTACTTTGCGACTTTTCTGGTGGTAAACTTTCCCCTGGCGTAGCTTCAATATTTTCCTAGGCCCATAACCTGTTAGCAGAGACGGGTCTTCCAGCAGAATCTGCATGAATACTGAAGATACTTATTGGAGGAATAATCACACGTGGAGCATCGGCTTTTTTACTGGAACATTCACACCAATGTGTCTTTATTTATTGAACTCTCGAGTAGGGCTGGGCGATATGACCCAAAATTCATATCTCGATATTTTTTAGCTGGATGGCGATATAAGATATATATCTCGTTTTTTTTTTAAGCCATAAAGTAAGAACAAAAAGAGAGTTCTTAGTCAAAGCTGTGTCCCAGATGTCACACAGGCACTTTTATTAACATACAGCACAGATGTACATGAAAAATTACTCAAAATTAAATTATGAGCATTCATTAAATAATAATGCTCCATAAATAAAAGAAAACAAGGTTGTTTTTGTGCTAAACAAAGAGCTCACAATTGTGCAGTCAAAATGTAAACTGAAAGACGCTGAGCGTAATAACAAAGACAGACAGATTTCACAGCTGCTCTGTTCCCAAGTTTTACTGTGTGACTGACAGCCTGGAGTTTGAAATCCGCTTCATAACCACGTCTCTTACAGGTGCCATTTATGGTCCTTATACACACACAATACGGTAATATTACGTTGATGCACAGTACGTATCACTCCGCGAAGCTCTTCGGTAGCCGTAATGCGCCGACAATCTATCAAGCGGTGCAGCTCCGTAGCTTACCAAAGTCGTACTCAAACATTTTTGACAGATTGCTGAGCGCCGTGTAACACATAAAATCGGTTCGCGGCCATCAAGCACAACCAGAATTCATACATAAGGCGCGCTATCAACTTTTGAGAGAATGAAAGGATTTTAGGGTTAGCGCTGTTAGCTCGTTAGCGCGGTTAGCTCGTTAGCATGTTTAGCTCGTTAGCACGTTGACGCCGTCCAGCCCCACGCATGGGGCGATGCGCAGTAACTCGTTAACGGAGATTTGCCGTGTCCGTCTTGTCGCTGCCTGCACGTGAAGCGATGGGGGAGGAGGGGGAGTTGTCTTCAGTGAAGGCGAGGCGGAGTAACGTTGCGTAGAGACAAAAGTGGACGAAAGAGAGGCAAACTTGCGGCTCCACAACTATAATTATAACGTAACATAGACTATATCGATATAAAGGATATTGTCACATCTTATATCTCGTATAAAAATATATCGATATGTTTTAAAAACTCGATATATCGCCCAGCTCTACTCTCGAGTATACTCCGCAGCATAACAGGAAGCATCCTTCAATAATTACTTCCTCCAAACCTTCAACATGTCTTTTAGACCCCATTCCTACAAAACTGCTCAAAGACGTCCTGCCATTAATTAATTCTTCGATCTTAAATATGATCAACCTATCTCTAATAATCGGCTATGTACCACAGGCCTTCAAGCTGGCTGTAGTTAAACCTTTACTCAAAAAGCCATCTCTAGACCCAACAGTCTTAGCTAATTATAGGCCAATCTCCAACCTTCCTTTCATATCAAAAATCCTTGAAAGAGTGGTTGTCAAACAGCTAACAGATCATCTGCAGAGGAATGGTTTATTTGAAGAGTTTCAGTCAGGTTTCAGAGCTCATCACAGCACAGAAACAGCTTTAGTGAAGGTTACAAATGATCTTCTTATGGCCTCTGACAGTGGACTCATCTCTGTGCTTGTCCTGCTAGACCTTAGTGCAGCATTCAATACTGTCGACCATAATATCCTACTAGAGCGATTAGAACATGCTGTAGGTATTACAGGTACTGCACTGCAGTGGTTTGTATCATATCTATCTAATAGACTCCAATTTGTGCATGTAAATGGAGAGTCCTCTTCACACACTGAGGTTAATTATGGAGTTCCACAGGGTTCAGTGCTAGGACCAATTCTGTTTACATTATACATGCTTCCCTTAGGCAGCATCATTAGAAGACATAGCATACATTTTCACTGCTATGCTGATGACACCCAGCTCTATCTGTCCATGAAGCCAGATAACACACACCAATTAGTTAAACTGCAGGAATGTCTTAAAGACATAAAGACCTGGATGGCCGCTAACTTTCTGCTTCTTAATTCAGATAAAACTGAGGTTATTGTACTCGGCCCTGAAAATCTTAGAAATATGGTATCTAACCAGATTCTTACTCTGGATGGCATTACCTTGGCCTCCAGTAACACTGTGAGGAACCTTGGAGTCATTTTTGACCAGGACATGTCCTTCAAAGCACATATTAAACAAATATGTAAGACTGCTTTCTTCCATTTGCGCAACATCTCTAAAATTAGAAATATCCTGTCTCAGAGTGACGCTGAAAAACTAGTTCATGCATTTATTACTTCCAGGCTGGACGACTGTAATTCATTATTATCAGGATGTCCAAAAAACTCACTGAAAAGCTTTCAACTAATCCAAAATGCTGCAGCAAGAGTGCTGACAGGGACTAGAAAGAGAGAGCATATTTCTCCTGTTTTGGCTTCCCTTCATTGGCTTCCTGTTAAATCCAGAATTGAATTCAAAATCCTGCTCCTCACATACAAGGTCTTAAATAATCAGGCCCCATCTTATCTTAATGACCTTGTAGTACCATATCACCCTATTAGAGCACTTCGCTCTCGCTCTGCAGGCCTACTTGTTGTTCCTAGAGTATTTAAAAGTAGAATGGGAGGGAGAGCCTTCAGTTTTCAGGCCCCTCTTCTGTGGAACCAGCTTCCAGTTTGGATTCGGGAGACAGACACTATCTCTACTTTCAAGATTAGGCTTAAAACTTTCCTTTTTGCTAAAGCATATAGTTAGGGCTGGACCAGGTGATCCTGAATCCTCCCTTAGTTATGCTGCAATAGACGTAGGCTGCCGGGGGATTCCCATGATGCATTGAGTTTTTCCTTTCCAGTCACCTTTCTCACTCACTATGTATTAACAGACCTCTCTGCATTGAATCATATCTGTTATTAACCTCTGTCTCTCTTCCACAGCATGTCTTTTATCCTGTCTTCCTTCTCTCACCCCAACCGGTCGCAGCAGATGGCCGCCCCTCCCTGAGCCTGGTTCTGCCAGAGGTTTCTTCCTGTTAAAAGGGAGTTTTTCCTTCCCACTGTCGCCAAAGTGCTTGCTCATAGGGGGTCATATGATTGTTGGGTTTTTCTCTGTATCTATGAAGCGCCTTGAGGCGACTTTTGTTGTGATTTGGCGCTATATAAATAAAATTGAATTGAATTGAATTGAATTGAATCCTTTCAAAATAAAATCCCAACAGATGCCAATGAGGACATACCTATTAACTAGCTCAACAGTTGCTTCTGTTCATCTGGACGTAGCATTTTCAGTGGGAGAAATGTTTCATCATCATCCAAGGGACTTTTTCAGTCTCATCTGACTGCAGGTTTCCCCAACCTTATAAACAGTACATTTGCACAATGACTGAAACTAGAACCACTGACAAACAATGTGAGGTCAGTTTCTTGATCATTAATATGCAAATTGTCATGACCACTGATCAACAACCACTGATCAACACCCATTGATCAATGACCATGAGTATCACAGAGAGTTCGGGAATGGCTGTAAGATGGCCAAAGATGTACCCTTAGGCCCCTTCCTCGATTCACAGATGGTCTTTCCCTTTTCACGTAAATGGCCTCCTTGACTCCGCGCTCAAACCAGCGTTCCTCCCTGTCCAGCATGTGTACATCCTCATCATTGAAAGAGTGTCCACTGGCCTGTGTTGTATTGTGTCATCCGCTTAGCAAGAAGTTGTTTGGTATCCCCGATGTATAAATCCTGACAATCCTCCTGGCACTTAACAGCGTACACTACATTACTCTGTTTGTGTCGGAGGACCCGATCCTTGGGGTGGACCAATTTTTGGCGAGGCGTGTTTTGGGGTTTAAAAACCACAGAGACGCTATGTTTAGAGAAGATGCGCCTCAACTGTTACTCCTGACACAAAAGGGATAACTAGGGTTTTTTGTTTAGGCAGGCCCTGCTGCCTGACCAACAACCACTGATCAGTTGATCAATGGTTGTTGATCAATGGCCATTTTAATTTGCATATTAATGATCAAGAAACTGACCTCACAGCCCATTGTTCATCAGTGGTGCTAGTTTCAGTCATTATCTAATTTTTGGGGGATTTAGATGTTGTTCCAATAATTAGTTTTTTATGTCACCAGCGACTAAAAAAGTCTAGATAGTTTTGAGCAACAGGTTCCTTTAACCTCGCTGTCTAAGGGAACGTTATCCCGCTGCTATCAGACTCTTTAATTCATCCACTTAGTCAGACCTACACATGTGGAAGAGAATTAATTACATCTCAGTGCACCCTGTCACTTTTGTACACCACGCCATATTTGCACACATACTTTTCCTTTTATATTTATATGTATATTTATACCTATAGCTCTATATTTATCTTTATCTCTCTCTTTATCATCTTTGTTTCTACACTCACTTTGTATGAGTGCTTGTTATTTGTTGTATATTTGCTGCTATGACAACTCAATTTCCCTCTGGAACTAATAAAGTTTCTCTGATTCTGATAACAGAGCAGTCTGAATTTTTGCTTGAAAGCCCGTCCAGAAAAGTTTAGTTACCCATTTAAGGGAAACTGTGTGTGACGGGGTGTGGTCTGTAGCTCAGCTGCAGGGAAGGGGTGGTGTAGTGGGTTCAGGGGGCAGCGCTAGGGGACGTGGCCAATACAGCTCGTTGTCATCGTCTAATCACACCTCTCCTATTTCAGTAGCATGCTGGGACCTAGAAGGAGGGAGAGGGGCTGAGAGTGGCCGGCTGCAAGAGAGCAAACCCCACTAAAGCAACTGTGTGCGCTAGCCGGTGATGACAGCCTTAAAAAGCAAACTGAATAAATGACTGTGAAGCTGTAACCGCTGTGTATGTGTCTGTTCTGGGCGATATCATACTGAACTGCGTTTGGCCTTGACATCTTCTTAAACCAAGTTTTTTTTTTTTTTTTCTACGATTTGCAAACGAAAACTGAAGAAGAATCCGATTTAAGAAGACAACAACAACAATACACAATGACCTTAAAGGAGAGTACACATGGAATGTTCTGGGGAGCTTGCAGGAGTGCTCACAGACATATTCAATCTGTCCTTGGCCCACGCTGTGGTACCGGCCTGCTTCAAATCCACCTCCATCGTCCCGATACCCAAAAACTCCAACCCATCTTGCCTCAATGACTACCGCCCAGTAGCACTCACCCCCATCATCACTAAGTGCTTAGAGCAGCTGGTCCTAGCACACTTCAAATCCTGTCTCCCCCCCACCCTGGACCCCCACCAATTCGCATACCGCCAGAACAGGAGCACAGAGGATGCAGTCTCCATCGCACTGCACTCTGTCCTCTCACACCTGGACAACAACAACACCTACGCCAGAATGCTGTTTATAGACTTCAGTTCAGCATTCAATACAATCCACCCCTCACAACTCATCAGGAAACTGACAGACCTGGGCATCAGTTCCCTCATCTGCAAATGGTTACTGGACTTCCTGACCAACCGCCCCCAACATGTCCGGCTGGATAACCGCTGCTCATCTACCATCACAATGAACACCGGTGTACCACAAGGCTGTGTGATGAGCCCTTTCCTCTACTCCCTCTTCACCCACGACTGCAGACCTGCTGATTGTTCCAACACCATCATTATGTTTGCAGATGACACCACGGTGATTGGCCTCATCAGTGACAACGATGAGGCCGCCTACAGGGAGGAGGTGGATCGTCTGGCTGAGTGGTGCGACACAAACAACCTGCTGCTTAACACCGAGAAGACCAAGGAGCTCATCGTGGACTACAGGAGGAATGCTGACACCCATCCACATTAAGGGGACGGCTGTGGAGCGTGTGAGCAGCTTCAAGTTCCTGGGAGTCCACATCTCCGAGGATCTCACCTGGACGACCAACTGCTCCAAGCTGGTCAAGAAGGCTCACCAGCGCCTCTTCTTCTTGAGGACCCTGAGGAAGAACCACCTGTCCTCAGACATCCTGGTGAACTTCTATCGTTGCACCATCGAGAGCATCCTGACCAACTGTATAATAGTCTGGTACGGAAACTGCTCTGCCTCGGACCGGAAGGCGTTGCAGAGGGTCGTGAAAACTGCCCAGCGCATCGCCGGAGCACCACTTCCTGCCATAAAAGACATCTACAGGAAGCGGTGTCTGAAAAGGGCTGGGAAAATCATCAAAGATCCCAGTCACCCATCACATGGACTCTTCACCCTCCTGCCCTCTGGGAGGCGCCACAGGAGCCTCCGGACTAAGACCACCAGGTACCGGAACAGCTTCTTCCCCACAGCTGTCAGACTCCTGAACTCTGCCTCCTGACATCTGACCCACGTTAAACTCATGGACTGAACATACACACACACACAATGGACAACTGTACCCTCAAACACACAATAATAACATGGACTGAACCACCACTCACAACCACTAGCACTTTATATAGCCTCTGTAGGAATTATATCTCACTTATCTTAACTGCACTACTGTATAGCTCTGTGTAAATAATCATTCTGTACATTCGATGATTTTTAACCCTACAACTGTTTACAACTTGCATAGTTCCCATTTCTGTATAGCTGTATATCCCAGATTCTGTAAAGTTATTTATTTCATATTCTGTATAGTTTTTCATATTTATATCCTGTTCATATCCGGTACATAGCTTGTACTCACTACAGCCTGTACATACTTATAGTTATAGAATATTCACAACATACTTCATACCGTGTACATTATGACATACCATAATAGACCCATTTCTGTAATATACTCACATACACTGTTAGACATTTTATTGTATTTTTACAGTAACTTACTGGCAACACTATTGCCAGTAAGTTACTGTAATTACTGATCTACAGTATCTTTACTGTTGTGATGTTTTACAGTTCAACCACTTTACTGTAAACATATATTACAGTATAACAGCTTTACTGTAAACGTGGTTTACAGTTAGAAAGACTTACCGTGATTAAGTTTTATAGTATCACTGTACTGCAAATGTGGTTTATGGTATAACACTGTAATTGTGTACAGTATAATTTGTTTAGACTGTAATTGTGTTTTACAGCATATAAAATAATATTAACATTCATATTCAATATAAGAACATTTACAAAAAACAATATAATTCAATAAAGTAGTCTCAGAATAGTGAATTAAACCAACATTTATTGTTGATATTTTTTTTAACAAGAAAAACATTTTTCAGCTGAATAAAAACAATGCCAATAACCAAAATAAATAGAAGCGTACATGAAAACTACACAGTCCTTCACCTTTCTGTGTCTGATTTTTTTAAGGAAAACAGTTTTTCATTCCACTAAAAACAGGACAAACCCACCAGCATGAACATTAAATAAACTATTACAATTGTAAAACAAAACTCATTTACAAAATGTAATAATTATCAGTGGGTCCCAGGAAATAGAATGTGACATGGGATTTAGATTTCCGTTACCAGGATGGTCGGGTTCAGCGTAGTCTACATCACCACCTGTCAAAGACACATAATCAATATTCATGTTTGCTCAGGTTATTCACTTGTTCACATCTGTCTGAGATCATTCATACTGTTGTATGGATGTGTGTACAGTATGTATATAATTATCAGCTATGTAAAAGATATTATCATCTCTGTTCTTACCTAGTTGGAAGTCCTCCATTCAAACTCAGAGAGCCGCTGGAGGAAGGTGGTGATCCGAGGGCAGATGCTTGTAACTTTCCTCTTTACGACACGACCTGTCTTGCGGCTTGTACCAAGTTTTGCAGGGCATTTTGTTCCCATGTCTGGATTGATCCTCACAAAGAACCTTTTAACAGAAAAAAGGCTGCTTTAATTTCAAAATTAAAACATACGTTACAGCAATCACCTATATGTTTCTGCAACTGTAGTCAAGCTATCACATATATTTCATTCTTAAATGGTGTAAAGTATTTACCTCTGTATCATCTCCAGTGTGATGGACGCTGACTCCTGATACTCAAGGTTGAAAACGTAGTATGACGCAAAGAAGACAGCAAGGGTGCTGGCAAAGTCATGCATCTGCTCAGGCTCATAAAATACCTTGCCCTCCAAACTGATCATCCAGCGGCTTGCAGACATGAAATTATTCCCTAAAAACAGACAAGAGTCCAATAAGACAATGTGCTCACCCTTACAAATAAGGTTTCCACAAGAATGCTGGATAGCAGGCCTCACACTGTACAAAAATAGAATACACACGGTTTGCTGCTATTTCTCTTATTATTTATTATCTAATGAAAATTATGATCAATTACAGGAAAAAACTGCCTTATGTCTTTGCATTTTGGCCTGTGCTGAAGTGTTAGGCTGTTTTTTCCTGTTGGTCATTGTGTATAATAAATAATAAGAGAAACAGCAGCAAACTGTGTGTATTCTATTTTTATACAATATAAAACAGACAAACCCCTGTTAAGTAAGTTGTTGTGGGTACAAATACCACAATAATTACATAGATTTTTTACAAAAATATTACAACAGGATTGAAACTATTTACTTACCAAGCGCTATTACCCTTGGTGTGATGGGTAAGGTCATCTCTCTCTCAACAGACATCTTGGTGGAAAAAGCCTTTAAAACACAAAATGAACTGATTTGAATGATGATACCCAAAATCATTGAAATATTTTCCTTTGTTTATGTTGACAGTATTGAGAGTGCATGTGTAAAATTTTAAATATAATTACGTCAGCCAAGATGAAGATTGAGTCCTCTTTTTCTTGGAAGTACTTCATCAGAAGGAGGATGGCTGCTGTGGCGATCTGGTTGTGGTTCAGCTTTGCACTGTCGCACTCACGTAGCAGATGTTCAATCTCCTTGTTCCACTGAAGTCTCTGGCTTTGAAAGAAGTTCAAAATTCTCCTTCCTTTCGTAAGAAGGGCTTCACTGAGACGTGTCTCTACCTCAATATCTGTGAGTGTGTGGAAGTGAGTGCAGAGGCCTCTTTTAGTAAAAAGAAATGGCCAATGCTCTTGAACCTCACATAAGGTGGGGGCAGGCCAAGAATTAAGCATGTGCCTCTGGTAAATATAAGTCAAAGACATATAAGTATTTACATCTGTTGTTTCAATTGCTTGAGGACCTGCTGATCTGAAGACAGTTGACATAGTCTGTCTTTTTGTCTCCAAAGTTTCACTCGTTTCTCCTTCTGGTAGGGTTGTGGGTTGCCAGTTGATGCAACCATAGCTATCAAGTTCAGATCTCCCCCTTTTGATGGCAACATCACCCTCATTGTTTTCCCTGGTAGACCTTTTCCTTGGCTGCCGGATTCTGCTGCTGACATTGTCTCTATTTACATGTTCAACTCTTGTTTTAAGCTGTTTGAGTAGGGAATAATAACCACAGCCTAATTGCTCACCTTCTGCAGTCTTATCTGCAAAAGTAGCGGGATACTTAGATACAATAGCTCTAGCTACCTCCCACAAGCAGCTCTGTTAGGGTTGGGGCAGTGTACTCGCATTCCTTCTACAACAGTCCTAATCATTATTCTCCTGTCTTCTGGGTGAGCCATTCCACCAGTTGCCAAGGCCTGTGAAAGTCTTGTTGGCATCTTCTCCCAGGGAACTGAAAAATTGCTGATCCAGGAGGTGTTGCTTACATTTGGTTGTGTGGAAGGGAGTTGACCTGATGCTTGTGCAGAACAGAGTGAATTACCCTGTAGTGGCATTTGCACAGTTGTTGAGCAGGTGGTTTCAGGTTCCTTTGGGTTGTTTGAAGAGCCAGACTCCACTTGGTCGTCGATATTCACACACACACATAAACACAGCAGAACAATTCCACATTAACTATGTACAGATGGGTTTTTTGGAGTATTTATTGAGTAATACTCTTATATAAGACACAAAAGCAAGAGTGTTGGAGAAATAATACCAATGGCAATGAAAGCTAGTTTTAGTTTTGAAAGCTATAACAATTTCAAAATAACTCTCAAAATAACTAATTTACAACTATTTTCAAGATAGGACTGCAACCATTTATGACATTAATGCATTCTCACCTTTTCTGAATACTTGAACAAGTCTTCGACTTTGAATTGGTGTCAAGAAAGGCTTGATATCATCAGGCTCAACAAACAGGAGATCTTCTCTGTTTCTAACACCAATAATGTCTGTCAGGTGCTCAATAACTGCCCTCTTTGTCTCTTCATGCAGGTCAGGTAATGCCAGGTTAATTTCATGATGTAGGCTGCCACTGTCCATATCTGCAATGAATTAAGAGGATGATATTGAATGATGCAAAGATACAACGGTTAAACCTGAAGCGATATACACTGGCAGAGGGTAGTAATCAAACAAACTGTCTGCTTGAACACATATGAATCTTTTTTCAGAATTGTGTAGACAGTGAAGTCCAAGGTTGATCAGTATCACAGATTGAAGGATGTCCAAAACAAAGTGTACTTGTTTGTGACTGATGAGGATCACTGAGATTTTTCCAAAGATGTGGCCACATTCATCATGACCCATAGCAACAACAAGCCCTTTGCAATATTTTGTTCCTTTGTAAACTACTGCTGATACCTCTGACGTTGTTTCTTTCATCAAGCCAGCTGTCCTGACAGACTCCTGAATTAGACCATTGTACAACTGCTCATCATATTCACTAGTTTCACCAACTGCTTGAACTGCTGGAGCAAACAATGGTCCACTGCTGAGGTACGCCTGAAGCAGCTGGTGCCTTTCTGCCAGTGTTTTACAAAGGTGAACAAAGTTGTGCAGTTTCCGGGCGCATTCCTTGAAATACGAATGCTTACTCTCGAACCGGAGAGTCCACAAGCGAATAAGAGGCCCAAAGTGCAAAAAGAGGTCACTATAGTGCAGTAAATAGTGATGCTTGGGCTTGAGTGGGTGATTAGGGAAAATTGTGTGTCTTGAATGAACATACTCCTCTGTTATTATCTTAAGGTATGCAATCTGGTCATGATGGATCTTGGGAGCACATATGAGCTCAACCATTTCCTTGAGCTGTAGATACAGTTGCCAGACCTGACTGTCCTCAGGATTTTTTATCCTGTCACCAACCAACAATGGCAACAGTCGCAACAGACACCAGTTCTGTGCTGCAGAACCAGAAAGTTTTTTGCCACACTCCTTAACCTCACATGGTTTACTGAGACTATCATTCCCTGAGTATTTAAACTGTGTGATCGACCTGTTTAGTTGTGCATAAGTGAAATGCTTTTCCTGTTTCACTAAATGACTGATGTACAATGCCAAGTCATTAGAGACTACACCTTCAAATAAATCATGACCCAAACATGGGGGAAGCCCAGTACAGACATGAAAATATTTCAGAGAATTGAAAGGTGAGTCAAACTTTACCCCCTGTACCATGTCTTGGTCAGTGGTGGATAGCTGTTGTACACTCTCCTTGTGACCAGTGATGGTTCTTTTTGGACCAAGCTTTAGTGGTGTCTTTTCAAAGTCTGTCCTTTCAATCAAGCAGTATCTACAAAAATGCGTACTACAACTGAAGTTTTCAGTGAAACCACCTAAGCAGTGTGAACCAAGATTATCTCCACAAATGGAAATCAAGGCCGCTTTGAGGGTATTTCCATCATCTGTCTCAATCCCTGTATCTTCTAGATCTTTAAGGTCTGTGATAATACTTGAGAAAACTTTCTCCTGACCAAATGTCTTGAAGTCCCTTTCTCTGCACAGCATCACCAACTGCATGGGATCAACTGAAGAGCGATTGTGTGGCTGGACCTCACCAAGACTCATGTAAACCCCCAAAACTTTATGTTTTTTCTTCCCTGACCCAAGAGGATTCACAACCTCAAATCCATCCTGGTAAAGGATGATGGACAATGAAGAAGGATTGTCTTTTAACAGAGCATTTTCTTTCACATTTCTTCCATCTGCCACATCCTCTACAACCATGTTGGAAGAGGTATGATTTTTGGATTGGTGATATTGCTCTTTAACACTTGACTGTCTAAGGAGTGATTTTAATGTCTCTTTGATGGAAATGTACTGGCAAAAGCATTCCTTTCCAGCAGCATCACTTCCCAGATAAATCTGGGTGGGTTCAACATAGTCAAAATACTGCTTGTAAAATGTTCTCCTTGTTTTGTCAGATCTGAGTATTCCTTTGTTGTATATTGTGAAGACATCCTCTTTAGAGAGATTTTGAATAATCATTTCTATCTCAGTTTGTGGTATGTCTAGCTCAGAAAGCTTGCCCTTCAACTTGTCAAAAACATCTGCCATAGAAGTGCTATGGACATGCAGAAATCCATCAAGAATACATTGTATTGTGCTCGCTGGCAACAGCATCTTGGCTTGCATTTTCAGGTAGAAAAGAGCCAAATTATGTAAAAATGTCTCTTGTTGATTATCACACTCCTCTAGATGATCACATGGAGTTGGAGTCAGAGTCTCCTCAGAAGGCTGAGTACAGTCTATATTTTCGGGGAGAGTTGACACCTGAGTTGTTATCACCGGCTTATGTTTCCTGGATAAATGTGTGGCAAAAGATGAGCGCACTCTGAAATGTTTGTGGCAGTCATCATAAGGACAGACAACTTTCTTGCCATCTTTAATATGAAATCTCAAATGAGTGCATAATGCTGAAAAATTCTCTGCCACATAGAAACATGCCTCAACTCCACAAGCAAGATTTCCTTTAAAATGGGTGTGTTTAGTCTGAGCCCTGCGATAGCGGTGGTTCCTGTGCATATGGGATCTGAATGCAGAAAATGTTCGATAGGAAGAAGGACATTGCTCTATTCCACATGTGAATCGATAATTAGCTGTGTGCTGATGTTTCTTCGTATGATAACAAAATTGTCTTAATTCTGAACAAAAAACACCACAAAATTTACACCTGTACATGGCTGCATGTGTCTGAATTTGAATTTCCAAAAAAATGTTGTCTACCTTTATTCTCACTAAATATGTCTTTTTACCTGCTGTTTTGTCTTGTCTGTCAAAGAACTGAGGCTACATCACACTGTCAGCGCGGCCAGCAAGGGCAGGAGGACAGCAATGCACCACACTGGGCGGGAAAAGACAGAGAGACAACTGTTAATTTAATGTTGCATTTATTTAACCCTTGAAAAATATATTTACATAAGTAAAAAAAAGAAAAAAAACACACAACCCATCTTTTCCAGAATAATTCAACTAATTCCCTTTTGACCAACCTAACACAGACGTTACATGGTTTTCATATGAAAAAGACCCTGGAAGACGTTGTATTAAAGGAAAAAAAACATGCTCCCCTTCCCACTTAAAAAAATAATAAATATTAAACTTAGGTTGGAGTTCCTCGCGCCACCAACCTAACGTTATATTAACTTTTTAATGTTGTGCACTGCAGCTCACACAAAATTAAATAAAGCAGGCTAACCTACATGAGCAAGCTCAAAACTGGATAAGATTGTTTAGGCAGTCTCTAAATTTCCAAAAAAAAAAAGTTGTCTTACATTATTCTCATTAAATGTATATTTTTACCTGCTGCTTTAGCTGAAGCTAAATGTCCCACTGTTAGCATGGCCAGCTTCTCAAAAGTCATAGAACAGAAGCGCAGGAGGACAATGCACCACACTCGGCGGGAAAAAGACAAAGACTGTCGTTGCGCCTGTGTTCCTCGCCCCTCCCCGTGGAAAATATATATCTAAATATTTATTTGAATAAGAAAAGAAAAAAACACACACAACCTATTTTTTCCAGAATAATTCAGCTAATGTGCTATTTCGACCAAGCTAACACCGAATTTAAGCCCCCCCTCCCCCCCACACACACAAAAAATATATATGCTCTTAAAAATTAATAAACGAGTATGTTAGGTAGGAGAGTCCTTTGCATTACCTTATGACGTCCCGTTTGCAGTTTCCACACAGAGGTCCAACAATAACGAGGTGCAAAATCTTTTGTCCTCTCGAGCATATCGTAACGAAGAGTTAGCAAAGTTGGCCTGTCTTTCCTCTCCTGTCAATCACTGGATCACAGGTCATGTCAGTCAGGATATGGAGTGGTGGTTGGTAGAGATAGGTTGGTGGGCGGGGCCAGCATGCATTCAGTGTGTGTTTCACTAAGTTGGGTTGACTAGTTCCCAGAAGAGTTCTGTACATGTAAATGAGCAATTCAGTTACTGCTCGACTGAGAAGCCTCCACCAAATTATTACAATATTCTCCACTGACTGAAGTTCGCCTTTGGCAACGCAGTGGCAAGCACACATTTGCAGCAGCTGTGCATGTGCATACAACTGCATGCAGCAGATTAGATGATCAGAATTCTTGAACCTTACACACAGGCAAGTCCCCTAAAAAGTCAAAACCATAATACTTTCACTGGTATCATACTGACAAATGGCATAGGTTGGAGGAAAATCTGGAAATGGTTGGCAGTGAAAGAGTTAAAATGTAATGCACTATTGCAACCAACCACTGAAAGAGTAAAAATACACAAACAGTATGATGAACCATTCAAATCACATAATACAGTAGCACTACTGCTAATGTGTTAACGGTAGGTATAACTACTACCGCAATTTTAAAAAATACAGTAAGTAAATGTAAAAAACCTTAATATACCCATAATGCAAAGCAAATTACAGTAATTAACTGTAGAAATGTTTTCAGGTAAGTTACTGGGCATTTTGTGGTATTTTACTGTGAAAAATACAGCAAAGGTTAACAGTGTATCTATATTATTGCTAATATATATTGTAATATATCTATATCACTAAAGCACTTCTGGATGGATGCAAACTGCATTTCGTTGCCCTGTACCTGTGCATGCGCAATGACAATAAAGTTGCTGTCCGCGTGAAGGGTCTCAAAACCCGAAGTGCTCACGTGCCGTTATCTCTGTGTCTCTTCATGCTGTGTACGAGCGATTCGTGAACGATTTGTAAGTGAGAAAAAAGAATGTGACCAACACTTTGCAGAGTCACGGGCAGCTCTCTGAAAGTGAAAACGGTCAGATTTGTGAAGTAAATATGTGTGAATAATCATTCTTTATTACTTATTTGGGTTTTTATATACACATTTGTAGGATGGTTTGATGAATGTGTGTTGACTGGACTGCGGAGTTGTAAGTACTCAAATCAATCACACTCGATGTTGTTCACATGTGGATCATGTACAGATCATATTTTTTTTCTTCTCAAAATCTTTTTGGGGACCATTTTCTCCAAATAAAAGCAGCATGGAGCCGGTGTGTGCGCTCCATGCTTGACACAAACGTCCTTATACAGGCACTGCTGCCTGGCCCGTTGTGCTCTCAGCTCTGCGCTCTGAGCCTAACCCGGGTTTTCTTCCTCTCAAGTTCACGAATGTGTCATGTAGTATCATAAATGCAAAGATACGATAGAGAAAGGTGATCTTTTTTCTTTTTTTTTATCACGGGGTAACAGAGAAATCAAAACCGGATGTTGTCGTTTTATTCGTTTTGCCCGCTCTCCTTTACAGAGAGAGCAAAGCACTTGTGCCTTTCCTCCTGCACATTCCCTCCCTCTACAAACACACACCTCTGACTTCACCTGAAGCGTGAATTTCGTTGTTGACGAGGCTAAACTTTTTAAATCTGTGAACTGTGTTTCACTGTAATGTCTCCTGGACGGCTACACAAACAGCCTCGACACTGCGCGTGGTGACGCGAAGACACGACCCCGCGCTCATCGGTCACGGTTCAAACCCGGAGGCGAGACGGCCAATTAAATTTCGACGCTGCTTGGGGGCTCGCGTGCGCGCACACGCTCTCTCCCTGTCATACGGCTACTGCGCATACCTCTCAGATAAGCTGCACCAGGCTGAGTGTCAGGTACAGAGTACAGGCTCTCTTCCAGGCTTTCTGGCAGCAGTGAAGCAACGCTATGCCTCTGCCCACCGTCTCCCGACTGTTCAGGAGCGCGCTGAGGACTCAGCTGGTCTCTGTGGCTAATGTGACGACCAAACCTGCTAAACACACCGTAACTGCAGGGGTGAGTTCATATTCGTTCTGTGAGCTTTACATGCCTGAAGCAGGGGTCTTGTCCCGGCTGAAGTTGCAGAGGTTCTTAATTAATAGCAACAGGCTCAACTTCATCGCCCGCTCCTTCGCTTTATTAAACCTTAATAGCAGTTCTTCTGCATCACATACACACATATTAGCATGATATGATGGGCAACCTGCCTGTTTGACCAACTCTCTCTTACAAATAAGAAATTTCTTTTGCTTATTTACTGAATATTGTATATAAAATATCGAATAATTAAAAATAGCAAATGTAGGATATCTTTCGTTTCCTCGCGCCATTGTTTCACGGTGACTTGCAAGTCCAGTTTATTTTTAAGACTTTGATAAGTGCGCCACTATCTCGCCATTATTCCGCCTAATTCCAACACGTAGACCTGTGACAGCTGCGAATATGTGGGCCTAGTGCGCAGCGCACTACATTTGAAGACCGCGCACGGTCGTTTAATAAATGAAAGTGAAGCCGAACAAGCGTTTTGGTATTTTTCCACATTTAGACATAAGTTTGATAAAGTTGTCTAACAGCAGTAGCGGCAGAAACACTCGCAGCCGCGCTGAACGGGTGACTAACCTTGATGCAGGAAAGGTCAGACACAGAGAAGCATGCTTTTCAGAAAAGCACACAATACATAAAGAAATAACTGCATTTAGGGAAGAACAGCCTATTTCAGCTCACTGTGACGCTTTTAATGTCGCAGCGACACAATAAGCATGAAGTTATTGACAATGAAATGTTTGGTTTCATTTCGTCTCCAGGAAGGGCTTAATCATTAACTGGGGCAATGGTTGCATAGTTAAACACTGCCCGTGGATAAGGCCACGCGAGGGACAACTATGTTGATACCTCACAACATGTAGAACAACAACGTTTTCACATATTTAGATATATTAGATGTGTTTTAGCTCTTGTGGACGGATGGAACTGATACTTTTCTACAGCAAATATATTTCCTCTTAATACCACATTACAATTCATTTTTAGGGGGATTAGACAGTGATCGTGTTTATGCTGCCAAGTGATATGATTTGAGCCTGGGCAAAAGGCTAAAGCTAAGTGTGAAACAATAAATACCTGAAATAGAAATAACAAATAGACTTTCCAAAAAGACTCTTACAATTTATGTCTTTAGTTTTTGTCAAATTGGTCACATTTTTTTTAACATAACCAACACAAGGAGGCACTGGTAAATATAATTAATGACTGGGATTTCTGTGTGATTTTGAGTCAAGTGTTTCTATTTTATTAACTCTAAGTAACTACTTAAACTAAGTCTGCAATTCTTTTTTAACACTTCCTTTTTCCTCTTCTTTTTTAATCAATGAAGTAAAACGGAGGTGTAAACAAACATTCAAAACCTAAAAAAGCAAAGCTGTAATAACTGTCGGTGTGGTTTTGTGTACCCCTCAGGAGCAGGTAATCGCTATGACGGCCCTTTTTGTGGCCATCTTGGGTCCCTCTGGCTGGGTACTGGCTCACCTGGAGGACTACAAGAAGAAGGAATAGAAGATGAGGTGGAAGACCAAACGCTCACATGAAGACCAGTCAGCACTCTCTTCCCTGTTCTTCACCAGCTGTTGAGATGACATGTTGATCTTCTCTTTCCAAATGGTTTTTGCACTGACTTGCGATAATATGTTCACATGTCCGCATACAAACATTATCAATAAATGCATGTTCAGTCCACAGAAAATGGGTGAATGTGTTTTTCTAGTGACAGAAACGACATAAGCCACACGTTTTAATCAGAATAACCATTTAGATGAAACTTTATTAATCCCTCAGGTGGGTTCCTCCGGGAAATTCAGTTTCCAGTAGCAAAGCACCGAAAGAAGTTGCATGTTACAGATACATTAAGGGGAATGAGAGTAAGGATATAAGCATAAATACACCATATATACACATATATAGATACAGAATATATAATATGGATAAATAGGATTGCTCATTTGAGTGAGTATATTGCACAGTGATTATTGCACAGTCAAATATAAGGAAAAAAAGGTCCTCTTCTCTGCCACTGTCACCAGAGTGTCCAGCTTCATGCCGACCACAGAGCCAGCCTTCCTGATTAGTTTCTCCAGCCTGGATGAGTCCTTTGCTGTGCTGCTCCCCCAGCACACCACGCCATAGAAAAGTACTCCAGCAACCACTGACTGGTAAAACATCCTCAGGAGCTTCCTGCAGATGTTGAAAGACCTCAGCCTCCTTTTCTTGCAGAATGTCAGAAAATACTCCAAGTCAAGGTTGCATGTCCTGATTTGTTGATTTCTCTGACAGATAACCATATTCTGTTCACACGAATGACATGAAACTGAGAATGGTGAAACTTCTGTTATAGTATAAGTTTAATGGCTCATTTTGGGGGGATTTGAACTCGTGCAAATAAAAAACATGCTTAAAATTTGCTGGTATTTTGGAGACACTGGATTTCCATTTCTCCCACATATCAAATCAAATCAAATCACTTTTATTGTCACATCACATGTGCAGGCACACTGGCACAGCACATGCGAGTGAAATTCTTGTGTGCGAGCCCCACAAGCAACAGAGATGTGCAAACACAACAACACAAACGAGCAAAATACAAGAATGGCCAACCTGAAACTAATAAATATATGTACAATATATAATAGTGTATGCATTTCTGGATGTGTATACTAAATATTTTCCTACGTGTGTGTGTGTGTGTGTGTGTATACACATTTTTACAAATTAAATAGTAAAAAAAAAAAAAAAAGAATAATAATAATAATAATAATAAAATATATAAAATATACAGAGTTTAATATGTGCAAAACAAGTGGCATTTATATACAGTGTGGAGTGCATAATGTTGAAGTTCCAGTAGTGAAGGTGAGGTGTCTATGACGTGTTCAGCAGTCTGATGGCCTGATGGAAAAAGCTGTCTCTCAGTCTGCTGGTATGGGACCGGATGCTGCAGAACCTCCTTCCTGATGGAAGCAGTCTGAACAGTTTATGGCTGGGGTGACTGGAGTCCTTGATGATCCTCCCCGCTTTCCTCAGGCAGCGCTTCCTGTAGATGTCTTGGAGGGAGGGAAGCTCACCTCCAATTATCCGTTCAGAGCACCGCACTACTCGCTGGAGAGCTTTGCAGTTGTAGGCGGTGCTGTTGCCATACCAGGTGGTGATGCATCCAGTGAGGATGCTCTCAATGGCACAGCGATAGAAGGTCCTGAGGATGCGGGGGCTCATGCCGAATCTTTTCAGTCTCCTGAGAAAGAAGAGGCGCTGCTGCGCCTTCTTCACTGTTTTGTTTGTGTGTACTGACCACGTAAGATCCTCAGCCAGATGTACGCCAAGGAACCTAATATCCTATTAGAGCGATTAGAACATGCTGTAGGTATTACAGGTACTGCACTGCAGTGGTTTGTATCATATCTATCTAATAGACTCCAATTCGTGCATGTAAATGGAGAGTCCTCTTCACACACTGAGGTTAATTATGGAGTTCCACAGGGTTCAGTGCTAGGACCAATTCTGTTTACATTATACATGCTTCCCTTAGGCAGCATCATTAGAAGACATAGCATACATTTTCACTGCTATGCAGATGACACCCAGCTCTATCTGTCCATGAAGCCAGATAACACACACCAATTAGTTAAACTGCAGGAATGTCTTAAAGACATAAAGACCTGGATGGCCGCTAACTTTCTGCTTCTTAATTCAGATAAAACTGAGGTTATTGTACTCGGCCCTGAAAATCTTAGAAATATGGTATCTAATCAGATTCTTACTCTGGATGGCATTACCTTGGCCTCCAGTAACGCTGTGAGGAACCTTGGAGTCATTTTTGACCAGGACATGTCCTTCAACGCACATATTAAACAAATATGTAAGACTGCTTTCTTCCATTTGCGCAACATCTCTAAAATTAGAAATATCCTGTCTCAGAGTGACGCTGAAAAACTAGTTCATGCATTTATTACTTCCAGGCTGGACTACTGTAATTCATTATTATCAGGATGTCCAAAAACTCACTGAAAAGCCTTCAGCTAATCCAAAATGCTGCAGCAAGAGTCCTGACAGGGACTAGAAAGAGAGAGCATATTTCTCCTGTTTTGGCTTCCCTTCATTGGCTTCCTGTTAAATCCAGAATTGAATTCAAAATCCTGCTCCTCACATACAAGGTCTTAAATAATCAGGCCCCATCTTATCTTAATGACCTTGTAGTACCATATCACCCTATTAGAGCGCTCCGCTCTCGCTCTGCAGGCCTACTTGTTGTTCCTAGAGTATTTAAAAGTAGAATGGGAGGGAGAGCCTTCAGTTTTCAGGCCCCTCTTCTGTGGAACCAGCTTCCAGTTTGGATTCGGGAGACAGACACTATCTCTACTTTTAAGATTAGGCTTAAAACTTTCCTTTTTTCTAAAGCATATAGTTAGGGCTGGACCAGGTGACCCTGAATCCTCCCTTTGTTATGCTGCAATAGATGTAGGCTGCCGGGGGATTCCCATGATGCATTGAGTTTTTCCTTTCCAGTCACCTTTCTCACTCACTATGTATTAATAGACCTCTCTGCATTGAATCATATCTGTTATTAACCTCTGTCTCTCTTCCACAGCATGTCTTTTATCCTGTCTTCCTTCTCTCACCCCAACCGGTCGCAGCAGATGGCCGCCCCTCCCTGAGCCTGGTTCTGCCGGAGGTTTCTTCCTGTTAAAAGGGAGTTTTTCCTTCCCACTGTCGCCAAAGTGCTTGCTCATAGGGGGTCATATGATTGTTGGGTTTTTCTCTGTATCTATGAAGCGCCTTGAGGCGACTTTTGTTGTGATTTGGCGCTATATAAATAAAATTGAATTGAATTGAATTGAATTGAACCGGAAGCTGCTCACTCTCTCCACAGCAGCGCCGTTGATGGTGATGGGGGTGTGTACTTCTCTGCACCTCCGGAAGTCCACTATCAATTCCTTTGTCTTTGCGACGTTGAGGGTGAGATGGTTGTCTTGACACCAGTGGGTCAGGGCGCTGACCTCCTCCCTGTAAGCCGTCTCATCACCGTTGGTGATAAGACCCACCACTGTAGTGTCGTCCGCAAACTTCACAATGATGTTGGAGCTGTTAGTGGCTGTGCAGTCGTAGGTGTAGAGTGAGTACAGGAGAGGGCTCAGTACACACCCCTGTGGAGCACCAGTGTTCAGTGTGATGGGGGATGAGGTGATGCTGCCCAGTCTGACCACCTGGTCAGATGGAAGGTGGGTCCAGAGGAACACAGGTGTTATAATGTGGTGTTCATCAGTTTTTACTTCTGCATTTAGATTTTAATTTGACTTTAGTCCCAGTTTAGTTTTCAGAGTGCCTTTTTCTAAATTTTGTTTAGTTACTTGTTTGAAATGTTTGAAGTTTTTATTAGTTTCACTTTTATTCTCTTTTGTCTGAGGAGGGATTGAAGAAATTCAGAGCAATTGTTAAAATAAAACAGTCACATAGATCCAGTCTGTTTTCATTTGGTTTTAGATCCACATAATGGCATTGCAGATGCAGCACTTGTGGAACAAATCTTAAAACAAAAACAAAAAAAACAGTGACATTTCCAATGCAAACAATTATATTCACTGTTACATTTGTCATTATGTGCGTCCCAGGATACTAATTAAGCACTTTTTACCCTTTTTATTAAGTTTGTATATTTCAATGAAAGCCACCAAAATGTTCCAGTTGTATGAATTATAGGATGCAGGTTTTACTTACTTCATGATATAAATCCTGCGCAACTGTGTAGTCACACTCAAAGCGAACACGTTTTTATTATTAAATGAGAAACCACACAAGGTTCAGCAAGGTTAGCGACCTACGACAAGCTTGTATAGGCTTCACCATCAGTCGTCATTCTGCAGTGTAGAGGAGACTGGGTGTACATTTTTTCTCTTTTTTATGCCGATTTTGTTTTTTTACATGCACAATACCATCAAAGCATAAATAAAATGTGTTTAAAAAACATCAGCTTTCCCAACGTGTAGGTGGAGTGGACACTGCTCTTTCGGCTGTTCTCCAAACACCAGCAGTACTTCAGTGTGACCAGAAGGAGGCGCACTTAGTGTATGTTTGAATACCCCATCTGTCTACAGCAGTAAAACTGTTATTGTTAAATGACATTAACAGTGTGCTGTTAATAGTGTCCTGAGCTGAATAACTGTATTACAAAGTGGCGAAAGTAATATACCATCTCTTTACTGAAGTAAAAGGTAGAAGTCATTTTACAAAACAATGTTCAATATTTAGACAATATTACAGCTACTTTATGAACTTATTACTACGTATTAAAATTATCTTAAGGCAATTTAACTCTTTGTAAAAAAAAAAATACCTTTAAGTTATAAATTCTCTCTGTTCAACACATCATTGACTCCGTCTGTTAGGTTCAAAGTCAGCTTTGAGTAGCTTTTGTAAATAAACTATGCCTCCACCAACCCAGTCGATACTTGATCAAACTGCAATCTGGGTCTTTTGGATACTGGGTTAATAGCTATGGATCTTTGTCATGTTCATGCAGTTTTAATCGTTTTTGAACTGGGAGAGGTCCAGTGCCCTGCTGTGGAGCGTGGGGAGGGTAAATCTTAAACATAGAGTGCATCCAGAAAGCATTCATGGATCTTCGCTTGCTCCACATTTTTTCATGTTACAATCTTATTCCAAAATGGATTTAAATCATTTTTCACCTTAAAAATTGTACACACAGCAACGACAAAGTGAAAAAAGCTTGCTTAAAATTGTTGCAAATGTATTACTAAAAAATTACACTCACACTTACAAATATTATATATGCATATATATATATATATATATATATATATATATATATATATATATATATATATATATATATATATATATATATATAGGCAGACACATGTATTTTGGGGGAGTTTCTCCCATTCTTCTTCGCAGAACCTCTCAAGCTCTATCACATTGGATGGGGAGCATCGGTGCATGGCCATTTTCAGGTAGACTGGATTCAAGTCTGAGCTCTGGCTGAGGCACTTATCCTAAAAGACATTAGGCTAAGGCACTAAAGGACATTCACAGAGTGGTCCCAAAGCCATTCTTTGTTATCTTGGCTGTGTTAAGGGTTGTTTGTCTGTTAGAAGCTAGATCTTCACCACAATCTGATGTCCAGAGTGCTCTGGAGCAGGGTATCATTAAGGATATCTCTGTACATGGCGACATTCATCTTTCCCTTGACCCTTACTGGTCTCCCAGTTCTATTTTGCAAGGACTAGAAATACTTGTGTGTATTTCCATTTTGGTTTTTGGGACGGTCATTTACTAATTTTGTGTGTAGAATTTTGAGGTGAAAAATTAATTTAATCCATTTTTGAATAAGCATGACATGTAACATGACAAAATGTGGAACAAGTGAAGCTCTATGAGCACGAACTCTGGATGTGCTATAATCCACATAAATGACCAAAGATTTTCAAGCAAAACATTGCATTGGAACAAGATGATCTATTGGATTCACCTATAGGGCCAGAGGCAGGGTACACCCTGGACAGGCCGCCAGTCTGTTGCAGGGCTAACAGAGACAGACAACCATTCACACCTATGGGCAATTTAGAGTTCCCAATTCACCTAACCCCACTTACTGCATGCCTTTGGACTGAACCTTCTGACAAAATTTTAAAAACAAATTAAATGTTAACTTGCATATAGGAGTGTGAATTTGCATCATGTTTGCTACATCTGGCAATTTATTCCTTAAAGATGTAGAATGCAGTTTATTTTGTTTTGGGTGGGGGTGAGACTTTTACACTGTGGAAGTCACAAAAGCTCAGGTATCAAATACACTTGGTTTTAAAGAGTCATGGAGACCTTGCCAGGATTGGGTTGAACCCCCTTTATGTCTTTTTAATTGACTTAATTCTTCATGGTACAGATCAAACAAACACTGAATCTATGCCATGGAAACATTCCTCAGAGATTTTGGTCCATATTGACCCAAACTGATAGCATCCTGCAGTTGCTGCGGTTTTGTCAGATACATATCCATGTCCTGAATCTGTCGCTCCATTGCATCCAAAGGTGCACTATTAAATTGAGATCTGGTGATTGTGGAGACCACCTAACACAATGAACTCATTGTCACATTCAAGAAACCAGTTTGAGATAATCTGTGCTTTATAACATGGTGTATTATTACACTGGAAGTGGTCATCAAAAGATGGATAAACTGTGGCCACAAAGGGAACAATGCAGCAACAATGCTTAGTAGGTTGTGCCCCAACCTACAAAAGACAAAAAAACGTTAAGACACTAACAATTTAGTTGTGTTACGGCCCTAGCTGGGCCTCCTGATACTGCCCTTGTGTGGGTGTGGTGTTTTTCTCCGCCTCCTCCTCTTTTGCTCCACCCCCCGTCTCTCTCTTGCTCTTCTCTCTCCCCAGGACACAGCTGCTGCTCATTGGACTCATTTACCACCTGGGCCCAGTCAGCAATCACCTCTCGGAGGTCATATAAGCTGGGGATGAGCTGTGAACAGGGTGTGGGGGTGTTCTCTGCGTTGTGTGTGGTTAACCTGCTCAAAGTGTGGAGTTGTGGAAACAGCATAGCTGCTTTGCGTGAGTAGTGTGGGCTTGTGAGCCTTGGCAGCAGCAAAGCCAGCTGCTGTTAGTGACAGGGTGAGCTTGTGGGCCCCTGGAAGTACCTCCTCGTGGTGTGGAGTTTTTGTTTGGTTGTTGTGTTCTTTGTTGTTGCAACCCTTTTTCTCTTTTTCCAAGTGTTATTGGTAAAACGGCGTTGCCGGCTCTTTATGTTAAGATGATCTATAATAAAGACTATTTTATTTACTGAAAACACTGGTCTGTTTTCCTTTCATTCTGTTCTGGACTCATTTGTTACTAGTCCCCTCACTCACATGCCTAGACCCTTTCGGGGGGAACGTAACAAGTTGAAACATCTATCATGAAACTATTAACCACGGGTTCCTTATTTCCTCTAATAAATGTAAGCTTTAAACCCTTTAAATCAGAACATATACAGCCCATGAATGTGTGAAATATCTTGCTCTGTTCTAGCATTAACCTGACATCTCTAATTGTATCCCGTCATCGAGTTTGCCTGGTGTTTCTGACAGTGTGACTGTCCATCAGATTTGGCATTCTGACACCACATCTCCTTATTGTAAAAAACCATCCCAGCAGTCAAGTGGTTAAAGTGTTCGACTAACCTGCATTAAGGCCTGTATGCAGGCCTGTTTCTGGCAGGAAAAAAACAAAACACTAAAATGTGAGGAATAATTAGAAATAAATAACTGAAATATCTAAAAATCACATCCAAGTGGAAACTATTAAATGCAAAAATATTCAAGGGAAAACAAATGTCTACAATCATGAAAAAGAAAGTACACCCTCTTTTAATTCTAAGAAATAAATAATTAGCAGGTACATACCAGGCATTAAAATTAGGTAAATACAGCCACTGATTAACTAGCAAAATATGACATATACAGTGTCACTATTATTTATTTTCCACATTGTGGAACATTGTATAAAAAGCTAAGTACACCCCACGGTCCCATAGGTTGTAGAACCACATGCAGCAGCAATGACTGAAAGTAATTGTTTTGTTTCTGAATATTAGCCTCTTACATCATTGTGGAGAACTTTGGCCTACCCTCCTTTACAATGTTGCTTCAGTTCATTGAGGTTTTCAGGTGTTCATTTATATACCACTCTCTTAAGAGTGCCACATTATTTCAACTGGGTTGAGGTCTGTACCTTGATTCTTTTGTTTTTTGCCATTCTGTTGCTGTGCTTTTTACCATTGTCTTTTTTCATGACCAAGTTTCAACCAAGCATGATGGTTGAGCAGAAGGCCTATAATGATTTCAGATGGAATGCCCCTGCTGGACATCAGTTCAATTTTATTTATATAGCTCCTCATGGCACATTCTACAGTAAACGAAACACCCTACAATAATTAAAAACAAACAAACAAACAAACACAGAACACCCCAACAATCGTAGGACCCTCGTTGAGCAAGTGGTTTGGTGATAATGGGGAGGAAAAATTCCCCTTTAACAGGAAGAAAAAACTGTCAGAAACATGCTCACAACCAGTTGGGGTGAGGGGAGGAAAACAAAATGAGGACATGCTGTAAAAGACAGACAGAGATTAATAATAACTAAGGATTAAATGCAGATTGGTGCATAAACAGAATAATAAGGTGAGTGAAGAAGAAACAAAGGAAAAAAATGCATCATGGGAAGCCCGCAGATGCCTAGGAATATTGGAATATAACTAAGGAAGGATTCAGATTCACCTGATTCAGCCCCAACTATGTGCTTTTTTTAAAAAGGAAAGTTTTAAGCTTACTTTTAAAAGTGGAGAGGGCTCCAAAACTGAGCTGGTTTCACAGAAAAGAAGCCTGAACCCTATGAAACAGGATATTGAAAGAAAGCTGTCCTATATATTTGTTTAATGTGCACATTTAAGGATCTATCCTAGTCAAAAATGACTTACAGATTCCTCACAGTGTTACTGGAAGACAAGGTAATGCCACCCAGAGTAAGCATACGTGTATAATGTAAACAGAAGTGGTTCTAGCATGGAACCATGTGGAACTCCATAATTAACCTTAGTGTGAGAAGAAGACTCCACTTACATGACCAAATGAGAGCATATTAGACAGATGATTCAAACCACCGCAGTATAGTACCTTTAATATCTACATCATGCACTAAATGTTGTAATAAAAAATAAAATATATTATGGTCAACAGTATTAAACGATCCACTGAGGTCTTGCAGGACAAGCAGAAATCATTTAATATGTAACAGGAGACTTTAGCTGTCATCTTTACTGTACAGCAAGTAATTATCAAAAAAAAGCCAGACTTACCAAACAGTCAGTTATTAAAAATAGTAAAATGCGTTATAAGATTGGAGTTATGCCCAGTAATACATTTATTGCACTGTTTTACCTGTACAAGCTAAAAACCTTGAACGTGTGAGTATAAATATTATGACTCGAGTCAGGCATTCAGCAGTCACCCTTGGTTTTTGTAACTGGGATGTGATAAGCACGAGGTGGATGTGACTGAGAACCTGAAGGAACTCGTGCATTTTCTCAGAGTGGACAGAACCAGATTTCTTGGAACCAGTGGAAAAGGCTCCTGCTAACAATTTAAGAAGAGCATCTTTAAGGCACTTTCATGGCTTGGCTTCATTTTGAAAACTTATAACATCATATACAGTCTATAGCAAGGTGCAGATATGCTAAATGTCAATAATAGTTAAACCTTGTGTGGACTCCAGTCAAAACTATAGATAAACAAAGTAAATTAAGAGAGAGTCATCCTTTGGAAATGGCTTAGACATCTTAGTGGCTTTCTTGACCTTTTCCTGCCTGCTTGAGGAGACCTTTGAATCTTTTTTTTTTTCTTTTTGTACAGGATTGTGAGTCAGTCTTCAACTTTTTTTTGCTTTATGCAATTAATTTTATATTAGGACCAATTAGATGGACCTGTAGGGTCCACAGCTCATTTACTGGTCTGAGCCCCTAGAGCCCTATATAGTGTACAGAGGTTGAAGAAGCTTCTGACCATATCACACCTCATTCCTGTAAAAACAAATACATTTCTTCCATCTTAATTACTTGTGACATAGTTACTTATATATACACACAGTAAACATAATGACTTGTGTTTTACTTGTAGAGTTTACTGTAAATGCACCTCTCAGATACCAAAATCAACCAAAAAGCTGTCACAATGTGGAAACTTATACATGCACATTTAGTGCAGAAAATTATTTATATTTAATCATAAAGACTGAAAATGTACAAAGACCTGGAAACAATTTTGAATATATACAAATCAGTTCATTGTTACAAAATAACCCTTAAAACACACTATCATTCAAAGAGCTAAAAGATTAAAAACTTATCACTTTCTGTTGATTTAGCAATCTGATAATCTTCGCCCTCCTCCATCAAGCCTAAAGACAGAACAATCAAGGTGAACAGAGAAGCTCTGAAGACACAGGCTGCATTTTCAGGGCTATGAACTTAACAATCAGCTTTATAACAGCATCTCCACTGTATCCCTGTGTGAAAGACATAAGCTGAGAGGAATAGAGGGAGACATATAGGTGCTTCTAACCAACCTGGAAGTATTATTATTAACACACAGGCAGTCAAAAAAAAATGTCAACCAAAAACACCAGAGAGAACCCAAGGAGCAGCAGGACAAAGAATTAAGGAAAGATAGCCCTGAAGATAAACACCACTTTGGAAAGTAGAAAATAGAAATTAAGGCCTCAAGAGAAAAAGCATTAACCTTGCATATAACCATTATCTCCCCATTTTAACAGTACAACAGCCCATCTGCTGTTCTATCTCTATGCAGTCACTCTGGCAGAGAAATGTGCATGCATGCGCACATGCACGCACGCTCTCTCTCTCACACACACATACACACACACACGTGTGCGCACAAACGTACACACGCTCTCACACAGCCCCTGAGAGAGGTTAGTGTCATCCTGCTGCTGAACTGCTCTGCTAACTCGAGAACAGCATATTGCTGCTTTCACATTACGTTTGAAAGCGCAGACTCCTAAACTGAGAATTTCAGCTCGACACCTGACTTTAGAAAAAACTTGGGACAATGCTAAGTAACTTTCATTGGATGTAGTATGGGGAGGCCTGGATGTGAATGTAGCAACATGCTGTCCTACAGTCAATATCATACAAATGATTTAACACCTAGAGCATTCAGTGCTGTATAGCGTACACTCCATCAATTTACACATTGCCTTTCTCTTGATAGTTGAGAAAAAAAATCCACCCATAGAAAATGACATCACAACCCAGACTGGACTGTTCTTGCCAGTATTCACCAGAAAGTCCACATCAAACTTAGCACTGCTAAAGGGTTGCAAGTATCCTGAGGAAGGAGATGAGGAGAACACAAAACGACTGCCCGACACCAAACACCAGCGCCTCCAAAGATATCATCGTCTTCCCTGCTGCCTTGTACACACCTGCTATGGCTGCACCTAAAAAAAGAAAAGAAAGAAAGAAAATTATTAAGCGTGTGTGTTTTCCAATTTGGCTTCTGACTTACTGATAAGCAGAGCTCTGCCGACAAACCACCTTTTGGCCTGCTGACCTCCTGATATAAGCAACAATTAATCAGAACCTCACACTTGGGGTCTGAATGTAAGGCTTGACTACTGCAAAAATCATAATAACCATTAGTTTGGTCAATGTATTCACTACATATCATTATTATTCATTATCTAAAATTTCAAGAAGTTATTGTACTTACAATCATGTTTTCTTTTGGGGTTTTCTGAGCTTTAAATAGAAAGAGTTGTGGGTTGTTGGGTATTCAGGGTTGCCTGGTACAGCTCATGCCCTAATTAGGGGATGTTTGTAACCATAAACGTTGTCCCGTAAGGGCAGCCTGTGTGTGTCTCAGTGTAAGATTCTTGGATGTCATAAAATAGTCCTAGTTTGTTCCATTTCTGCTGTCAGGTGAGCAGACCAGAGAGGGGAAGGTACGGACGACAACACGTTATGTTACTGTCAGATGTGAGAGAAAGTGGGGCATGGATGATTTAGCCTACCATCATCAGGGGAAACAGGTGGATTAATATCAAATTTGCAACTGAATGTAGACTGTGTCACTTCTTAAAGAAAATCTAATTAGATTTTTACTGAATTAATAATAATAATAATAATAATAATAATAAAAAGAATATCCCTAGTTCTCTTAATCTTTTCACTGTAATAATAATAATAATGCACTTTTTTTAAGAATATGCATTTACTTTGTTTAAATTTGTTATCACGACTTGTCCAATCAGGATTTTGTGCGTTTGCTTATTGAGACTCGTGAATCACCTGCCTTCAAAATTAAATGAATAAACATTGCAGTAATATCCATTTTGAACTTCAGAATAACATATGGCTATCAGACACCTCCGAAGTCATTAAAATAAGACACTACAAGTAGCACTGAAAATATTGAAGACTTAACAACTAAACATGAACAAAAACTACAGTGAAACAAGCAAATGCACTCTGGAAACTAACTCAAGCTTAAGTGACTGACTTGGGAAACATTAAATAAAAGTTCAGGAGAAAATACAGAACTTATCATCTATTATGAATCTTAAAAACTGCAAAATTTCCTGATGCTTTGATCCATCTTAAGATTCAGTATTTCATTAAGAACCATTGTGGTGTGCTCACAACCCAATTCAGCTACAGCGATACTAATTTACACATTGAGTCCTATTTGTAAACACTTGAGATTGAGACTAGTAGACCCACACACTGTGGAAGCTTAAATGAACTGGCTGCATACTGAACAGGTTTCCAGCAGCACTGCTCAGTGATGGTCCAATTCATTCGGTTCTTTTACATTGGGGAAAACACAAAGGCATCTGCCTAGCATGCAATACATCCCTCGTATGAGATCAGGCTCAGACGGACACAAGTTCATGTCCTCCTGTGTGGACTAATCTGCTGTGGTGATACTTAGGAAACAAGGAAGCATCTGAAAATACCTTCTATTTTATAATATGCGGGTATACAAATCTTTTTAATAAATGCTGAAATAAATGTAATCACAAATAGTTATATCATTCATTTTAAAAAAATTCAAAAATACATACATTAAAACAACAACAGCACATGCAGGTAAAAGGCTTACTAGTTAGGACTCCCCCAAACACTGGTCCCACAATGCCCATGAGGAGGATCGCAATGGGCATGAACCGGGCAAATTTGTGCTGGCGCAGTGAGGCTAGGGACAGTAAAGCTGCAGGCAGGTGGAACACAAGAGAGGAGACCGCTGCCCACAGAAACACGCCATACCACATCTCTGGGAAAACACAGTTATACAGTTATGCATCTCTTCATGCCAATCAGTGAACATATTACATAACCACGAATGTATTTATTTGATTTATTTCCATAGGGGTGACAGTGATTCACTGAAAAAACATGACAATGATGTTGAATCCTTAATGAGGACCAGTTTGTGACTTGACTAAACATTAAGGAGAACTCTAGATCTTCATTGTTTAACAACTAGTAACACACCAACGCAAAATGATTGCTGTGTTCAGTGTCACAGAAAAATAACTCTGGCAGAACACCAGCGCACATTTCATTTGTCAAATCTACATAGAGACTGAAGACACTACTCAATGGTCATACCCTAAGAGCCATGACCAGTGGAATTTAACAGTATCATTTACACAGGTCTTCAACATTAGAGACTCTCAAATTACAAAACAATATGCAGACTTCTGACTACCCAACAATCGCTTAGACAAAGTAGAAGTTAGCTAGCTTCACCAACTACTCCAACAACATTGCGTATAAACTAGCCTCTAGCTAATGACCCATAGTGACAGGTTCTGTTCGCAGTACATTTTAAATGGCTTCTTTTTCAGTCAAATACTTTAGCATAGGTAGACAGCAAAGACATAAAGACTAGCTGAAAAGCTACCAAACATTAGCCCACCTGAGAAGTCGCTGAGAGATGTGTCATTGCCTCGGTTTGTACTATTTTTTCTCGGCACCAAATTCAAACCGAGTATTTGCTGGACAAAGCCTATTTCGTTGTACCTATCCTGCATGTCTCATAACAAAATAGACACTGCATACAGCAAAGATGGCCTACAGACGCGAAAAACCATTAAAGTTGGTTGGTGAACCTGACGCACCACTAACTAGCGTCAGGTTAGCTAGCAAGAGCTAACCAAGCTGCTGTTTTGACGTAGATGGGAGGATTTTACCCAGAGTGCAGTCTGTCAGGCAACGCACTCCTACCAGTGCAAAGATCGAGCTATTATACAACTAACAATTAAACTAATAATAACCATTTAATGTTCAATCGATATTCGTCTTTATTGATTGGGGGGGTGTCGTTATAGCAGCTTTTATTCGGACATAGATTCTGTGATGATAGGAATGATAGGAAGGCACATTAAGACCACAATTTTTTATATTCTTTGGCAGCATAGTACATTTTTGAGTAGTTTGTAATAGATGACTTGTAAATCTTATGCTATTTCAATGTTAACATTTCATCTGTTGATTATAAGTTCTTGTGTGTAAGCAGGTTTAGTGTGGTTTCTTCCACGTGTATGTCGCTTGGGGGCAGTGTTCAAATAATGCAGCAGAGAAACAACCATGGAGGCTCCTCTCATCCTCATCGTTTGTGTATATTACGCACACACCACAACTTCCGGAGCGAAATAACCGTTAGGAGGATGGTTTGAAGCCGCGTAGGAAAACTCAGTTTTCGGTTTTAAAACCGGCACAATGACAAAGGCGTGTTTATCATTTACACTGGAAGCACAAGTGTGTCATGTGGTCTGACATGAGCAATTAAACACTGCAACCCCTGATGCGCCAACTCCAAAAATTCTAATGGAGAAACATCTTAAAACCTCTGTTAACTTTAAACACAATGATTTCTCACATTTACCGTAACGCTGCTAATTAGGTCTCGGTGATACTAGAGGTTTTGTGCAAAATGTGGTGCTGGTCTTCAAAGCAAAGCCCAAGAGGACAGGAAAATGGGTGCGATTACCACCATTTAATATACATCAGTATATTAAACCGACTCGAGTTTCCACTGACAGCTTTAATCTAACAGAAAATGGGTTGTGCCTTTGACAGTCTAGAAATATGCACAACTGAACAGAGCAGTGAATGTGAACCATTACCTGTAAACCTCTCATTTCATCTCCAATCCTGGTACAGAAAACCAAGTCACAAAACCATTTTCCTTAGGAACCACGTTTCAACTAATTTGGTGAGAGCAAAGTAAGGGGTTAAAGCAAAGAAGAGAAGGCAAGTTGAAGTCTGTTTTTTTTTACCATCATATTATCTGCAGCTTCTTATTCTAAGTCAGGTGGTTACACAGCAGTTTAGGTTGTCCAGGTGTCCAAGAGAAAGAACAGAGCTGGAAACTAGCATGGCAAGTCCACTTTAAAATCCTACAAGTATTGGTGATTGGTGCATTTAGTGCTCAATACAAGAGTCAAACCTGTGTGGACACATTCTGCAGTAATAGTGCCAATCAAGATAAGCCAGTGTTTGGTTTTGCCCAGGGCACCAACGGTTGGTCAAATTAAAAAAAAACAAAAACCAAACCAAAAAAAAAAGAAAGTTAGACACTTATAATGTTAAGAACCCCCCAAACACAACATACACCTCAGGATCCAGCTGCCACCTCTAAAACTGGAGACCAAAATAAATCAAACCATTTTCCAAATAATGCTTTATGAATGTGGTTTTAAAGTGAAGAACGATTCCCAACAAAACATTGATGAACAAGAATGAAGTCAATGAAAATAGAAATAAAACTGTTTCAAACTTGGGTGCTTTACTCAAGCTGCACCTCCTGCTCTGCAGGAATAACTTACACATGAACACATACCAGACGCTAAAACACTACAGAGCGTCTGATGTGATAACTGTAAAAGTAATCCTTATCATTTTATCTTAAAAACTTGCAGGTAAAAAGTAAAATGTCACCATTCATATTACAAAGTAATCTAGCAGGAATGTTTGCTTTCATTGATTAGACTGGCTGACAGAGTACATCATTTGAAGTCACCATTAAACTTTTTTGCCCAAACTTTCTACAGCAGTACCTCCACCTCACCCACTGTACGGTCTAAACAGTGTCACCTGCTGGCACACAGTCATTGGCTGAAACAATTTCACCTGATTGTCACATGTAAGCCCATGAGGGTGGACACAAGGCAATCTTGCAAAAGGTAACGCAGAAAACACACAGCTTCCACATGATGTATGAGGCATGAAAAGTGCTGTCCCTAGCACACATTAGAAATTATGTATTGCATTCAATGGGAAAATCACAAACTCAAACCTTTTTATAGAGTATGTGCGCTTGAGCTGAACAGTACAGATATTGACTTAAAAAAAAAAAATCATATTTTGAAAACCAACACTTTCTTACCTATAGAGGAAACCTCCAGAGCCAAGCCTTGCCAGTCAATATCTTTCTAATGCCGAGATGGTGGGACTACACACAGTAGCTCCATCTGCTCGCCCTCCACAGCTGACAGAGTTACAGACTGTAGATTGTGTAGCTGTTTGGGCCTACCCCATGTGGCAGCTGTGTGTTTTGGCAAAATGTATTTATTTATTATTAAATAAATTTATCCTCTACTTCTGTGTATAGTTTGGCAATTAAATGCCTTTCAATTTTACTATAGTAGCAGGCTGAATTGACAGTTCTGCACATTGGAGATGAATATTCAACTTGGAACGACATTTTTAAAAAATATAATGCAATCTAAAGGGAGACCCAGCAAACTGAAAACCAGTTATCTGAAGAGCACTTGCGATAAAAACAAAAAACGAACATATTCTTAATGCATTTATAGCTCCTAGTTTAGGTTGTGGTGACAAACATCTCCTCTTTAGCCTTCCAGCTGCGAGGTAAGAACCTAGTTAGCATGAAAGCAGCCAGTAAGAAAGAGACAGTGTTGGTATATCTCTATGGTCATTTTTTTCCCCTTTTTGTTACTACAATCTCAACTCCATAATAAATTAGAAAGAAACATACCAAAACAGCTCAAATGTTATTCAATGCAGAAGATCACAAGAGAAAAATCATTTGCAATTAGCTGCAACAAAAATAAAACTGTTTCAATTGGTCAGAGCAGCTCTGCTCAGAGACAGATCAACGGTGGGGGAGAAATTTTAAATATAGCTCTAACTTGAAGTGTCAGCCTGTTATGCAGCCAATAACAACAACATGGTGATTGGTTGATCATGAATCAGCTATTCCTCTCTGTGGTAATTCAACTTATGCTTCTGTATACATTTTCCTTTTATAAAATATTTTATTCATACAATCATTTCCTTAACCATCGCAACATTACTATTTAATTTTGGGAGTCAGGATATCAGTCACACATCACCTCCTAAGTACAATAGTATATAAACAAATGCAGAAAAAAAATTATTCCGTATCCATTTGAGTGTCTCTCATTTTACTTCTTAGTCCATCTTGTGTCTGTACACCTGTCTGCCCATTTGTCTTTCAGTGATGAGACGATGGGAGTATTGCTGGTCCTGATGGGGCATGTGGTTGGAACAGCTGTGAGCAGCAGCCTCTGCTGGCTGACCAGGAGAAAGGCCCTGCATGGCAGAACAGGCTGGCCATTGGCAGGCATTAAGTGACTCTCATGCTGGCCCGTTTACAGCTGGCTCAGAGGACACAGAACTTCTGTCGAGCCTAGAAAAGAGGAATGAGATATAGATACGGAACCTTTTGAAGACAGAAGGAAATATCACTGCATAAATGAAGACTATGAAGAGACTGATTATATTCTAATGAAATTCAAACTTGAATCACAAAGGCAGTCAGACTTACTTGGCCTCCTCTGTGGGGGACATTTCTTCCAGAGGACCATTGGGTAGCTCCACAATGGGCCGACATTTCTCACTACTTGCCAGGACACGAATAAGGAGAGAAACACAATATTCAGTTTACAATACCAGAACATGTGAAACGGTTTAGAAAAGGCTGTAATGGAAATCAGCTCAAGATAATTTGTATCTTGCAGCAAAACAGTTTTGTCTTGTCATTTATCAATTCCTACACCTATAATTTCTTAAAAATAAATAAATTCCAGTCAATAGAGCAACTGACCAAGCTCTGATTGGCCAGGAGTTATACTGAACTTATTTTCTGGGTGCGATGCTCAACTCGACTTAAGAGGTTTAGTTACACGAGGAGATCACTCAGTCAGGATTTCTCCCCCAAACCCCAACTATCTCTAACTGTTGGCATAGAGCCCAAAGGAGCTGTCTGCCATGCAGTTTTAATACCTCATTCACTGAGCTGATGTAAAGCAGACTTTGAAGGTAATCTGGAACTATTCATAGACTTTAAATGACCTGCTTTCTGGAAAAGGTCTAATCCAATTGAAAAGGGAAGGAAAGAAGTTGTTTACTTTGTTGTTAGGCTAACTATTTTTTAATCAAAAGCAATTTACTAATTTTTAAATCACATCTTTTATTTTCCAGGCTCATATTTAACCAAAATGGAAAGGCCTGCAATTATTCACAGCTCAGAGAAACGTGGGGCACTGACATAGCTGCTAGATGCATCTGGATGGCGATATAACAGAAATGATGAATGTGATGATTCATTACTATTAATGCACTTGAAGTTATGAAGAAACATAATCTGACTATCAGATTCTGCAAGCACATCTGATAGTAGCAATGAATACTGCAAAGTCCTGCACATTTCAGGGACAAATGTGTGACGGACGACCGCTGAACACTGCAGAGCACGTGCCGACTCTGGCTTTTTATAAGACAAAAACAAACTTAAGTAGTGACTGTGAGACTGTGTGTGCTATATCTGACCCAGTTTTAGGACAGCAGGCTGTGGCTGAGCTGTTGATGCCTGCTCTCTCTGACTCCACATACTCCACTACTGAGTACTTCTCTGAAGAAGCAATCTTCTCTTCCTCACTGGAACACACAAGTACACAGCATATGCATTAATACATTGGTATGAATCCCTTCTAATTAGTCACTTTTTCCACAGAACCACACCAACCATTACAACAGTGAGATGTCAACAGTGAAGCATGCTGAACTGACTGACAGAAAGAACAGTAAAACAAAGGATGGTCATGTCGAAATGGAACACCTCTGATGTCTATGTAGGAAAAGCATCAAAATGTACAGCAAATGGAGAAAGTCAACAGATTGGATTGTTTAGCTATGATAGTCTTTACTTTGTTGCTAGCAAGCAAACAGTAAACAGGCCTAGAGACTGATTAGACCAAAATTGTTTGTACCAGCCGTCAGTCTTGCTTTGTCTCAGAGAACCACCAATCATCTTGATGAGGCCTCAATCAAACTAAAAACACTCACAAACATCCAAATCTATTCAAACATTTAAAAAGGTGCTATATAACGGGTACCCAGAATGTGTAAAATTAGAAAACAAATGTTTATGGTCTCCTGTTAAAAATCTGCAGTCAGTTACATGTTTTAAAAACAGAATTTTACAATTTCACAAAAACATTCAAACTCATATAGTCATGCTTGTGTAAATGTAATTTTAGTCAAGTACCAAAAAAGAGAAAACGTTACTTTCTGGAATTTATAGTACAGAAAAACAAATACATGTTGTTTTGAAATCTGATTCAATTAGCAACACATTAAAGCACAAATCTTTCTATTTGAATCTACCTCAGTTATTGTTATATTTAGAATGGTTGTATTTAGGGCTGTGCAATATGACCAAAATCTCATATACCGATATAATACATTTATCGTCCTGACAATGGTATAAATCACAAAAATGTAACATTTTATGTAAATTCTGGAATCTCGAGCAACTCAACTTGCGTGAAGTGTTTCCAGCTGGGCGTCCTTTACCTGGAGTCCAGTGTTTTAACCGATGCATGAAACTATACATTTTTAGACATAAGTTGTAACGGCCATCGTTTTCTTTCAAAGTTTGAGTCGAAGGTTTATTTTTTAGCACCTGACGGCTCTTTTTTGCTTCTCATCCGTAAACTTTCTGCATACCCTTTCACGTGATTCAGTTTATTTTGAAAAGTCTCAACAGGATCAAACAAGTGGACAGCGGAGCCACTCGATGGTTTTACCGTCGTTGTTGTTGCTAACAACAACAACAACAACAACACATAAAGACAGGCGCTTGTCCGTCCGTAGTGTGGTTATATTAAATATAAGAGAAAGAGAGAACTTTAAGAAATTAATATAGCCACTACAGTGATCATCAAAATGATGAAAAAATATTGCTGTAAACAGTTTATTTTACGACACCACGAAACAAACGATAGCGTAAAATGAAACGATAGACGTTTTTATATTGTCATCCGATATACATCGTTATATCGAACAGCCCTAGTTGTATTACAGCCAATATCAAATTTTGTTTTATTATGTGAAGAGTGAGCTGTGACGTGTACATGTTTTTATTCTGTATTAAAGTAGTTTTTCAGTCAGAATACAATCACCACATTTTGCTTTTGTATTTTGCAAAAGTAGTATTGTTTTTCTCTCTAATAAGTCACAATCGCAGGATGGACACACTGTCTATTTGCTAAAGCCAAAAAAATAAGGCAGCTATGGGAAAAGCACACCAATGAAACAAGCATATGGAGAAATATATTTAGAAAGCTGTATGTAACCAATAAAAATCCAACTGAGGCCACTTCAGAGAACTGGTTTCTACTTTGGGCCAATTTCATCTGGAACATTTCAGCCAAGAATGAGATTGTGTTGCAGTGTTAGAATAAAAGTAATCTGAATAAGATCAAGGCAAAATTAAAAAGGAAAAAAAAAAAAACTGCACTAAAAAAAAAAAAAAGAAAAGAAAGAAAAGAAGAAAAACACACCTTTGATAAAAACACATGCAGAATGGAGATAATGAAATAAACAAACAAGGAGTTGAAACCAAAGAAGATCAAAATTCCGAAAGAAAAGTTGGTGGTTGACGTGACAACAAGACTACATCACGGCTGCAGGCTGATCTCTGATTGGCTGTACATACCGATAAGATTTCAACACTCTGAAGAAGACCACACCCACAACGCACAGCAAGAGAGAGAGGGGAAGCTCAGATTGTAAGTGTCGCTCAGTTCATTACACTGCTGTTATCAACTCAGGCAGACAGACAATATGATGCAGCATCAACAAAGGGACGGAAGGACAGAGGACAACCAACTTTAAAACCTGACTGTTCAGGAAACAAGGATTTCACCATGAAAGGGACTTTTTATGAGGCACTTTTTAAGCTTGTAGGACAGAAAAGTGGCATTCAAAACTTGGTATCCCCAGTTTGTGTAAGGCAAGACCTCAGTTACTTTGGATTTTTGAACATCAAATGGCTATCAAGGAGTAAAACACAAACAAACTAGTGTTCAAATATCAACCCCAATCCCCCCAAAATCCTATTTTCTGCTGTCCACATTATCATGTCACATTACACTAACCCATGACAGGGCACACAAATTAAATGTCACAGGATCTATAGTGGTTGTATCTAAAGTCTCAAAACACCAATAGTGTAAAGAACTTATGTTAGCTACAGTCACTACAGTCTAGACAGCGGAAGAAAGAATAGTCAGTGTTAAAAACTGAATCAGTTTATAGGCCCCTTTCTTTATGGCAGTGCAATGGACCAGGTCAAGTAGGAATCATTTATCAGATCAGTCTCTAATCCTCATTGAGGCACAGATAACTAAACTGGGATTGTATTCATAAATAAGTAAATTCTTAAAGTGATAACAATTTTTAAGAATTTACACTGACTACAGCCTAGTTAAGATGAGTTATTCACAAAGTAGGACTACCTCAGTAGCTTAAGAGTTTTTCTTCTGGCATGAAGCTACAATGAGCCAGCCCCGCATCCCATAAGAGACACCAGTTAAAATCAGCCAACCCATGCCTATAATCACAGAATTCCAACTGGCACTGGCACCACTCTCATCACCATAAGTCTGAAGCGTAATTCTTTTGTGTGCAAGTGATTCTCGAACCTCTTGAAAACGGCGGTCTCAGTCTTGGCATCAACAGTGAGACTGACTGTTTCTTTCATGGAGCCATTGATGACTGTTTCTGTGATGCTGCGGTGCTCAGAGCTAGATGCTTCCTCCTCTGCCTTAGAGCTCCCACAATCACTAGGTGCAGAGGCAGCTGGAGAAGCCACACTCGTGCCCAACCAGCCATCACAGTCTGAGGGATGTTAAGAAATGTGACATTAGGTGTCAGGTCTAATCAATCAATCAACGTCAATTAGACTGATTTAGCATCAACAGCTACCTCAACATGGGTTACATTCACCCCTAATATAAGAAAGATATAAGAAATATAAGAAACATCATCAAGTTCAGGAAATTCTGGATACTTCCCTTGTCAGATGACAAGAATACTCAAGGACATGCATTTGTGCATATCTCACCTTCAGACTGCATGGGTGCGTTAACCCCTAAAGGGTCAATTGTTTCTATACTGGTTTCCATAGCAACAGGAGAGTTGCATCTCAGGGGGTCTTTGGGGCTGAAAAATAAATATAAATTTATAAAGCACTTTCAAGTTTCACGGCTATCTTAAACACAAATTATTTATTCCAGAAACTGCAACACTGCAGACAGAAAAACAGACCCACGGTAAGTCAGGACATCTTACTTGACAGGAGTGAAGTTGGAGAAATCAGCCCAGCCAGTTTCTGAGTTTGAGTTAGCTGCAGGAGAGGAGCTCCATGCTGTATCAGGGGAGGTGGAGGGAGAGGATGGAGCTGGGTTGCTGGGGTTGGAGTTTGAAGCTGTGGATGTACCCGTGTCCATAGGGATATCATCAAAATTTGCCGTCCACACTGGGCCTAAACAAACAAACAAAAACAACAAAAACAACCCCAAATATATACGTTTTAATTCACGCATAAACTGAAAATAACTCCAATTAATTACCATGATTAATTATTCGTGATTACACAATGCAATGCCTACATAGTGAGGGGTTTTAAAAAATAAAATTAAAAAAAAAAGTAAAATACTGCCATTTTTTTTTTTACTGGCTCAGTGTTTGTTTGTTTTTTTAAATAAATAAAAAAAACAACATAATTTATTGCTTATTGCGCAATTTATTGTTGATATTATTTAAATATGCTTTAGTATGTGAAAAAATACATACTAAAAACATGCCAGTTGGAAGCGGCCATTGTGGAGAAAATGAAAGCAACTGTTACTGATTCTTCAGGGTTGATCTAAAGGAGTTGATTTGATTATTCAGTCGAACTGGGAGGGGTTAAAACTCAGCTGACAGCAATCTACTGACCAGCAGTGAGATTTTACACTCTATAACTTTAAATTAATCTTAGTTTAATCTTGATCCTAAAATCAAGTTGAGGCAAAACATAAAATAAATAAAAACGCTTGTGACAATTTGTCATTAGGCTACCACTGTGTACTTGAGTCTTACATGTGGTTGTCTCAAAACCACTAACCTGTGTCAACTTCCATTCTGTCATCGTTGCTGGGGTTGGAAGCTTCAAACTGATCCCTCTTCACGTCCTCCTCCTCCGAGTCTGTGCTCTCCTCGCTGTCTGTGCTGCCTGAACTCCTGTGATGGACAGATCAAGTATTAGAATAAAGATCTGAGCTGTCCTCTTTATACTGTGAGTGAGATTAAAAATAAATAGATAAATAACTAAATAAATAACAGAATATACAATTCAGCAGGAATTGATATCAGGATTTTATTGATACAGCTTAAATAAACAGGCTGCTCTGGTGGCGTTTTGTAAAACAATTTATCTGTATATATGCTCCTATATGGAACTTACAGTTCACATAAACACATTTTTTTGTATTTTTGCATAATAAGTATGTAATGCTGGCCTTGTTGACCACTAAAATATGTATTCAGAGCCATACGACCTTCACCTTTCTCATTTCCCTCATCTTTCCATTGTGAATGAATTTGTGTGTGATTTACAACTAACACTGACAAACCTAGAGATGTTTCTTATCCAAGTACTGATGACATTATTCATATTATGTTGATTTTAAATATTATAACGATTATTATTACCATTGTATTAAAAATACTGAACTAACAAGCTGATAATACAAAGGTTTTTTGATGACTACAGCAATGGTGATACAACTACCACTTTTCTAAAGCAATCACACAAAAAGCAAAAAACTCTAAACACAACAAATTATCCTTAAACAAGACTAAAAAGTTTTACAAATAGCTTCTGACGTTGATGTTAATAAAAATGAATCACTATAAGATCAAATACAGTGTCCATATGAATTCATGAGAAAACCTGCTATATCATTCCTACCACTTGAATGTTTTAGTTGTTCAAAATCTGGTGGCACATGGTTCACATCCGTACCAGCTTGCTCTCACAGCACTACAACTATGCCCATGTTTGACTTGATAGTCCTGTTTAATGCTATCAAATGAAGGCAACCCCGCCCCCTTAATGAAAACATTAAGTAACAAATAATTTAAAAACAAGTGGAAAGATAGTATAATGAGGCCATTAAGGTTAATTCAGTAACTCAATTCAGTTCAGTTGCAAAAAAAAAAATAAGTTCAGTTTCTTGGTGCATGTGTGTCTGACTCACCTGGGGCGTCTCTGTGCCTCTGGTGCAAAGGTGACATCTTTTTCATCCCAGATATCGTCTTCATCTGAACCAGCATCTTCAAACTGCTGGATTTTCTCCTTACAGCGTGCCTCAAACAAAGCGATATTTGCCTGGAGAAAATTTACACACATGTCAAAATTAGAGTGTCATCGGTTGTGCTTAAAGCACATGCACATACAAAGTAAAGTCTTACAGAACAAAACCCTAGGCTGTGAAGCATTCACTTAGAAAGCAGGCCTCAGGCATCTTTCACAGCATTATGCTGTCATTTCTTTTCCTGAAGAATACCTAGAGGCTTGTTTGAAGTACAAAAAAAAAATTACTTCAAGGTTTGTATTCTACAGCAGTTTTATTTTCTCACTTTCTTGTCATCTGCTTCCAAATTAATATCAACATCAGGATATGCACATCATGCCTTTAAAAATATTTTAACTAATTCCAGAAGAGTTTTACTCTCAACATTATGAATTTTAGATTAATAATCAAAGTACTTACACTTTCATTTGTATTCAGTGAAAAATTGATGTCTGATATTCTATCAAAGGGAATACTGCAAGGTTAAAGAGAGAGAGTTTTATTGAGTTAGATTTGTTAGGCATCCACATACAGACAAGCAACAAATTAAAGGAAAAACCCCAGATTCCCTCCTACAATGGGGGAATCTTTTGGCCATTGCTGCAGGAGACATTTTAGTTGTAGAGTGATCTTTTTTTTTAAACCAGTGATGAAGCACTCCCAATGATGCAAGTTGTTGCCGAGATGTTAATGCTCCCATCCATAGGGAAAGAATGGCTTTAATAAGTATGACTGATGTGACTCAAACACCATGACCTTTAGTTGCCAGATTCAAAAGCCAGCTGAACTTTTGGCGTCATCAAAACGAGGGAATATCATTTGTGCTGCTTAACCACTGTGTAGAATTTCATAGACTTGGACAAACAATGCCAAGTCACACTGCTGGCACAACACCTTATCAAGACACTTGTTTTTCCTTTAACTCGTCTCCAAATGACCCCACACAGACAAATTCTAGGACACAGCAAAAGTTTGTTTAATATTTCAAGCAGCCAGTACAAAATAAACAACTTTTAATCACCACCTGATTCTTTATGTCCCCGTTCCATGTTTTAAACTGACCAAGCTAAGAAAAGCTACATTTCCAGGTAGAGGAAACAATGCAGACAAGGAACCCAACATTGTTAGTCTCTACTTTGATATTCTGATGTAGTCACATAAGATTTTGCTGAAAATTTACCATCCACTAAGCAATCACTTTTTGCCCAAGCATGTTTTTTTTTTTTTGTTGTTTTTTTTATTGTTAGCCTAGTTCTAACAAAGATGAAAATACAATAAATATAAAACTCATCATGCATATTGCAGTTGGATATACACTATTGAAACAACTAATAATGAAGGAATTATCTATGTTTTTCACCTGTGTGACCACTTATAATAACTTGCCAACATCTGCCCTGTATACAATGCACTGTTCTTTTACAGCAAAGAAGCAGAGGTTTTATGCTGTGTACATCTCTACAGGAAAGTCAAGTCCTCTCTTTTTTTAGGCTACATCAGATATGTTCCAGGCATCATGATGGCACAGGAGGCACACCACTTTAGACACTTTAGATTAGCTAGAGCAGAAGCATTATCAGGTACATCAGTTAAAGACCTCAGTGAATAACAGCTTTATTTTCTAAAAGAGATCGCCAAATTTTCATTACACTAACATTAAATAATATTATGCTTAACAGAATTTGTAGAGGTCATGTCTGTGGTCAATGTGCATTTTCAGCCTTTCTGGGAAACATTCAATCACTGAGGTAGGTTGGTCAATGCTATGGGTCCATTGTATTTATGCATCCCCCATGTATGAGTCTTATGTTTCTAACAAGCATGCTTTTCGACAGGTGTTCATATAGCTACCTACTCAGAGCAGATCTTTTCTTCCTAAGCGCTTTACTGATGCCATTTTTTTTTTTAAATTAAAGCGGAAGAAAAGAAAGTAAAAAGAAAAGTTATTCTTGTAACTAAAAGTTACAAGAATAACTTAAGGTCACCAGAAGCCTAAGATTATGTAAGAAAGCTGTACTTCACTGATCCACTCCCAGGCATTTTGAAAAACAAGTGACATAAAAGGCAAAACCACAAGCATGCCCATTCCAGCTCACCCTAAGAAAGACAGAAAAGAGGCGGCCCACGACAGCAGAAAAAGGTGGATATGATTTCTTCTTTGAGCCAATTTTTGCCTTTGACGTGATCATTGTACCAGGCTAATGATAAAGCATAAAATGGTGTCGCTGGTGATGACATTTCTTTCTATATAAAAATGAAAATCTAAATTACTCAGAAAAAAAAGCTTTATGCTTTTTAAATTGAGTTTAGGGCTAGAATGGAAATCCTTCACAAGCCAATGAATGACTCAAAATTAAGAAATTAAATTGAAGACCTTTATTTTAAAAGTCATATGCAAATATTCTATAACTGAATGAATTAACAGTGAAAAAAATGACCCACCAGCTTGTAGTGTAGTGTGCTGTACCTTTTGTGTTACATGGTAATACTTAAATAGCAAATGTAGGAAAAGTACTCACTCCACAACATCGTCCTGATCAGCAAACTCTTCGTCATTGAAGCCAAACTGCTCAATAAAATTGGACGTCATTTGTTGCATCTGATAATCAGAAAAGGCCTGGCAAAACCCAGGACCAACGATAATGATATACTCTTGGCTCTACACCAAAAATGTCATTACTTGCAGTACAAAGAACATGTATACACATACTATATTCACACACACATAACATACATTAGGATAGATGTTTAAAGTACATTCATTTTTGAATTTTCTACTGCTACACTGATGACAGAGTTATTGTGCAGGACCCATGGACACAGAGTACCCACTGAAATCAACAGCTGGCCAAGTCAAGGGGGAAGAAGAAAAAAAAACCCCAAAACAAACAAAGTAACCTGATGCACTTTGGAGGACTTCAATTTCTCTTGTGAAGCATGAAGTGGACAAAATTTAAAAAGAAGTTGACATGTATGTACTGCACATTTAAATTTCCTAGGGTCCCCCCCCAATCATCGAAAACACTTTTGACAATAACTTTTAATATATAGAAGGTTTTGATTTGGCCCCCTAGGCAGAAAGGCTACCTCTACATGAGCTGGGTTTATGTGCCCATGGGTCTGCTTTGTGTGCCTTCATCCAGTTGCATCTGTGTTTAAATCTTACTTGTTGAAGAGACGAGTCTTGGTGAAAACCACTCTCTTTAAAGTCCACCTCATCATCACTGGAAGAATGGATGTGGTGTGTATTTACCTGAGAAAACATGACATTTAATACAAAATGATCTCCTGCTTATGGAGTGCAAAGAGTGCCAAAATTAAATAACATAATCATTAAACTATAATTTCTGCTTACATTAAAATTAGAAGTACACTTTTATTAAAAATATAATTATTTCACCATTTTATCATCTCATGGTTCCTGTGCTACAGTGCGTCATGAAATACTGAAACTGTCACAGCAGGTTGTCAACAGACCCCAACATCTGACCTCACCTTTGACTGGAGGATAAACATTGGATAGAATTTACTTAAGTGCTATATACAGGTGATGCTTAGTTCATGCTTTGTTCCCAGGGAAATCAGTCTGGCTGACATTAAAGTTCAACTTCATAATAACTTACTGACTCTCAATGTCTTGCTGGACAGTATATTTTAAACTGAATCATTGGCTCATCTTTTCCTCGTTTGTCCTAGCAGTTTATTTTCAATTAAAATTTACATTAAAAACATTTTAATGCTATGCCAAAACACTTTAGCTGTTAAATGGTTCAGCATGAAAACAAACCTGAAAGCTTTACTATTTTTCATGTTCGTGTTGTTACTCACCAAGTCAACAGTGTTTCTTTTGTTTGTGTCAGCCAGCTGTCCAGAAATAAAAGATTCCCATTTTTCTCGATCCTCTGCAGGGAGCTCTGTCACAGACATGAAATTTATATAGACACAGACACACACACACTACATCAACATAAAGAGCACAGCTATCAAAACTACTGGCAGAAGACAGTGCTACCCCCTGAGCCCCTTTACAACAAAGTAGAATAACAATGTTATTCTCAAATTATGGGTAAGCACATCTCTCACTTTATTTTCAGTTATGATTTTAGTGTCCAATAATTATAAAACCCAGATAATAAACAAAACATTCATGCTCCAAATTCTATTCCACAGTTTCTTGTGTTTTAAAGCCAGCTCTTCTCTTTCCCCTCACATGGAAGTGCTTTTTGTCCTTTCTAAAATACGAGTGTAACGAAGGGGAATATGAGCTAGGGTTTAGAAACGTTAGTGTGCTGATGATGATGTGTTCCTGGTCAGTATGAGACCTATCGATGATAAACCTACACTTTACAGGAAAGTAACAACACATGATGGTGCTAGATGAGCACTCAAAGAAATGTAATTCCTCACCAGAGATGAGCTGTTGTATTTGCGGCCCATTAGGGCCTTTGTCGCAGTTATGAACTATAGAGTTGGCTATTCTGGTCAGGTGACCCATGTAGCCTCGTCGCCGCCCACCTTCTGCCCTAAAACAAGGTTCAATAGTAGTATTAGCATATTTAATAGGGTGCTAGCGCCATGACCAATAAAACACAAGTATTATGCTTTTAGTGCAAACAAGAATACTTACTGTTCTTTCTCATTGGAGCTCCAGGCATCAATGATTCTCTGTATAAATTGGCACTTTTGAAACAGCTGGTGGAGAAAAACACAAGATACTAAATACACCAAAGAAATATCTGACAGACAGCTCACGTGACGTATAGTTAACTTCCAAGTCTGTTGCTCGTATAGGCCTGTATAAACAGGTTATGGACACATATACATATGTGTATTTATACACACACACACTAAAAAGTGTGGTTTTCCCCTTCTAGTATTTCAATCTTACATGTTTGATGAGGATGCTTTCCTTCACGTGTTCTGCCTCTGTGTCTGGTTGGATGTCTATGGGGGCAGGAGGCATAGCCAGTATCATGGCTGTACAGATTTCCACCTGAATGTGGAGGAAGTTGTTCCAGATGTATTTGAAATACATATCCTGTTGAGTAAAACAAAAACAAGTACAAAAGGAGACGCATTAATAATGGATTGGATTTATATAGCGCTTTTCAAGGCACCCCAAGTGCTTTACAATGCCACTATTCATTCACTCTCGCATTCACACACACTGGTGGAGGCAAGCTACGGTTGTAGCTACAGCTGCAGACTGGGGCAGACTGACAGCAGCGAGGCTGCCATATCGCGCCATTGGCCCCTCTGACCAACACCAGTAGGCAGTAGGGTAAAGTGTCCTGCCCAGGGACACAATGACCAGGACAGAGAGCCCGGGGATCGAACCGGCGACCTTACGGTTACAGATGCGCTTCCCAACCCCCTGAGCCACGGGTCGCATTAGTAAACCGACGGACAGAATAAAACTAGGGGGAACCACAACCAAAGGTTTTTCAGGTTTTTTTTGCCGACATAGCTGACACAAACTATGAAGGAAAAAATCTGTCATGTCTCCTCACAGGCTGAGATCTTATATCCGGATCATGGTGGACATGTAGGCTCCCTGTGCATTGCCACTATACATGACAAGTGATAACTGGATGGCCAGATTTAAGCTAAGTATTTTTTTTTTTATTAAAAAAAACAAAAAAAACAAACAAAAAAAAAAACCCACGAAATACTGAAAAGCGATGTGTTGTGTGTCGTGCATTATGAATGATGCAGGCCGTTTGAAAATTCAGGCCAGCCACATTGCTAAAAAATAAAATCCAAAACAACAAAAAGTTAAATCATCCATTTTCTTCTGCTTATCTGGGGTTGGGCAGCGGGGAAGTCCAGACCACTCTCTTATCAGCCACCTCTTCCAGTTCTTCCAGTTTCCCAACAATGCTCCATCTGGTGGCAGATGGCTGCATAACATCGGGATGCAACAATTTACTGGGATTGGACATTGACTTGAATGGTGTGGAAGTTTGAAGTGTAGGGATAAAACTTTCTGTTAATTGTGCAAGTTAGGATTTTCAGATTTAGACCAAAAACTCTGAACTGGACTTCTGTGGAAAATTTATGCCCCAAAAAATTTTCAGAAAACTTTTGAACTTGTCTAAGATCGAAATTCATTGCATTGATTGTAGTCTCCGCCCCCACACCACACACCCTAAAAAGAAGATAGTACTTACTAGTATAACTCCAAGTGTGTTGAGGTTAATTAGTTCTGTATTGATGCTGTGTGTGTTGCTCTGCAACAGACTGGCGACCAGTCTGACCACATTGAGCCTGGTGTTGCCCACTGGAGGGTCCAGAACCCCCCATGTTGTCTTCATCATATTCTTCTGATGGTGGAAAGCAAAGTGTTTATCTTAACTACAAATGTCATTTTCCTTGGGATAAATAAAGTATTATCAATCAATCAATATTTGCAGACTTGGCCTGAAAAATATAACATAGTCCACCTATCTTCAACCTACAATCTGCAAATCTGCAAACAGAGCAATAGTCACAGCTGTAAATAGTCCTTACCTTTGGAGGTTCGAGTAGCAGCTGGTGAAAATCTTTGAGTCTGGGTCTCACAGCCTCGAGGATGCTGTGGTTCACTGAGAATGATGGATGAGACATCCCTGGGGGGCACTCCATATGACCCTCAAACCTACAACACATGTCCAGTCACATGAACTAGTGCAAAAAAGAAAACAAAACAATGTTGCCTTGCCAGTACAGTTTGGACCATGATTCAGACTGGGACTATATGATTTAAGGATCCAAATAGGAGAAGTAAACTTTGTATACTGCAATAAAGACAGAAAGAATGTTTGCGGTATTTAGCTCCCCATTTCAAGCGGTATTGTGTTGCTTAAAAATTGTTTAAAAATTGATTTATTTTAAAATCTCCACCCATGTCAAATTAAAAATATCAACTGGCAGATGAAAGGACAAGACATACGCTGGTCTCCTCGTCTCAAACAATGTGAGCAGGATCTGGATAACGCTGACAATTGCAGACTCGTTCTTTTCCTTGTCGAAGATATTAGAGAGCAGCTGCTCTACTGTCTCCTGCCTGAAGAGGAAGATAACAGACACTTAAATGAGGGAAAGCAGGTTTTTTTGCATGGCAGAAAATGACAATGAAATCGAACAAAAACAAAGATAGACACAAGAGAATGATTTAAAGTTTGATCTGGTTGATCGTTATCAAAATTCACACCAATTATCTTATATCTGAGTTCAAAGGTTACGTCACAGTAAAACAAGAGCACTCAGAGCGTAACTCCCCAAAAGGACAAGGGCTATACTAAATGACACTTTTATTACAATACATTCCCTCTTATTGGGTCAAACAAACAAACTGAACCAACGACGTACTCATAGATAGTTTTATTCTGTACAATACTGACAAGTTCTCGTAAAGAAGCAAATACATACTTTTCAAGTGTGGACAGAAGTGGATCAGGTTCTGAAGAGCCCTGCACCTGGAACATCTGGTCTCTGCTCAGTCTAATGATCTCACAGAGTGACTGTGATGCATTGGAGTGTCTCTGTTTTCAAGAAGAAAAAAAAATAAATAAAACACTGCTAACCAGCTTAAAAAAAAAAAAAAAAAAAAAAAAAAAAGCCCTCCAGTCTTGTATTTCCCTCCTGCTAGCTGACCAGGAGGCTATTTGTTGCAGCCCTCGATCAGTGAGCCAACTCTCCAATGAGGCTCTCATCCCACAGTCAAATAGAATGACTGAAAGTGCAGGGAAGAAAATCCCATCGGGAGAAACCCCCACCCGAACACCGCCTCTCACCGAGGGCACATAGGTACAGAGCCCAGCACCCCTCCAGGTGACTTTCTGCACTTTATATAGTATTGTTTAATACTGGTAAATATTACATCTGAATGTCTTCAATGATTAAATAAGTACCAGTATACTTCCTGACGAATACCCTGGTGAATACCGGAAGTACAGGGCAAAATATGTAAGAAACTCACATCTTCATCTTGAGAAGGTTGTATCATCTCCACCAGTCTCTGAATCACTTTCTCCTCATTCAGCCACTAATAGAAACAAAGAACTTTGTCAGGAAATCATAAAATTTCATTATTAAATAAAAAGGCTTCACAACGTTTCACCCTTTGCTGTCCACTTCATTCCTTAACATCAACTGAGAACGGTTAATAAACTATACCAGATGGCAATATAATTTAATGTGGACTGTAATATTCTAGTGTAAAGTGCCTGAGAGGATATCATTTTTAGCAAAGGAGGGAACCATTTTGTTGTTACCCACATTGAGAACATCTTGTCGTAGCTGCTGTGGTTCGATGCAGGTGAGCATCCTGAGCAGCAAGTCCATGATCGCAGAGGTCCCGATGTGTTTTATCATCAAGTCTACAAAGTCTTCCTGCTTCCTCAAAAAATCAACTATCTTTAAATAAAAACAAGACAAGGTTTTGTCATACCGATTTAAACAGACTTTGTTACACCTATAAGTAGCAAAGCATTTTATCCTCTCAGTATTTTTACATGTTGGCATCATTGGTGAAAAGAAATAAATTAATAAATAAAAATCCTACCTGTTCAGGCTTGCGTCCTATAAGAATAGAAAGAACTTTGGAGAAGAAGCTGGCCAGGAGGGGGTTGAGGGGCGGCTCATTTTGGAGGAAACTGTACAATTTCATCAGCAGTTTTTCATCTTCTCCTAGTCTGTCATTGATCTGGCTCACATCTGATGTAAGCAGCTCACATGATATGTTGGGATACCTGAGGGGTTTTAAAAAAAAAAAAAAAAAAAAAAAGGCCCTTTTAGAGTTTTTCCAATAGTTACAGCACTGCTCATTACAAAGCAGATAAATATTTAAATGCAGGAAATTCTAGAGGTATGAGTTCTTCTCAAAGTTATATCCAACCAGAGATCAAGAGTTTAAGTTTAGTTGCTTCATTTCACCAGTTTATTTTGAGAAAACACTAAATTACAGCAGCATTGCCACCATCGGTTCTGTAAGTAGTGTAACAGGAATTTTTTACAAACCTCAGTTATACACCAGACAGAATCAAACTTTTTTTCTTTTTTCTTCAGATTTCCATATTTCAAAAAACAATTTGAACAACAGATCAAAACAAGTGTAGATAATTCTCCTGTGAATTCATATAGCTCAAGTGGGAGCCATATGTCCAAGTAATACCATAGTATTTAAAGCAATGAGTGATTTTAAAGCAGACTACTGGATGTGAAGCTTTCCCAACTGGATTTTCCCACATAATCAGAAGTTTGGGGAAAAGCTCCCAAATCTCAGTTTGACCAATTTCTTCCGGCCTTGTGAACAAACTTGCTAACATTTCAACTTTTGTGGACATGTCAGCAGTTTGCTAGACACTGGAGTTACGCAACTTTGATTTAGCACCACAGATAAGTTTACAGAAAAACTACATCCTGTAGGTTAAATGTTCCTGATGTCAACATACATCTTCGTCAAACTGTGAAATTAATAACCATTTCCTTACTTGTATTTAACCTTTTCCTCAACATCAGTACTGGGTTCCTGTGTGATAAAGGTAACCAGGTCCTCCATACACTGTGGTCTCAGCAGGAAGTCCACAAGTTTGTGATTCTGGGCCTTGCACTCCTGCAGGACATCATCCTCATCCATTACCTCTGTAAGCGTCACATCCTCCTTCTCCAGCAGTGTGTCAATGTGGGATGTGGTGTGGAGGTCAAATTTCCAAAACATGTTGGTTCTTTAATACATACATACATACATACATATATATGAAAAAAGGACACAAATATGTTAAAACAGATTGTGGGCAAAAGTGAGTCATTAAAATGAGCACAAAAATGAAACATTATCAATCGAGATTCATCTAAGGGGCAATGATTTACTAAGGGATCACTCAATAATCGAGTAACAGTTCTTATTTCAGCTCACCTGTGAGTATGTTGGAGTCCTCACAGCAAAGCTCAGGTTAAAAAGAGGTTTGTTCTAGTCTTTGGGAGTTGTGGCCCATTCCAGGCTGACCAGACGGATGGGCAAGCAGGCAGATAGTGGTAATGGACACACTCACAAAAAGCGCACATACAGCAGTTCAACACGAACACACCTGTGGGAGAAAGACAAAAGCAGATGGGCATATATTAGGGCTGTGCGATATGACCAAAGTCTCATATCCCGATATAAGACACTTATCGTCCCGACACAGATATATATCACAAAAATTTTACATTTTCTGTAAATTCTGTGAATCTCGGGCAACTCGACTTGAGTGAAGTGTTTTCAGCTGGCGTCGTGTACCTGGAGTCCAGTGTTACATAAGTTGAAACAGCCACAGTTTTCTTTGTGAGTATTTATTACACGGCGTGCTGCGGGGAAAAGCCATCAAATCCGACTTTTTTTGACCCCATGCGACGCATATCCGATCATGGTATAACAGTTTGAACAGCACAAATCCAATATTTTCAAATCCGACCTGGGTCACGTCGTATTTAGGGCTGCCACAAACGATTATTCTGATAGTCGACTAGTCACCAATTAATTTTGCGATTAGTCGACTAATCAGATCATCATCCATTGGAGGTAAAACGTACAGCTTATTGCACCAGCAGCATCTGCTCTTATATAACTATCATTTGCTTACAGCTTTAAGTGTGTAAGGTCTGTGCTAACTAACAATAAAGACAAGATGATAGTTTATTAAATTTGCAGATTGTTTCGGTGAAGTTTAATAAACTCCTTGCTATCTAAAATATAACAGGACACCGGAGTATATTCTCGAGCATCTCACACTTCTGATAATCAGCTGTCTGCTTGACGTTTATTCAGCTGTGTAAAAACTTTAATCTCAGCCAAACCGATTTACTCAGGAACAAATAAAACACTGAAAGAAAGCCAAACAATAAAATTTTTAAGTTATCTAAGTGACTTATATATCATGTTTAACCTGAGTAGCGAAAGACGGCGGTGGGTTTGAAAACGATTTGCCGGGAGTCCGGTGTTCTCACGGCTCTAGCGAGCCTAGCCCCCGGCTAGCTATAGAGCTAGTGGGTAACAGACGTCTCCGAAAACGTCGGAGCGCTTTTGAAAATATTTGGTGTCTTGATAAACTGAGCAGATATTTGAGGTTTACATAGCTACATTCTCGCCTGAAAATATGTTAAACGTTTATTTTGTGACCCAGAAAGAATAATAAGAGTAATATTAAAACTAACTAGCTGCCGCCATTGTTGGAAACTGAGCTGGGCCGCGCTATGAATTCTGGGACACAGCTTCTTCTTCTTCGGGGTTTAACGGCAGCTGGCATCCTTGTACATGCAGTGCTGCCATCTTCTGTTTCAGTCCGTTATTACACTCTTAAATCCTGCTACTTATTCCTGCGTCTTTTGGGATCTTACAAAGCTTCAAACGAAGCGTCGACTATTAAACCAGTCGACGACGATTTTGATAGTCGATGTAATCGTGACTAGTCGACTAATCGTGGCAGCCCTAGTCGCATTAAATCAGTCTTTTACGTCACTGACACAAGACAGACGCCAATTATCAGCGCCGGAGAAGACAATCAAAAAGACATTGTGAACGCTTCCTGGCCATCCAGTGAACAACCGGACCAAAAAAAAAAAAAAAAAAAATCAGAATTGAGCATTAAGACCTCCAGTGTGAACTTAGCCTTATAGTCAGCAGCATTTAGAAGTGCTTACATAACTTAAAGGCTTTAAGAATGCCCCCACCCAACATGTGGATCAGATATCCATCTCATCCTGACTTAAAAACCTGGACTGGATAGTGGTGACAACCTCCTGATCCATTTTACATTGTTCTGTGTTTACTACACACTGGTTGCTACAGAGAGCTATCATAACGTGGAGAATGCCAACAGGAAAGAACCAGCATTTTGGAGACATTTTACTGCTGCTACACAGATTTTCTTTACATGTTTGGAATAGGTGTTTTTTTTTTTTTTTTTTTAAATTAAACAGTGGTCAAGTGAGTCAAAGAGACAATGTCAATGATGTATCAGTAGCCCACCTAAGGCCCAAGATGACTACCAGCTGAGGCTAACCAGCTGGCATTAAACACCAATAATAAGAAATCTACAATAACTTACATGCATTTAGAAATCTCACACATACAAAGAGCGACCTTTCTCTAGTTAAAGAACAAAAAGGCACAAATTCTCAATTATTACTATTTTAACCGTTCATCTTATATAAAAATAAATAAACTCCCCAGTCTCTTTCTCATCACCAACTGGGTATGAAGACTTGCATCTAGGCTAACATGATTCTACTACTTCATCTGTGCCTCATAATTAGAACTAGGCAATAAAACCAATTAATTATCGTGCAAAAAACTTTTTAATAGCAATATAAAACATGGTCATTATTAGGGCTGGGCCATATTATACCGTTCACGGTAATACTGGTATAATGTTAGGCAACGATAGGAAAATGAAATACCGCGATAGAATATGAGTAAAACGTGCATGTGCAGAGCCTTTGTTTTCATACGCACATGGCCGATTGTTGAGTGAAACAGATGAACCAGAATTGGTTTGTAAAAATGCTCCAACTTCAGTGATGTGGAACTGGTTTGGTGTTTGTCCGTCAGATGCAGAAGATGCAAGCGGCCGTCGTTATTGTTGTATTTGTCGGACTAAGATGCTCTTAAATCTGGGAGTAATCTGGGTCCTAAACTCCGTATCGTTCAGGTCAAACGAACACTGCAGCATCACTGAGAGTTAAAAACTGTCTAAATTCTTTCATCTTTAATAAAACGATCAGCATTGCTGCTTTACCAGGTGTAACTATGAAGTTTAACTTCCAGGCATCCATGAAAACAAAATTTATTACATTTAACAGAGTTAGAAGTTAGCAGGAAGCTAGCGGAAGTTAGCTCGCTAGTTACCTAAGCATGATATAGCATGTTCTGACTGAGAGATTTCTGAAAAAATTCAAACGTACAGCTCTGCTATCACTTCCAACATAAATGAAGAGAGGAAAATAAACAGCAGTGACATTTGTAGGGTTACTGAAGTTGGGCTAGCTGGTATATAATGATGTGCTACGTGATCGCTAGCGACACAGCTATGTTAGCATAACATAAACAGTGAAGCTGGAGGACGAACACTAACACTTTTACACTTATAAAAGTTAACGTGAAGGTTCCTCATGGTTAGAGACAAATGCAATCGCATGGCAGGATGCTGTAAACGGACCAAACTTCAGTCAGGAGAACAACTGAGATAATCCATCCACAATACGAGGTTAGTCATTAATATACTGCAACAACATGGGAATAGAGCAGCTGCCAGAGAATTCAACATTAATGAATCAATGGTACAGAAGTGGAGGAAGCAAGAAGAATGAGTTTAATAAAGTTTGATTTATCTGACTGCTTTGTTTCGCTTAATGTGCCTTATAATCCCGCGCACCTTATGGTCCGAAAAATACGTACTGCACACTGCAGTTTAATGTTGCAAAGCACCTCTTTTTAACTTCAGTGGATATTATACATGGTTATGCTCAGGATATGTCAGCCCATTTCTACTGGAAATGCCTTTTGGTTAAACTTTCAGCAAGGAATTTGCATTTGCACTGTTACATTTTTATAAAGCTTTAATGTACATAAAAACCAGCTTCTTGTTTAAGTGAAAATAAATGGAAGGTTGTCTTTTTGCGCTAGTAATGTTGTGGAGTTGTATTTTGACTCGCATCAATTATATCGTCAGTTATATCGTTATCGCAAATTTTCAAATATATATCGTGATAAATATTTTTGGCCATATCGCCCTGCTCTAGTCATTATAAAAGTGACAGCTCATTCAATCCATGTTTTGACAGACAATATGAAAAGCCAATGACAATGCCTGAAGTGCTGCTATTGGCTGGAATTAAACTAAGCTGCAATGTCCTGGTTTTTCCCATGTTAAGAATGTGTATAATACGAATACTCTGAAGGAAATGCTCTTATTTGTGTACGTTTTTCAGTTTTTGTTGTCAAACAACTTCATGAACATGCAATAAAGATATGAAAAAGTGACAAACAATACCCATCAAGACCAATGTAAATACCCTCTATTTTCAAGCCATCTTTCAGTCCACTTTTCTTCAATGCTAGAGCCCTGACTTAATGATATGATTATGATGTCTGATTAAATCCCTGTGAAAATTTGTCAAAATCTTAGCTTTTCTCTGATTTCATCTATATTCACGTAAGTTTGAAGTTACATTAAACTAAAGCTTCTTGTTAGCAACTATTCTGAAAATTTGTTGTTGACACTCTTGAGATGTGTGCCAGTTCGGTACATTACTGTAGAGAGGTATTAATCCATTCCCATTTCTTTTTATTTTGCTTTCAAGGAGGTAAACCTTCTTTTAATTTTTAAACTAACTTTGAGCAGTACTTCTCCAGATAAATCGCTTAGCAAAGACCTAATTTAAATTGTATGCATCTTTAAACACTTTGTGACTAGCAGTCTCTCATCATTTGACCTATTCATTGATTCCCCACCTAAAAGGTCTTCTAATTACCCGTTCTGTACCACAGACAACCTATAATCACAAGCTCACCCACTGTACAAAGCACCTTCCTACTTATATTCAGAACAGTGACTTGTTACCAAGAGACTGTAGCAACTGCGTGTAATAAACATAGAGGATACCGGCTGCTGTGACTCCCCAAACTACTTTGACAAATCAAGTGCGGCTAGACATCTGGATGCCGATTATATTTCTGCTATTATGAATTTTGTGTTAACTCAGCAATGCAACTGACACAAAAACTGCACTACACTCACACTATAAAACGCCTATATTTTGATAAAACTATCACTCCCCAAAACAGCTGAACATACGCCATAGAGCGAAAATAATAAAAATACCGTAGGCACATAAACATTACGAGCCCGTAATAAAATCAAGCTAAATATCCACTCTACCTACATTTCAGGCCTATGTAGTACAACTATACACATGCAATAAGATATCACATTTTAGCTGGGTGGCAATACTTAGTATTCACCCAGAATCACCTGGTTCATCTGGGCTTGACTATCTGTTCCGAACCAACAGACTGAGCAGTTTAAAAAAAATAAGAAGAATTTCCTTAAGTATGTGTAAAGGCAGTCATTTAACGCAATCGTTATTGGCTGTATTTAATTTCAGCTAACCAACCTTCGAAGGCAAAGTTAACGGTTAGCTTTAATTTCGGCTAAACACGGATCAAAACAGCAGCCTTTTTAATTCACGTCATTACCAGTTCGTTTACATCCTAAGGCCCAAACCTATCTACCACTAACGGTGCAGGCGTTAAAGACAACACACCGGTACAAGGAACGTCACTAGCTATTGTTAGCTAACCCCGTGCTATCGAACTCAACCAGTTACCCTAATATATGTCACATATGAGGGTAATATTAACTGGCTGACAGGTTTGACAATAAAATCAAAATATGATCCCGAGGTACCTTAAAACACTAATGTGTCATGTTAACGTTAGCCTCCTCTTAGCTTAAAAAAACCACAGCCTGACAGCGCAGTGATAAGATGGCCAAGTATGCTCTTTGCTAGCCAGCTAACGTTAGCCGGCTATCTAAAGACTGCTGGCTAATCGTCTCTTCAGCACCAAGTGTATGAGCTTGCAGTTGTACCTACCAATAGACAAGGGTAAACACCGACTCTCCAGCATGTAGCTTATCTTAACATTAGCCTCGGACCTTAGCGATACTAAGACAGAGCTAAGATGAAATTTTGGCAAGGAAAATAAAGCGTTTAAAACTGTTTCTAACAGGCGCGAAAATGTAGACCTTCGGAGAGCACTTTTCAAGATGGCGGTTCCGTCAACTTCATCGACCCCTTCCCCCACTCCAGCTGCAATGTTTGTCAATCAAACGATTTCCGCAAAACTATTGGTTGCGAATCCTGTCGCTCAAACAAGGTCGTGAGCTTTTATTGGACAAGGTGCGTGCCTCGTCAAGACGTCATTTACACAGAGTATATGTATACTGTGCCGGAAGAACGGGGTTTATACCGTTTATCAAATTTTAAGCAAAACAGTTAGACTCATGTGGTAACACAACAAATTGAAGGTTTAATGTAGTGTAATTCATCTACTTGATAACTGTATTTTGGTTAACTACGGGTAACATAAAACCTTCACCCCGCACGCGCGTTTGCTTTGAATTTTAAATCGAGCACACTAAGTAGCGTACACGCACGCCCACGTCTCGTTCGAGAAACGCCCAGTTGATGGCGGTAGTGTAAAGAGCGCAGACCCTCGTTACCTAAAGCGAACGTGTTTATCTTTTAGGTATGTGTTAGTGTAATTTTATTTACATGGCGACAGTTAACAACAACAGTAACCTCAAAACGCTTTATGATGTCAGTTTAAATAGTATATCAGAGAATGGCATATGAGCAGCACTTGATAATGTGCTATTATTGTGTATTATTAAATTGAATTATCAGTAAAAAAGAAGATTCTGCTCAACTTTCAATTCACTGGACTGGCTACTGCCACATTAGTGAGGACTGTGGAACAGCTCAGAGTCGGTTTGATATGAATTTTTTTTCTCACATGTTTGCACTGACTTGCTCACTATCGCTCAGGTTACCGATTGGAAAATCTTGCACACAAAGGCCGTTTGTCTTTTTAAAGGATAATCGAAACTTTTGGGCTTTCTAAAATGGCATCAGTGATACATCAATTCAAAATACAATGTATGTGGAATTCATTCTCAGTTGTTTTGTGGCTTCAAAAAGGTCTACATTATTAAAGCACTGCAAATTCTTCAATTTCACTGCTCATGTATAGAATAATAATAAATATCACTATTTTATTTTCACTTCTTTCTTTCTATTCTTTTTATTGAAACGCCACTATGGGGACACCCAACAGTGTCATTGATGGCTTACTTTATGTTGCAATTAATTGCAACAATTTTGAGCCAGCACATTGAGCTTCGATATGATGAAAGGATAGTTACTGAACGATGTTTCAGTCTCACCGACCCGCATTTGTCTAACGTGTGCCGCACTTCACAGTTTCACTTCAAGCTGAATTCTCTGCCTCCAATACTGCTTTTAGAAACTCTGATGAACACCACAAGCAGCCCGCAGTCTGAGAGAGGAGCGTTCTTTTACAGTCGTTAGACTTTGCATATATAGTGATGTCTAATGTTGCTCGTTTCTTGTGGTCCACATCCTCACTTGTCTTTTCCATTTACAAAAAAATAATCACAAATTTTATTTCTCCCGTCTTTTCTTGGGACTCTAAACGCAGCACTTGGCTGGCACAAATCCCCGTTCGCTAATCGCTTCTCATCAGATCGTCGGGATTCAGACGTCATGCTTTCATCCGTCAGAGGTAACGGAGCATAACGTGAATCCGCAGTCCGGGGAACAAACATACAGACATCCTCATCATCATCATCATCAGCAGCAGCAGCAGCTAGCTCAGTGATGATGAACATGGATTTAAGTGCCGTTATAGAGGAGATGGAGACGGGCGACCAAGACTCGGCTCTGACGGCTTTACAGAGCTACAACAAGCAGGTAAACACCAGCCCTCCAACATCGGGAGGAATCAGTGCGTTGTAGAACAGCTGTTTGAGTTTATGAAACGCTTTCCATTCAGAAGATGATCCTGAAATAATTGCCAAATCAGAACTGCCTTCAAAAGTAGAACCTTTACTATATTAAATGGGGTTTAAAGCTGCATTGTACACCTTAATAGCCTATACGATATTGTGTATTGAGCCACCCCTTCTTCTTCTTCATGTTTTGCTTTCACGGAGCCAGATTTCCTCGTAATTTTAAAGGGATATTAAGCAACAGTTCTCAAGGCTTTCTCTGGGTCTTTCAAAGTTCTTCTTTGGAATTCGCTGCTTTTCACTCATTTTCAGCCCAGTCCTTGTACCTGACAGATTTTTGACATGACAGCAATGTGTTTTTGACGGTTAAGCAACTGAGCACTGACCCATGAGTCATTCAAGCTTAAAAAAACATCTAACTTACGGGATGAACCAGTACTGTGTCTGGAATAAACGAGAACTTAAAGATCCAAATATAAATTGTATCACTGGGAACTTTGTTACAAATAGCCTGTTGTAAAAACACATTCCCGTTTCTTTAGCTGATTCTATAAACATGACACATACCTGAGAGATGCATCTGACCCTTGATCCATCTACTGTTTACCAAAGAAATGGTCTCAGTGGAAGGGTGGCTGTCAACAACGCATTCTTACACCAAACTACACAAAAACTGGACTGAAAATAAGTAGCAACAGGTCTTATTGAGTGATGAATCCAAAGTAGATATCTTTGGTTTAAAACATTGCCAGTGTGTATACAGGATGTCAGGAGAGAGCTGCAACAAAGGTACAGTGAGTGTCTATGGTAAAATATGGAGGAGGCATGTTATGGTTTCGGGCTGATTTTAGCCAGTGGTGCTGGGGATCTTGTCAAAATTCATTTATGAATTCATTTATGAATGCAATAAAATGAGTGCCATCAGATTTGGATCCACAGTGCAACAGCATCTGGAAAGTGTGTGATAGTGGCTTAATTTTTCACTTTTTTAATGATAAAGTGAATATGCTGACAATGCAGTAAAGGCATACCTGGATATAAGACACACTGAAATGCCGTCACAAATTCCACTGGATGTGAATTGGCCTCCCCAGAGCCTGGACCTCAACATTATCCAAGTATTATGGGATCTGCTGTTGGTGCTGGGAAATTGGTAGAACCACCCATATCATAAATCACCTAAATTACTTAATAAATAATAAATGAATATTAGATAGGATAAAACATGGTTTATTTATCCCAAAGTTGAGACATTCATTGCACCAAAATAATAATTTCAATAATAATAATGATGTGGCATAAGTTGACAGTAAGTGTAATCTATTTAGCTGCCTATTAATTCCCTCTTAACCCTTTGAACTTCTGTGGTAGTTTAGTCCCAAGTTTTATTATGTGATCACCAACATACAAAGAGTTGAGCCTGACACAGTTTGAATTGCAGGCAAGTCAGTTTCATAATGTGGTAGAAAATCAGAAAGAAATGTAAAAAGAAAAGAGAGAAATATTTGTTGAAAATAATTATTTTTAATTAATGTGAGCCACTGATCGTAAAAATAGAAATGGGAAATGCAAGTTAGTTTTGTCACAAATATCTACATCCATTGCATCCATTTTCTGCCACTAATCCAGGTTTGTGTCACTAGGCCAGCAGTCTAAGAAAAAAAGCCCAGACGTCCCTCTCCTCAGCCAGCCACAGTTTTCCAGGGGGTCACCAAAGCCTTCCTTAGCCAGTCAAGGCATATAATCTCTCCAGAATTTCCAGGGTGTTTGTTCTGAGATTAAATCCTAATTTCTTGCAGAATCTGACATGTACGTATGTCGTAACTCAAGCCATCTAGAGAGGTTTCTCTGTGCTCTTTCAGTTTTTCTAACATGTGTGATTTCCTTGTAACTCTGATACACCTTGGAAAGGAGTCAGTGTCAGGACACTGAAGAGTAATGGGAAAGAGCACTGTGGGAGTTTTGAAATTAATGTAATTAATGGATTCATCGCTTAGATACAGAGAAAAAAAGAGGACAGAGAAGCAGAAGCAGTTACTCGAAGATAATGAGATCATGTTTAAGATCAGTGCTGAGGTACATCCAGTAAAATGTCAAAGATTTCAGCTGCAATGTTTAGTGATATTACAGATATTTTATTTCCATTTTAAATTCAAGCTTATCATAACACATTATACTACTTCCCTTAAACCATAAGCTTACTCTAAGACTGATGATATTAATTCATATTTTATCTATAACTCTCAGGATTATCATTACTTTTTAGATTAGTTATTTTAGGTAACTACTTTGTACTCTACGTACATTATTAAGTTAGAGCTCTGGTGTTGGACCAAGGACACTTGGACTCTGGCTCTTGAGGCCTGGAGTTCCCTACCACTGTTCTAAGATATAGTGTTTTGTTAGCCTCTAATTGTATGGAAGCAGAAAAAGAGTACAAGCTAAAGGACCTAAAGTACATACAGTCATAGCTCAGTGTGTACTGTTCAGTGTAATTAATTTATAACATAGCTTTTCCAAACATCCTAGTTTTTATTTGACATGCTTACATTATTTTACTTTGCACACTGATCAATCCCAGCCCATTCTTCTTTGGCAAATCTGTCAGGCTCTCCAGATTTGTTTGTTGGCATGGTCTTTGGTCTTCAGGTCACCCCACTGATTTTTCAATGGGATTGGACTGAACAGGTGGACTGATTCATGTGCTTTTCTATTCTCCCAGAGCACTCAATGCTTTACACAACATGCCTTATTCACCCATTCACACCTATCAGTAGATGACCCACTCTACCTCCTGAGCTACAGCCACTCTGATTTACCACTGAGGGCTTGAATTCCTGAGTCAATGTTCACTTTGGTCTTCTGGAGATTGTTCTTCACCAAGAGTGATGCATGTTTGGGGTTGTTGTCATGCTGGAAGATAAAACAATGACCCAGAACCAATTTTGCTGCTGAATACTTCTTTTAAAATCTTCAAATATCCTTCTTTCTTCATGATTCCTCCTGCCTTCGTAACATTCCTAGGTCCAGACGAACTGATGCATCCCCAAAGAATGATACTTCCACCACTGCGTGTTCTTTGGGTTCTGAATTGTGTACAACCTCACCCTTATTTCTCCAAACATAAGCAGCATCTTTATGGCAAAGAGCTCTACTTTAGTCTCATCTGACCAAAAGGCACACCTTCAGATGCATAATCTTTCTCCAGGTTGTCCTTAGCATACATCAGTCTGGCTTGAAGTTGACACTTCTGCAGAAGTGGAGTTTTTCTTAGTTTGCAGTCTCACAGTCCGTGAGATGGTCTCCTTTGATACTACAATTCATGATTTTGGTCAATCACTCACCAGTGCTTTGAAAGTTGTTCTGTGGTTTTTAAAAAACATTTCTCACTAGCTTTGTTTCCAGAGTCTTTGAAATCTTTTGCTTCCTACCTCTGCAAAACTTGCTCTGTACTGTGCAGCTCTCTTTAAATTTCTTTATGATACTTGTCAGTCCAGTTCTTTATCCTTGGAAATACTGTAATAACTTTGTATATCTATCTCCTGCTGTTTCAGTGTCAACAAGTATACACTAATTTCTTTTGTTTTTGGCACAATGGTTGTGAACGTTCAAACCCTAGCTGAAGTTTTTAGATAACCCTCAGTTTTAACTTGATTCTATTAATTTTGAGCATTACAGAGTCAAAGCACATCATGTATATGTTCGTGTGTGTGTGTGTGTGTGTGTGTGTATATATATATATATATGTATATATATATATATATATATATATATATATATATATACATATATATATATATATATATATATATATATATATATATATATATATATATATATATATATATACATATATATATGCAGACTACAGTGGCTTCCAGCTTGATGTCAGCTCTCCTGAGCCAGCTGAAGCTAACCACACTGTCACAAACACAAGAGTATCAGTGTTACCATGTAACTGAGCTTGGTGTCTATCCAGGTCAGTTAATGTTAGAAATGATAGTTGGAACTACATGTTATATGTATATGAAGTCACATGAGTTTTGTTACATTCTGCAAACCCCAGGTGCACCATGCTTCATGGCTTCCTCAGCACGGAGACTGTGTAGGAGTTAATCTCAAAGGCAATAGGATTAGATTTTCTTATACACAAATAGATTTAGCTACAGGCCAGTTAAATCCTACTTCACCAAAGAGCTCGTACAGATCAGAAGCTTAGTGGTTGTTACAGGACACTGCCATATTTTGAGTTGTAGACTGGAGTTAGTCTGCTCTAGTTTTCCAGCCTTCTGGGAGTTGTGGGAATTTGCATTAACATAAATATTAGTAGGGGCACATTAATGAAATAATGGGTATAACTTATGTTTATTTTCCTTAATTCAGAACTCGGTATTTGAATTAAGTGAATGATGTGGATTAATTTTTAGTAAATGGTCAGACTACTTCAGCATGTGTGATGGACATGTTTCTTTTGATGTCAGCATCAAAAGACAGCTACAGTGAGGCTCAGCTTATCTGGTACTGAGGCTATTTGTATATAAACGAACAACATCTGAAAGGAAGTTGCTCACGTTCTCATTTGTAATCTGTGATAATTGTGTAAATCCAGACAACAAGTCAATAGAAAGGACCTTTGTAACTTTGTAACTGAAGATGCTTCTTTGATGAGAGGTGTCTTTACCAACTGAAGTCGATCTGCCTATTTTTTTCAAGCATTTAAGACTACCATGACCTGAATGACTGAGGAGCTACACAGAGATATGACACACTGGAGAGATGTCTTTTGGAAGGCTTACGCATGCATTAATGTTCTGCATGCATTGATGGATGGATGATTGCATGCTCTTTTTGTAATTTGAAGCCTATCTTCAATTAAAATATCTAAGAAAAAATATGATTACTAACATTAGAAAACTCTCATACAGAAAACGGTGTTCATTAAGATTCAGATAATGAAACGACCCAGAGGTTCAGTCAGAGTTCCTTTATAATACACCGGGGACTGGCTTTCTCAGGTGTGCTGAAATTGGGTCAGCTCCACCTACTAGATACCTGAAAGCAACAAGAAAACAAGGCCAGCACACTGGCTGTCACATATTTCAAATGATGTGATGTGGATCATTTTTACATTTTTGCTTCTTTATTTTTTCTCTCTACTTTGTATTATGATTATTCGGTTCATTTCTGTTGATATATTGCCAGTTCAAAACAAAAGTTAACTCAAGTCACTTTACATTGCAAGATCAAGATTAAACAATATTAGAAGACCCTAAGACATATCTTCTTAGTTGTAGCTGAGCGATGTACATAGGAGAATGGATGGCTCGATTACTGCAAACACAACGACTTATTGGTACAAATAACATAACACAAACTTGTCTGCTTCTTCTATCCACTGACTCCCTTTTTTGTGCTTTGTACTTCTCTTTTCTTCAGATGAACCAGTGCTTTACATTCAACAGGGATGAGCAGAAGGACAGAGAGGTATTTATAACATTTCCTATTTATACACATAGGGCAAATAATTAATTGATCCCCTGCTGAACTGATAAGTTCAGCAGGGGATCATCTGGATCGAAATACTTCAGCTTGTCCTTTCCAGTCTGTTTACATTTTTTAAATGTTCTGTGTAATTCAGTTTCATCTGAAAAAAAAATTGGCTAAGGATTAATCATTTCTTTGGATGTACCAACATGCTTTATGCTTTCCTTTGTATACTCGCCTGTTTTAGGAAGGAAAGTTACAAAAGGTATGAATAACCAATGAACACCATGTTGTGCTCTTCCATTAGAAACCTAGAACCCACAATTTATCTTCAACTTGTGACTCTTTCTGGATGGGGTCCTGTTAAGAATTCATTATAGGATATAAATAATTCATGAGATGAAAATGACAGTGGGAGTGATTTACTTCTCGGGGATTATCAAATGCTTGTAAGGATCTGTGTGTTTAACCAGAGGAAAAGTAATGATCTGCTCTTAAATGGCAGTGATTGGCCAGCTGTGAATAGATTACATCCCATAATTGTGAAGTTGATAGGGTCGCTCTTGTTACGTCAGTTGAAGGTTCATAAACACTGGCCTAACAAAATGCTGTCAGATTTGGACAGTATTCACTGCTCTTTGATTTCTCAAGGTAACTGTGACTGAAGTCATTGTGTTTCATCTATGATCTGTACACACTGTTTGCTGGTGTCGGGGAGGCTGAGGGAGTTGCAGCTTGTTTCAGTGTTCAAAAGACAGGGAGAGCTGGAGATTCAGTCAAAGTGGCTTTATAATGCAAGGGGACTGGCCTTCTCAGGTGTGCTGCATCTATAATTGGGTCAGCTCCACCTACCAGATACCGGAAAGAGACAGGCAACAAGAAACCAAAAAAACAAGGCGAGCTCACTGGCTGTCACAGGTACATTACTGAAGGGGCACACACTTTGTGTCCAAACCAGTATGTACATTGTAATAAATATTTCCAGAATTATTTGCCAGACAAGATAAGCTAAAATGCTAAATGTGATTTTCTATAGATTGTTTGCCAAAGTTACAAAGAAACATATTCTTGTTTGTTTGCTGCTGTTCACAATCAAAACATCAGTGCTTCCACCATACTGTTTCAGGAGAGCCAGACCTCATAATATGTACATGTATATACACAGGTATATACACAATTTTAATAAAACTTTTAATTTGAAATGTGGTTTAGTTTATTACAAGTTCTTCAGCTGTTCCTCAGCTGGATCCATGATACCATATACCAATATATAAGGTAAGCAACTTGTTGTAAAACACTTAAAAATGAGTAACATGTCAAAGAAAACCCAACAAACCACCCAAACCCTGATGGTATTACTCCATCATTTAAGCCAGTTTACCTTCCTGTCAAATGAGAGCTGCAGACTAGTCACAGACTGTTAGTGTTTTTTTCCATCTCTGACTCGACTACTTAACACAATAACACCTACAGCACATACAGAAATAAATACAAACAGAATCCAAGTGGAAGGCTCACGGTCTGTTATTTTAGCATAGCAGTCATTTTTAATTTAAGGTACAAACATGCCGGATTCATTTTTCAACCCTGAAGGCTGCTGTTTCCTCAGCTCACACACGTCTGGTGAAAATTTGTTGGAAATTTCTTACACGTACTGAACTATTTATAACAGAATTCTTGGGAATGGGGATTTTTATCTGTCTGCCAAATAAATCTGTCTGGCAATTAATATTAAGATTATTGGCACTAGTGCTCGACAGGGGATGAATCACACGGCCTTTTCCCTGCAGTAAGCTCAGGATAAACAGAATAGGAAATGGAAAACCAGCTCTTATAGGTTGATTCTGTTGTAAAATGAATAGTTAAATGTTTACCTGTTCTAACATTTCCTTAGCGTTATATTAGAATACTCGAGTAAGTGATATATTATATAATGTTGGAGTAAATCCAGGATAAATTGTGGGTTTTTGTCAGTAGATGTAAACACACTTAATCAGTTCAAAGGTTTAAAGAAAACTACAAATAGGTGTGAGATCACAATGGCAATAGTTTAATGGAATCCAATGGGAATTATGAAATGAAGACCTTTGATTTATTCATTTGCTTGAACACTAATCATGCTGGCATATTAGTTTTGATTGTAAGAAGATATTCTGATGATACATAACACAAGAACAAAAACTAATGAGAAAGAAGCAGTTCTGAAGATTAGAAAAAAGAAATCTGGTTTATCATTAAGTATATTGCTGCAAATTCATTCATGGCCTAAACCTCATACAGTTTATTCAGTATTGATGAAAGTCAATCTTTGAACTGATTAAGGTGAATAGCTGAGAAGATAGAACATTAGAACATTTATTGATTAGTTTTATTGTGATTTTGTATCTAATACACCTGCAATTCATTCAGAAAGCAGTAAATATCTAAAAATGTACTTAAACAAACCAATATTTCTGCATTTAGCAGCTTTATCCTTTAAAAAAGCATCTGAAAATGTTTTTAAACAGTATGATTTAGATTCTGTTTGAGAAAATGTATCTGGTTTTGGAAACCACACTGTTTTCCAAAGTGTTTTCCTCTCTGATAAATAGAAGAACAGTTTTATTCCTATAAAAGGAAGCATTTCATCCAGTAGGAAACAGACCCAAACAGAAACTGTAGTTGATTGTTAAGGTGGAAAAGAAAGGTGAGTTTGTTCAGTGCTAAAGGTTTAGGTTTATTTAAGGTGAAGCTAAAGTTCTATTGCATGGCTTCTTTATCCAATAATCATGTGCCCACGCTAAGCATACACCTACTTGAAGGTCTGCTAAGCTGTCCTGCTTGTAGATGTGCATGACAGCTTAGGAAACTTTTTAGCAACCTTTGTAGCTCCTTGCATTCGGTCACTACAATGTGGGGCTTTTTATCAAGGAAACCCCTTGACATTGGACCGTTATCATTAGCACTACAAATACTTTGTCACTATCGGTAAGACTGCTGTTTAGTATGTAGTGTTTTTCATGTTTCAGTTTTCAATGTACAGTTTCATCTGTTGTGTTACCCATCCTCAGTAAGAAACAGCAATCATTTGTTCACCACTGGCTGTAGGTCGAACTCACTGATCTGTTATTTTCTGTAACACATTTCACTTTGTTGGCAGTCTTAAGACGGTCATGATTTCATTACAATTAGTCAGAAAATGATCTTAAAAACAGAAGCGTTATACTGCAAATGGATCAAAAATCAGTTCTAACATTGCCTGACTTAAAATGTGTGATGGACATTCATTCAGACTGAGGTCAGAAGCTGCAGATATAGCTGTCAGATTTGGTGTTTCATTTTTCAACAGTTTAAAATGTAAATCTGCCTATTTAAATAAATGTATGTGTCTATTTGCACAAAAAAGGAAGGTGTACTCTGTTGATGAACATCAATAGCCTACAGTCTAACACAATTTCTGTTCTGTTTCTACTGTTCCTCCATGAATACATACACACACACACACACACACACACACACACACACACACACACACACACACACACACACACACACATATATATATATATATATATATATATATATATATATACATATATACATACATACATACATGTATATGTGCAACGCAGCATCTGGGGGAGTTAGTGCTCGGTTTCCTGGACCGGGAGTTGCAGCCTTCCTGTCTGCTGGCCTGTCTGGAAACGGTTCGAATCCTGTCCAGAGATAAAAATTGCCTGGACCCATTCACCAACCAATTCGCCATGTCCACTCTTGCCCGCTATGCTAGCATTGCTGTGGACAGTGCTACCACACCTGCCCACAGCCAGTCAGTGGATGGCCAAGGTAATTAATATTGCTAGGTATCAATCCTTTTTTTTTTTTTGCATCATCTTTCCAGAGCAAGAAAGGATTGTATTTTAGGTTTTGAGAATTCAAAGATGTAATTCCAAATATATTGTTATGAAGACTTGTTTTGATTTTGAAGATCTAACAGTTAAATTCCATTTTCACTCTCAGTTTCATCAGTTCAGAAACATAGACTTTACTTAGGAAACCTACGTAGGTATAACAAATACTGTTCCTGAATTAGCTTTTTGTGACAGTTCTGTCAAGGCTCTCATCCTTGTTGCTTGCATATTCTACCACCTTTTTTGCCATCAACTTTCCATGAATATGCTTCAATACAGACAGTATATGAACAGACAGACCCTCTGTAGCTTAGGGGCCTCAGTCACACAAGAGGACAAATAGATTGGCACCTCTGTGCAACCACAAAAAACTGATGGTTAGTGAGTGAATTTTTTTGCGATTGCACAGGTTACCTGGTGGGAGGCAATGTGTCTCAGTTTGACTCAGACTGACTGCAGTCATTCTCAGACAGATTGGTCCATCATTATTTTCTCCAAGTGAGGAGACAATGTAGAAGCCCCACATTGAGCAGAGCAGGTTCAGCTCTCAGGCACTCACAATCAAATGCAACAGTACAGTTTAACATGGCAGAATTAGATCCCCCAGCCATGTAGCCTTATTTGGTGAGCTGTACCACTTCCAGATTGTGATGTGAAAGAATCTAAAAACTCAGGAGGGTTAAAGACAGAAATAATAGTTAATTAATAGTTAGTTAACTAGTTGTTTAGTACATTCGTAAGAAAACGACATGCAGGATGTGCAGAGTGTTGATGAGGAGACACTAAAATGCAGATACTAAGAGGCAGGATAACAAAAGGTTAGGTGTTTATTAGGCCAGTTATACTGTTTAACTAGTAATTTACTCAACTATTATTCTAAACTGAATGTTTCATGAGCTATCCCAGCTCATGAAAATCAGAGGTCATGGGACCCATCCCAGCTGGCACAGTGCGAGCTTTTTGAATTAAATAATAAAAAACTTTTTTGAGATGTATTTTATTGAGATGTATTATGCACAAAAGAAATCCAGTTCTTTGTCCCCTAAACGTTGTATACTGTCACGGTTAGCAGGGCAAACCGTGTGGAATTATTAAAGGACCCAAGATGCAGGCATTACTGAAGTGAGGGAGCTTTATTAATGGAGAGTGAACATACAAAAAGGCGAGGGGGCTGAAAACAGAACTGAGAAAACATAAACTCGGAAAACTAAGCAAAAACAAACCTTGAAACAGAGATGCAGGAAGACACAGAAAATGATGCAGGATGATGCAGGGAAAGAACACAGAATGACGGATGGAAATAATGCAGATGAACCAGCAATGCACACGAGAAACAGGAGGGAGACACGGCTGGGAGTAATTGGACATAACGAGACAAGAGGAAGTGAAACTAGAAACACTGACGAGAGACACAGACCTACAAAATAAAAAAAGAACTCACACATGCAAAGACACAGACTAAGAAACACGGACTTGACACAGGGGCATACACAGGCAGAAATGACTAGACATTAACTGAGGAAGAACAGAACCAAAAACCAAAGAGCTAGAAAACCAGAACCAAAATACATCACAATAATAGAAAACACAAAACGCTGGGTCAAAAGACCCAGGATCATGACATATACTTTATAATCTTTCTCCTCCATCAATAAACATCATGGATTAGCTGAAGGGAGTTCATGTTGTTGGCAGACCAAGCTAAACAAAATTGCAAATCTTTCTTTTCTTAGAAGAGGATGCGGGAGGAGACGAGGAAGAGACGGGACTATGTAGTAAAGTGCTGAAAGAATCTTCCCCTCCTTCAGAAAATCCTGACCAGGAAATGATTGTTGAGGCACTCAAGTCCATCTGCAACATCCTGCTGCACAATGAGACAGGACAGGTCAGTCTGCTGTGCCTTGCATTCCTCAGATTAACACATTTTAATTGGTTGGTGATAATCTATAAAATCTGACTGGATTTCTGTCACTGGGTTGATGTCAGATGGTAGCAGCAGATCTGCAGCTGATTAAAGGTGTGGCAGAGAGATTGAAACAGTGTCATGATCCTACTTGGAACTATGAGGTATGACCATTACTCAGACAGATAGCTCTTTAATGTAGAATTATTTGTTGTGTTCACTGTAGAGTCAAACAAAAATGGCAGCACTGGGAATCAAAGAAAAAACACAGCACCATGAAGACACTATCAGAATAAACAGGAAGTAGCTGACAAGGGCCATGTTACACCAACACAGACTTAATGGGAAATACAGGGAAAGCACAAAAGCACAATAAGTAAAATGAAGCTTGAAGGCAAACTGAGGAAAGACACAGAGAAGCTCTAAAGCAGAGACTTAAAACATCAAGACCAAACCAGAGTAATCATGATGAGTCAAAATTTAGTCTCCAAACACAATCTCTGGGTCAGAGACCAAGCACTATGACAACTGTAATGAAAATGTTTCTTTAATGCATTTTTAAAGGAGTACTATAGCTGGCAGATGTAGTTTTTGAAGCGTATTTGTTACTGAATATTTGCTAGAATGCAACATATGCATTCAAAATAAGGTTTCTCTTCCCAGGTACGTTTCTTTGACTTGCGCCTAACCTTCCTGCTGACTGCCCTAAGAGTGGATGTCAGGGCACAGCTGGCTCAGGAGCTTCATGGTGTCAGCCTTCTAGGTGATTTGTTACCTTTTCCAAGGATGTTGTGTGATTGGTTTAGCTTTCTTTGTTTCTTTGTTGGATGAATATGGAAAAACAAATATGAGAGGTGGACCTTAGCCCAAAAGATGGAGTCAGATCTGAAGCTGACTAAAGTTCAAAAACCCATTCATTTTATTTTCATTTCATTAAAAAAAAAAAGGTTAAAAAACCCCCAAAACAAACAAACATTATCAGGAAAGCATCCAGATGAAGTAAATTTGGTAAAGACATGGTACAATTAATCAAACCAAAAGAACCTGTTGATAACTTGTGTCTTGTCTGTAATTCAAGGAAACCACTTGGAAGCCACACTGGGTCTATGCTGCTCAGGGACCCTGGAGACAGCAAGAGCAGGTTTTGAAGGCATCCCGACCGAAGAGCTGCCCCCACTGAGCCGGCAGCAGACAGAACTAGCTATGGAGATACTGAAAATACTATTCAACATCACGTTTGACATAAACAGACGCAAAGTTGATGAGGTAACGAAGCAAATTAGATTAATTAGGAGAGAGTCACAAGATTTAAACATTTTGTTGCAAATTCAAAGAAAGATGAGAGTTCTCTTCATGACTGGTGAACAACTTGTGTCTGATGTATATGTGAAGGAAGAGGCAGCTGTGTACAGACATTTGGGAGCCATACTGAGGCACTGTCTAATGAGCCACGCTGATGGAGAGGAGCGGACTGAAGAGTTTCACAGGTGATTCTCTGTTCTCTGGTTACTTGATTTATATAGTCATTGCTCCCCTGTGACGCCACGCCCTTCATTCCTTTGTCCTTTCTTTTTTCAGCCATACTGTGAATTTACTAGGTAACCTCCCTCTGCCTTGTTTGGATGTATTATTGATGCCCAAGGTGCAGCAAGGTTCCATTGAATATATGGGTGTCAACATGGATGCTGTGAACACGCTGCTAAAATTCATGGAGAAAAGACTTGACCGGGTAAGACGAGCCACAAGTGCATGCTGTTGGTGGTTCATTACCTCTACAGTTAATATGAAATAAAAGCTGAGGTGCACTAAAGTATATCTAACATAAATTCATAACAAATTGCTATGTTGTTGACAAAGGCATGTTTACTACAAACCAGGCTGAGCGTGTCTCATTTGCTGCCCTCAGATCCACATTGTAGATCATTACATTTGAAAAGTCTTAAACCGGTTGTTTAAAATGTGCTCTAATAATCCACATTTTAGCTGCTTTCCTACAACTGACAAGTTTGCATGTCTGTCTGTCTCAAAGGGTCATAAGCTGAAGGAGACCCTTCTTCCATCACTGAACTTGTTGACCGAGAGTGCCCGTATCCACAGAGAGACCAGGAAGTTCCTCAGGTCAAAAGTCAGTTATTCATCTTACAGAGATTATCTCTGAACATTTTAGCTATTTTGATTGTTCTTGTATGTTTATATGTTTATGTGTGGGTTGTGTTTTAGGTGCTGCCACCACTACGTGATGTGAAAAACAGGCCAGAGGTGGGCAACACGCTGAGGAATAAAATAGTCCGCCTTATGACCCTCATTGACACTGACGTCAAGGACTGTGCGGCTGAATTCCTCTTTGTTCTCTGCAAAGAAAGTGGTGAGAGAGAGTGATGCAAAATCACTTTTTTGATGAGAGAGAAGCAATCACTAAGGTACAAAGGTGATGTTAAAGTCACTCCACCTTCTCTCCAGAAAAAAATAAGTTCACACTGAACCTTTAAAACCACAAATTCCTGAGTAGCTCCTCCTGAATACTGGAGTGAGTGTACTGGGTCATTTCATCTAAAATTAGTCAAATATGAGAAAAAAATTCAGTTAACTTTTTGTTGTGCACTAACTTTAGCAAATCTTTGATGATCAACATGTTCTGTCATGATAACCAAGAATGCATCGAAGCAAGTTTTCCCGTGAGCATGTTAAGCTTGTATATTTAATATAAATTAAGATAATTGGAAGAGTCATAGCCCGTCTGTGAGGATATGTGCAACAAGACAACTTTCTGCAGAGATCTGCCATGGCAAAGTATATACATGTAACTGTAATGATTAAACACCTTGCAGCAAGAACTAGCTTGCAACAAACATAATGTGATCACATCCTGACTACACAGAAACTCTTTGAAAGGTCCAGCTGAGCCGGCAACATTACTGACAACAGAGAAGGTTTATGGAACTTTTTAAACTAGCAAGACCGTCCCTGGAAACAGCTGTTTCAGTTCATCAAATCAAGCTGAAACCCACCAGGTTGTCTGCAAAGAAAATAAAACTACCTTTAAGATCGTGAATACGTTAAGAACTACGAGTTAATGCTAGTCAGTACCCAACACTGTTGGCATCTTATAATATTTCTAGATGTTAAGAACAAAGTCTTTGTTAAACAGTATTTTTTTGCTACATTTTCAACAATAGAAGGGACAGTTGCATGCCATCTGATGGAAACAGTGGAAACAGACAGAACGAGTACCCGACACTAACTAAATTTAAAAGATTCTCAAACAAAGGACTGAAGGCTCCAAATAGCTGTACATAAAAATGTTATATTGGAAGATTCTTTTAATACAGAGTAATCACAATTCAAGGATTCAAGAAGCTTTATTGTCATTCGCATCACATGTTTACATGAGGTGGAACGACATGATGTACACACGGTCCCAGAGCGAATAGAAACAGAATAACGAAGAAACTGAATTTTAAAAAAAGTAATAAATAAATAGTTGTTGTTTTTTAAACAAAACAGAATAACAAGTAATAGAATAACACGATAAATAATATGATAAATAGAGTGCAACAACCTGACTACCAGTATGGAGTATGGATATAGAATGTAGGTATAAATACTTTAGCAGCAAAAGGGCATGATGACCCGCATTGATAAAATGACAGTGTCAGTAAGTGTCAGTAGTGATTAAGGTGCTACAATATCAGTTCTTGTCCATTTATGCACTGAGAAGTCTCACAGCATCTGGAATGAAGCTGTTTCTCAGTCTGGTGGTTTTGCATTTAATGCTCCTCAGCCTCCTGCCTGAGGGGAGCTTGACGAAGAGTGTGTGTGCTGGGTGAGTGGGGTCCTTCATGATACAGGTGGCCCTCTTCCTGCATCTGGAGGTGTATACGTCTGTGATGGTTGGGAGGCTGCCTCCGACAACTCTCTGTGCAGCCTTCACCACCCTCTGTAGCACCCTACGTTTCTCAAGTAAAAGAAATGTAGGTAAAGGAAGACCTTCCATATTGCATAGTGTGTTTCACCCAATAAGATTATAAATCGTCTGAGGTATGAGACTGAGGCAGAACCCAAGTGCACTTCAGCTTGAGGTGGTGAACAGCTAGCCAGACATCCTCTTTCAGGATTCACTTTTTCACTCAGGGCCAAGTGGGTCTGGATTTTTTTTCACCCTTAATTATGAACACCTTCATTTAGAAACTGCATTTTGTGTTTCCTTGTCTTGTCTTTGTCTGCTATTTAAATTTGTTTGCTGATCTGAAACATTTAAATGTAACAAACATACGGGAAAACAGGAAGGGGACGAACATTTTTCGCACTGTTGTAAATATATAAAAAGTTTTGTTTCTAAAGACATTTTTAGGTGTAAAATTGATTTGGTTGCGTTTTTTAGTAGAAACTAAAGTTCATCCATAAAAATGTCACGTAGCTATTTCCTGTACTTATGAAGTTACGAGAATTCATAAATGCTGGAAAAATTAAGGTGACTTAAAAAGAGCCAACTTTGAACCTGCTCTGATAGACTTTGAAGGCCAGTTTTTATAGTATGAAGCATCTCTTCACTGGACATGCTTAGACAAAAAATATCAGCTTATTTTGAGGTCGTCAGGTGCATAAATGATCCTAATTTCATTGCTCTTTTTATTGTGCTAGAATGCTGCCATTTTAACAGTAATATGCTCTCTTTCAAGTTTCAAGGTTCATTAAGTATACTGGATATGGCAATGCTGCAGGCCTGCTGGCTGCCAGAGGACTGCTTAGAGGAGGTAAAGACCCTGGAATCTACTCCGAGGATGAGGACTCTGAGACAGAAGAGTACAGAGAGGCCAAAGCCCAGTCAGTACCAACAGAACACTATGTCAGCTCCTTATCAAAATTTCTACTTTGCATTTTTAACAACTTAAGGAGGATCATAAGTTGTAGCTGGAAATCGAAGGGGTGGGGGGGTGTATTGAATGTTGTCAGTGTGTGTGCATCACGGGGTGTATGCACACAGGGAATTCTGGAGGAAGTTGGATGAAGTGGTAGAGAGTGTCCCACGGGAGGGAGAGAGCGGTGATTAGAGCAGAATTCATTAGACATGCAGGTGAAGGGAACAGAATGTAGCTAGGCAACACCAGATTGTGGTCTGTAGTCTGTAGGATGACTATGAAATCAAGAAGAGGAAGTATGTGAAGAGAGAGGCGAGGATTAAATGATGGAAGCTGAATAAGGAAGAATATTACATAGAGTTCAGTGAAGAGTTGAAGCAGGCTCTGGGTGGTAGGGAAGAGTTATCAAATGACTGGGAAAGGACTGCTGAAGTGATGAGAGAAAGTGCCAACGATGTATTTGGTGTATCCTATGGACACAGAAAAGAGGACAATGAGACTTTGTGTTGTAATGAGGAAGTACAGGAAAGTATTCAAAGGAAGAGGTTGGCAAAGAAAAAGCAGGATAGTCAGGGAAGTGAAGAAAGTAAACAGGACACAAGATGAAATATATTTACAACTAAGTGATGACTATGAGTGGTGACTAGTGTTTGATGTGGCTGAGGATGTATAGGGATGTATGTATGTATCATTTATAATATGTTATAATATGGTGTTTGGTAAAGGTATAATACAAAACAAATGAAGAATAGAATAGGACAGAATAGCTTTTTAGTGATATTGTACATCCATCCATCCATCTATCTTCTTCCGCTTTATCCGGGGCTGGGTCGTGGGGGCAGCAGCCTAAGCAGAGAAGCCCAGACCTCCCTCTCCCCAGCCACCTCCTCTATCTTGTCCGGGGGAGCACCAAGGCTGGATCGTCTTTGGCTGCTGGTTAAGTCAATATTGTTTGGAGAGAGATAAAACCTGCAGCTTCAGAATCGAGCGCAAAAAGGACGTAAACACAAAGCGCCCACCGACGCTTCAAAATCAGTGAGCTGTCGGCTTTCAGCCCCGACGGCGTGTCCGTGTCCGCGTACGTGCCGTCGTGTGAGAAAGGCGACATCTCACTGATTCGGATGCGTTGTGTCCGCGTTTTTGTGTTTACGTCTTTGTGCAGAATCCGTGTACCTGCTCTGGTTGTAGAAATCTTGTGAGGTTTAACCTGAGATTCTGGCGTTCTGGGCAAAATAAATTTATGTTTTAATGAATCGATATCATGTTATCCAAGCCAAAATCGATTTTAATCGATAAATCAATAATCAAAACCCACCCCTACCTCAGCTGAATTCTTTTTACATCTTTGTTTGTTTGTTATGCACATTTAGCTTTTTTAAAGAAAATATATTTCTGTTTCCCTGCAGAATCAACCCAATAACAGGAGTTGTAGAAGAGGAGCAGCCCAATCCCATGGAAGGAATGACAGAAGAGCAAAAGGAATATGAAGCCATGAAATTGGTCCACATGTTTGACAAACTGTCAAGGTCACTAAAAGCACACACAGTCACACAAGTAACCTGCACTGGTCAAGTTGTTGTCTTCAACAGAAGCCTTTAATGCTATGGTGTAATATGTAAAAGTTCAGCCCTGAAATGCCTAAAAAGTACCAGGTTAATGTAATATATTTGGTTGAGATGAACACTTATATCTAAAATATGATTGTTGAGAATATTTTGCAGTAATCATTAATACCATCACAGTGAAATAAGTGTGAACATGTCACCGATTTTCTAAGTAAATATTTTACTAAAGGTGCTATTGACGTGAAATTTGCACCAGATGTTGGTAAAAACTCATCCAGTTCACACATGCAGAGAAACCAAACCATAGATGTCCATCAATTAAATTATGTGTGATAATGAGAAATGACACACGGAAAAAGTATTAAACACGTGAAGAAAAAGACGTGCAAAAAGGCATAGGAAGTCATGACACCAGCTGAAATTATCAGTAACTTGAAAGCAGTCCTGCCACTTAGTTCAAATTAGTCTCAACTGATGACTTATAAAAATGCCTCACTGGTTTATCATGATGGATAAACCAGTGAGCTCTCTCAAGACCTTTGCAACCTTATTGTTGTGAAACATACTGATGTCACTGGATACAGAAGAATTTTGAAACTACTGAAGGTTCCAGTGAGCGCTGCTGGTGCCAACATCGGGAAGTGGAAAGAACATAATTTTACCATAATCAGCCAGGTGTTCCCCACAGGATTTCAGACAGAGGCATGAAAACAATTATCAGAAGAGTTGTTCAAGAGCCATGGAGCATTTGTGGAGAGCTACAGAAAGACTTGGAATCAGCAGGTACAATTGTTTCAGAGAAAACAATCAGTAATGCACTCAACTGCCATGGCCTGTATGCATGCTCACCATGTAAGACTCCGCAGCTGAAGAGAAAGCATGTTGAAGTGCAGAAGAACATTTAGACAAGGCTGTTTAATACTGGGAGAAATTTGAGCTCTTTGGATGCCATAATACACACCATATCTGGAGGGCATAAAGCACTGCAGATATAGTAACAGTGAAGTTTGAAGGTGGGAACAACATTGTGTAGCACTGGCACGCTTCACATAATTGAATCAAGGATAAATGGGAAAATGTACCAAGACATTCTTGATTAAAAAAAAACATCTTCCAGGATGATGAAGATGATGAAGGGCAGATGTTTCAGCAAGACAAAGATCCCAAACACTCAGCCAAGGAAACTTTCAATTTGCTTCAGAGAAAGGGAGAAAAAAGCTGCTAGAAATGCCCGAATCCAATTGAAGATCTATGGAAAGAACTAAGGCTCAGAGTTTATAGAAGGGGCCCACAGACTGTTTGTGTGGAAGAATGGGCCAAAATCACACCTGAGCAATACAGATGACTAGTTGCTCCACACTTGAAGATGTTATCATCATCAAAGGCTTTTGAACAGATTAAATAAATGTTAGGAAACGCGTTGAATACTTTTTCCATGTCCATAGCACCTTTAGAAATATATTTACTTAGAAAATAGCAATTTTTTTTTTTAGTGCTTAGTTTACCCACTGTATATATTTATTTCTGTTGTAATACTTATCCTGCAGAAACCATTTAATACAGCCCATGCAGCTCGGTATGGATGGGACAATGACAGAGATGACTACAGAGGATCTCCATAAACTGACCAACAAGCCATTGCTCCAGTCAGAAGACCCTCCTAATTTAGACAGTGAGGATGAAAACTGAAGAAGGAAACGAATTCCATCCATGACAATCCTAAAAAAATCTGTGTCACTATTTAAGCGATTCATATATCATAAGTATAATTTTGTCGCATTTTGCCCAATTTAATTGGCGAGGAAAGAAAATGTTAATTTGTTTAGTAAATATCAGAAACCGGTACACAAGAAGCCACTTAAATGATCATAAACTCGAATACAGAATTCAGATAATTTTACAAGGATGATTATTTTAATAGGAATAGTTTTTTCATCCAAGATATTTATGTTCAATAAAATATAAAAATGTAATTACTAGGTTGTGTTATGAAGCACTTAACTGACAACAAGTGGAAGAGAAAATTCCTTAAACACTTTATATAAGGGAAAGATGTCAGGGGACAATGTAGCTAGCAAGCATCAGATGGTCGTTTGTATGGCTGTGGGCATGATCAAGAGGAAGTGAGTGAAGTCAGGGGAGAGGTTTAGGTGGTGGAAGCTGAAGAAGGAAGAATGATGTGCAGTGTTCAAGGCTGAGTTGATACAGGTGGTAGGAAGTGTTGCTACTTGACTGAGAAAGCACAGCTGTAGTGGTGAGGGAAACTGGCAGAAGGGTATTTGGAGAGATTGAGTTAGAAAAGATATGAAGCAGGTTTGGGTGAGTAAAGATAGTGATGGAAATGTAATGAAGAGAATGTGTTCAGGAAGGAGAAGCTCATCAATAAAGAAAACGAGAAAGGACAGAAGTCAGTTGGTGAATCAGGAAGTGTAAAGGATTAGAAAGGAGGAAGGAAAGGGCAGCTATGAAGAGGATGAAGCAACGTGCCTGTGGAGGTTTGGAGATGTCAGGGAGAGAGGGCAGTAGACTGTTTAACACGATCCTGGATAGTGGTAGGATGCCTGAGGGATGGACAAGTAGCATACAAGTCCTGATTTCAATAACAAGAGTAATGTGCAGAGCTGTCCTAAGTACAGATTGGTAAAGTTGATGCCACCATACCATGAAAATATGGAAAAGAGTTGTTGAAGCTAGGCTGAGAGGAGATGTGGCAGCAAGGACCAGTACAGCTTCATACAGAGAGCACTACAGATGCAATATTTTTTTCTTTAGAGTTTTGATGGAGAAGTATGGAGCAGGTAAGATGGAGCTGCACTGTGTGTTTGTGGCTCTGAAGAAAGCATAAGACGCAGTGTGAAGCGGCACACAGGAGTGGTAGGGAAGGTGTGCAGTATTAGTGTAAGATGGGTTCAAGGTGGGGATTGCATTAGGGATCTACAGTCCACAGAGGCCAGGCAGCAGTCTCTGTGGACTATGACATTATGAGAGAACGGAGAGCAGATGGAAGGTAACCTGAGATGTGGAGGTATGCTCTGGAGAGAGAGAGAGAGAGAGAGATTGCGAGGGAGACAAGTGATCCTGCAAGGAGCAGAGGTACTATAGGTAAATGAGTTTAAATAATTGGGATAAACACCCCACAGTGTATGAGAGGTGAAGAAGAGAGTCAAGGCAGGGTGGAGTGAGTGGAAATGAGTGTCAGGGGTGATTTGTGAGAGACACATGGCAGCAAGAGAGCAAGGTTTAGATGGTAAGGAGACCTCTTATGATATATGACTTGTAGAGGGTGGCACCTACTAAAAAAAGCAGGAGGTGCAGCTGTTTTCATTATCAGTGACCAGAACGGACAAGATCAGAAAAGAATACATCAGAGGGACAGCTTAGGTTGAGCTTTTGGAAACAAAGTAGGCTGAGATGGTGTGAGAGATGTTAAGGAGGAGAGTAGATATATTGGACAAAGGATGTATAATATGCTGCTGCCAGGCAGGAGGAAAAGACAGAGAGGAGAATCATGGATGTAGTGAAGGAGGACATGCAGAGGGTTGGTGTGCCAGAGGAGGATACTAAGTGAGAAGGAGGCAGATGGCGACTGTGATGATGTCAAAGTAGAGGAGCAGAGAAAAAGAAGGAATATGTGGGAAGCATATGAAATGAGGAATGATTGGATTCAAGTTATATGTAGGTTTTGCTGTTTTTTTAGGGATCAATTTTTTTAGGATACTGTATTTATCTTAGTCGGCTCCTAAATATCAAAGAATTATCTTCCTTCCTCTCAGAGATCTTCCTTCTTATTTGCACCAGGACCCATCTGAACCCATCACAATCAGTAGACTTTTGTATATGAAAAAAAGTGATGAAAAAAATGTTCAAATTATAAGTCTTCAAAATACATATAGATGGTTGGATGTTTTACTTCATTATTTTCCAGCTTTTTTGAGCCCTCATAAATACAAGATGCAGCCATAAATATATTTCTGAACGCTCATAAGTACAATAACTAGCCACATGAAACCTTCAGGGTTGAAAAACACAGATATCAGCTATACAGTCATTACAAGTTTGTTTCAACCAAACTGAAAACCTGCAGATTTCAGGCAAAGAAAATGTAACCATTGTCCAAATCAGAAATATTACTGTCATGACAACGCATGGTTCCCTGTAATAGTTCTGAATGTTTAGAATGAAGATGTCTATTTAGATTTCATAAAGCTGAAATTGTTTTGTTTTTTTCCTGACAAATACTGGGTTCCACATTGTGACTGTTGTTTACAGGGCACAGGGTAATTTTTTTCGAGTAGAGACATACTATCTGCAGTCTCGTCAAAGGCGCTTGCATGCGAATTCGCATGATAAGGTGGGGCCAGGTTTCACAACGAACACACCCGAAACTCTGGCTGATTGAGACCCACGCCCAGTTTCACACCTTGGCTCAGGCGACTAGAGGATCATCAGGGGGCCCTTTTGTCCCTCTGTGGGGGGGTCACTCCCACTAGGTTTATATCTGGGACTCTCCACCATTTGACCTTAGAACTGAAGAAGCTTCTCGGATGAGAGGTGAAACGTCTTCAAGCAACTTAAAGAAGTCCAGACGCTTTTCTTTGCAAGCTCCTTTGACTACGACTGAGAACCTTCACAGACATATCTGCAGTCTCATTCCCATCCACTGCTGACTTTCCCTGAGCCTGGCTCTGCTAGAACCTCTACATGTACAAAGGGTCCGTGATTTGTTGTAATTGATTTGTTGACGTTGTGAGGTCTCTTACAAGTGCAAAGAATTTGATATAAACTCAAAAGTATCACATATTTTCCAGAACCTCCATCCCAGTTAGTGCTACTCATGACAATCAAGAGACCTGTTGCAGAAAAACTGTCTTCATAATTAAAACTAGTCTCTCTTATTTGAAGTTGAACATTGTAGGAGATTTTTACAGAACGCTCTTGCTCTTTGTGAGGACACGATGTATCGGTTTTTTCTTTAGAGCAGTAGAATAGCAAAGTATGAAAGTAAAAGAGCAGCTGTTCAATTTTTGATGGTGGACTCAGCTATATTTTTGAAAAAATCTGAATGACTTTTAGATGCCCATTCTTTTTAATAATGTCCTCCAGATATTTTATTTTTAGACTTGAAATGAACTGCAGACATCATCCTATCAATTAAAGGTGAAATATTCTAATGCAGAGTGTAGTCTGAAATACTATATGTGTACTCCTTTCTATTGTTCTTGTATAGCTGATCATTTTATCGTGGACTGCAAACTACATTAAATGTGTTTAAATGACCAAAAGTTCTCACATCTTCATTCTCTTGTGGTTATTGTAATAATTTCAAGTAAAAAGAGAGAGGAGATAATTGAATTGACCGCTCAAGAAGATGGTGGAAGGGCTGCAAAGAGAGGGTGTAGATGATGCTGGGTGCCAACCTGGATGCATGTCTTCATGTGTCAGGCTCAAGCAGGGAGAGGCTCTGTGTGCTATACACAGTATAAAACTATGATTTCATCCAGGGTTCATCGTAACAAACAACACAACCAGTCTTTGTTCACTGTCAAGCAAACACTGATGTGCTGCTGATGTTTTTCTTTTATTTCTTCAGATGTTTTTGTTTCCTCGTTTGTCTTCTGCTTTTGTTCCAACAACTACAGATGAGGACAAAATTATTAGTTGCACTATGAAAATTTCAAAAGTATTTCCCAAGAGCTGTTAAACAGAGCATGGTATTTGTAACACAGCTTTTTCAAAAGTCTTATTATGGATGCTTACATTAGTCTAGAAACAAAACTGCCAGGGTCAAAATTATTAGCCCTCCTGATGCTAATAGTCAGTTTTGTATTGTTTTTGCTGGATAACAGTCTGCAGTCATTTGTTGTAGTTCTCAGCAAGTCTCACATGTCACCTGATCATTCTTCTTTGACAAATCGCCTCCAGGTTTGATGGTCTCCTGGCATGAACCTTGGTCTTCACTTCCCCCGACAGATTTTTCAATAGGGTTCAAATCAGGGCTTTGAGCAAGCCAGTCAATAATTCCCTTTGGTCTTCTGGAGATCGTTCTTCATCAGGAGGGATGCATGTTTTCATCATGCTGGCCAGAACCAGTTTTGTTGCTGACTGCTTGAGGTGTTTTTTCAAATCTTCACATATCCTTCTTTCTTCATTAGCCCTTCTGCCTTCATAAGATTCCCAGTTCCAGATGAACTGATGCAGCCAAACGAATAATACCTCCACCACTGTGCTTCGCTGTGGGGACAATGTTCTTTGGGTTGTACCCCTCACCCTTCTTTCTCTGAACATAAGCAGCATCTTTATGGCCAATGAACTCTAGTTTAATCTCAAAAGAAAAAGAAACGCCTCCAGTCTGCATAATCTTTCTCCAGGTTGTCCTTAGCTTATCATCTTCTTTGAGACTACAATCAATCACCAGCTAAGTCATTCACTAGCATTACTGCATTTATTCTGTGGTCTTTAGACACATCTCTCTTTGAATCTTGGTACTGCTTTCTCAATTGAGAACTGAAACCTTTGGTGAAGTTTTTATACGATGCATAAATTAGAAGATAGCCCTCAGTTTTAAGTTAAAACTGATAACTTGATGTTACAAGTTTTGTTATGGTTGATGGGCAGTGGACACAGTGTTAAGAATTTTGTAGGTTCATGATTTATTTTTAGGTTTTGGATGTGATTTGTAGGTTCTAGTTCTCTGTTATTTATGTGTCTGGTTATTAGTTCCTTGGTTTGATGCTGTTAGTTCCCTTTCGTGTCCAGTCAGTCTTAGGCTTGTCTCTGTGTTTTGTCCCTAGCTTCCCTTGTATTGTCAAGACAGCAGATAATCAGATCCATGGGTGTTAGAATATAATTTGACGAGTTTATTATCCAAAGAAAACATAGGAAAACTTGGAACAATGAGCATGGGGAAACAGGCAGGCTGGCAACTGAGCAAAAGACACAAGATTAAATTAGAAGGTGGTGCAATGGGGTCCAGTGACCAGGCAGGCAGATCAGAGAAGATGGAGAGTTTAATTCATGGAGTGAGACAATCTTTACGAGGAACAACAGAAGATTTAGTCGCAGGAATATTCACCATGGCCGAATAGTGGCCTGACAATACATTAGTAGCTAACCTCTTGTGTTATTATCTAAACAGTTAACAGTCATCTTGTGCAGCTCTGAGCAGCTTCTGTACTCCTGCTATTTTTCTTTTGCTCAGTTGCTCTTTGTTCTAGATCTCTACTTATCTTTCATCTAAAAGTAAGATAATATCCATATATCTGGCAAATTATTTTATTCAAGCAGCTGAAATTTAATAAAAGTAACTAACTGTAAAGATTGACCCGACACACTGGTATGTTGTTCACGTTTGAGAGTGTTAATTGCAATATCACACGTGTGACGTCTTTATGGTTCGGCATCCGGTCCGCCAACTTTCGATATAAGAGAAGAACAATGCTCCTGAACTGCCTTTAGGTTTGGACATGAGACTCACTGATGTTGGCTGGTCTGCTCTGGTCTGCACTGAACAAGTGCAAGTGTTTAGAACACAAGAAGACTACACTGAAGGGAGATTGTCCAGTTTTAAATCAGGTAAGATTATTGCTGGTGAGATAACAATTACTGTAAACTGTGAACCATGCAAACCTTCTCTAGCAGAATCCAAGAAAGAAAGTCGGGGAGATGAATATGAACACATTTGGCATCTTTTTAAATTATTATTTAACAATTCTTGCAGGAGTGTGATTGCTCCTTTATTTCAAGACATTTTTCTCCCATGGGAAACCTTAACTTTTATTCTATAGTGTAGTTGAATCTTTAAAGACATTGGGACACCATTAAATGTCCCAAAACTTTACTTCCTGAGATTGTGATGCAGTTTTTTGTTCTCTTTGCCTGTTAAACCTTTTAATGGGCAACTCAGCCTTTTCTAAGCTTTTTCCTAATTCACTGTTAATCAGTTTTTTTTATATAGTGCCAGTTTGCTTCAACAGCTGTTTTAAGGCATTTTATATTGTAAGGCAAAGACCTTAGAATATTAAGAGGGAGAACCTCAACAATCCGATGAGGCTGTATGAGCAACAGTGTAGAGGAAAAACTCCCTTTTAACAGGAAGAGAAAGGTTTGAAAGAGAAAAGACAAAAAATGAGCACAAAGTCTTCACAGGGACCGATGACAACAAACAACTGAGTCAAAGTTTTACAAAGTACAAAATTATCACACAACTCAGTTAACTTTTTAATAATCTTAACAAGTATAGGTTCACACTCTGTTTATAACTTTGTGTTATGTAGTTTTGTACATATTCTGTGCGTGCAAGGCAAAAATAACAATGAAGGTAGAAAATAAACTCTCCTCCAGGATAAGAGGAAGGCTCGGGTCAGACATCACAGGGAGGTGAACTGAGGTCTGCTCTTATAAAACACACACACCATTCACAACAACCACCCTGAGAGAAACACAACATTTTCCTCTGATTATATAGTTTTGTTTTTAATCTAGTGACTCTGGAGAAAATTATTTAGCTGACTAAAGGAGTGATTGGATGGATATACGAATATAATATATTCATGTGATCCCACAAAAATGAGTGAGCGGAGCTTTAGTGTCCCATGTATTCAGCTGGAGATTATAAAAAGGCTT